>NC_056743.1:1192785773-1193134000 GCF_019279795.1 Protopterus annectens | reverse complement strand
TGCTGAATTCTGCCAGTCTTGTCAATAAACATTCATTACATTGTGGTTTTGAAATTCTAGAAGCCTCCTGTAGGGATACAGCTACTGCCTCTGTTATTAGAGGGCACGCTTGGCTCAGGGAGCAGTCCCTACCAGAGCCTGTCAAGGCTAAGCTTTTAGATGTACCTTTACATAAGGACAGTCTTTTTGGCAGAACAGAGGAAGTGCTCAAGAAGATGGAAGACAAGGCCAAGTCTATGCAGACAGACTTTCTGCAAGTTCAGCCTCCTCACTTTAGCAGGAATTACCCTTCTAAGATTTGGACATTCCCTGATACCAGCAGACAGAACCTTTCTAGGACTATAGGTTTCAAATCTTCTAGGGGACAGGTGGCTACCCCTCAACGGTCTAAGCATTGGCAGGCTTCCTCTTCCAAGGCGGTAAGTTCTAAGCCTGCATCTCAATCTAAACATTCTCAATGACTCTGTCCAATTTCTGCCTGTTCTTGCCTGCCCGGTGAGTCCTTTAGGGGGAAGGTGGCCCTTTTTGCAAATGTCTGGGCCACCATCATGGACGACAAATGGGTACTCAGAACTGTATCCCTAGGACAAGTTTTCTTTCCGCATCTTTTCAGTACCAAAAGGATTCCCGGACGCTCCTCCAAACCAAAGGGCAGAAATAGAAAAGCAAATTTTATCTCTGTTACATCTGGGAGCAATAGAATCAGTTCCTGCTCAGCAGGTAGGCCAGGGTTTCTATTCCAGACATTTCCTAGTTCCAAAAAAAGAAGGCACCTGGCATCCTATCCTAGATCTATTCATCCTGAACTCTTTCTTGATAATTCCAAAGTTCAAAATGCTCACTCTGCATCAGTTGCTGCTAATGTAAGAGAAGGATTCCTGGCTGGTAACAGTGGATCTCAAAGAAGCTTATCTGCACATCCCTATTAGGGAAAATTGCAGGAAATACCTTTGTTTCAGGGTGGGCAAGCAACATGATCAATTCTCTGCACTGCCCTTTGGCTTATCTACTGCTCCCAGAGTTTTCATAAAGTGCCTGGCTCCAGTCATTGCTTTTTGCAGGCAGAAGAAAATTCAGATTTGTCCATACTTGGACAACTGTCCAATTCAAGCAAATTTTCAGGAACAGATGTTAAAGGATCTAGAATTTGTAACGACTCCTCTCTCTTCCCTGGGTTACACTCTCAACGAGGAAAAAATCAAAAACTGCCATCCAAAGAGATAACATTCTTGGGAGCGAGTGTGAACACAGCCACCCAGGTATCTCACCCAGGAGAAGCAGACAACTCTTTTAGTTTACTTCAAGGACTTGGCAAGCCTGTCCCAGCTCCCTGCAAAGAAATACCTGCAAGCTCTGGGATTAATGGCCCCTTGCATTCTCATGATTCCATATGCAAGACTGCATATGAGGAAATTGCAATGGTACTTCAAGAACATTTGGTGTCAACACATACGACCTGGATGTGATAATTCCTCTGCTTCCGTGTCTGCAGTCAGAGTTTCTGTGGTGGGCAACAGCCTGTCTACAGAACAAAGGCATGTCTTTTCGCCTACCCCTTGCCACTCAAGTTCTTACCACAGACGCATCGGACTACACCTGGGGAGCTCACCTGGATGGCAGATGCATACAGGGAAGTTGGAATGCCCAGCAGATGCACCTGCATGTAAATTTAAAGGAGTTGATGGCAGTCCAGCAGGCCGTACTAGCTTTCAAGCATCTTCTTTCTCCAGGGACCCTGCTTGTCAAGACAGACAACACCACAGTCATGTGGTACATCAACAAGCAGGGAGGGACTCATTCTTGCCTCCTATGCAGACAGAGCATGAGTCTTTGGTCCATAGCAGCATTCCTGGGCCTGCATCTCCTAGCTCAGTTTCTTCCAGGAAGGCTCAATGTTTTGGCAGACCAGTTGAGCAGACAGACCCTGGATCCTCATGAGTGGCAGCTGAACAGATCAGTTTTTTACAGCATCATTCAACATTGGGGCACTCCAAGTGGATCTTTTCTCCTCTCCAGACAACCATCTTCTACCACTTTTTTTGCACCAGACAGCATCACAGCAGAGCCTGGAAAGTGGATGCTCTGTCCTTCCCTTGGATGTTGCTGTCAGTTTATGCCTTCCCTCCTCTTCCTCCTCTTTGCAGAGTATTATTGAAGGTCAGGGACGAACGACCAATGACTATTCTCATAGCTCCAGACTGGCCCAGACAGCATTGGTATCCACTGCTTCGCAGTGTCTCCCAGTTCCCTCCTTGGCATCTTCCTTTGAAGCCAGATCTTTTGGTTCAGGAAGGGGGGAAACATTCTACATCCTCATCTTCAGTCTCTCCATTTGGCAGCATGGCTCATGTTCATCGTGTTACACTGCTGCAGTCATCATACTTGGGTTATCCTGCCGTCAGGCGGTCCAGCAGTCGGCCAGAGTTCCAAAGTCTTTTCAGTGCACCAGAGGTATATAAGAGGCATCCGACGCCATTTTCTTCAGTCTTTCTTGCCGTGCAGTGCCCGAAGCAGAAGCAGTTCGCAAGTGCCGGTCGGCCGACTCCTGAGATTTTCAAATCGAATTTCAGACCGAAGTCTTCAATAAAGCTAAAGTACCCGTTGAGAACCTTTTCTTGTCTCAGTCCGATGTCAGAAAAAGTTAACAGTTACATTTCTTGTGGGAAGCAAATACCTCATAAGGACTTTCATTCTTATTGTATTCCTTGCCTAGGCTCAGACCACGACGTCACAGGTTGTCGGTTTTGTACTAGGTTTAACAAATGAACTATTAAACGTCTGTTTGATTTCGCCCGACATTATTTTGGTAGGAAATTTAATTATACTATGCCGTTGGAGCAACCGACGATCGGAATGCATAAAAAACGCAAAGATAAGAACAGGCAGCTGAGACCCAAACCAGACTCCGAGGCCTCTGCTATGCCAGTCGCCGGTTCTCCGGTTTTCAGTGAGGTGCCTACGCAGCCCCTGACGACCGCTGATTTAGAACCCCAGGCGGCATCCGATTCCCAAGTGGAGATTGCTAGGACTCCACAACCTTTATCTTTAGGCCCTTCCAACTCCATGGCTGAAGGATATTCCGGTGCAGTTGAAACGCCTTCAGTTGCAGAAGGTGTCTTCAGACCGACTACACTCACTATTAAATCCTATGCAAAGCTGTAAACTCCTTTAAAAGCAAAGAAGACTGTACAGCAGTCTCCAGTACAAGGCCCCATGCCTAAGAAACAGATGCTTAAGATGGCTGAAGATTTAATTACCCTAAGCAGGGGTTCCCATCCCCCCTCCTGATAAAATGCCTAGACAGGAGGAGGACTACGCTTCCTCTGACCAGGTTTCAATTTCCTCAAATTCTTCTGAGGAACAGGAATACTCTTTTCCCCCTTATGAAGACTGTGATGCTGAAGAATCTATTCCTTCAGCATCTCCCCCAGAAGACTACTCTTTTGGGGAAACTTTACATACCATGAGGGAACATTTCCACTGGGAAGGCCAGGATTACTCTGCTTCTAAGAAAAGGCTCCGTGAGTTCCTTTTATTACCCCAGCACAGACAAGGCCTCTATTGCTAAAAATCCTGTACCCTCTGAAAGGGATTCTAGAGCACTAGACAGATGGGGAAACAAAGTATATACCTCAGCTACTCTAGCTATGAGGGCCTTAAATTGCCAGTTTCACATGCTGAAATATCAACAATATTTGATGTCTCAATTAAAACAAAAAATGATCACACATACAGAGCAGCCTGATTACAAGGAAATGCAAGATTTGTTGCATGCAGCTGAACAAGTGGGAAAACATACTTTGCAATGTGGATTTGATTCATTGGAAGCTTCTTGTAGAGCAGCAGTGACAGGGTCTGTCATACATAGGCATGCTTGGTTAAAAGAACAAACTTTACCTGATCATGTTAAAGCAAAGTTATTGGATGCACCTTTACAGCAGGATTTTTTATTTGGTGTAAAAGCAGAAGAAGTTTTAAAGAAAATGGAGGATAAGGCAAAATCTGTGCAGACGGTCAAGGATTTTTTACAGGTTCAACCCCCTCGTTTCAGCAGAAATTGGCCAACCAAAAACTGGTCCTTTCCAGCTTCTGACAGACCACAGAGGGGCAAATACAGACGCCCAAGGGGCAGAGGTCAGTCACAAGGCTCTTACAAGCCTCGACAATGGGGTGCCACAACCCAGAAAGGAGGAGAAGACAGGTCTTAAACTGTCACAAGACAAACACAATGACTTACCCCTCAGACTGCCAAGCAAATCCCTCTTGGCAGCTCTCTTGGAAGGAAAACTAGCACTTTTTGCAGACAACTGGCACATCATCACAAAAGACAAATGGGTCCTAAATATTGTATCTCAAGGATACAGATTCCACTTTCACACTTTGCCAAGGATAAAAGGAATGCCAAACCTGCCACCAAATCAATGGGTAGAGGCTCAAAAACAAGTTACAGCTCTCATGGACATGAGAGCCATTCAACAGGTTCCTACACAGGAGCAAGGACAAGGATTTTACTCAAGACTCTTTCTAGTTCCCCGAAAGGACAAAGCCTCGAGACCCATTCTGGACCTCTCAATTCTAAACACATATCTGCAAGTATCCAAATTCAAGATGCTAACACTACAGCAACTTCTTCCCATGCTGGGCAAGGAGGCTTGGCTAGTAATGTTGGACCTCAAGGAGGCATACCTGCATGTCCCTATCAGACAAAATTGCAGAAGATACCTCCGATTTATAGCAGGTTCAAACAGTTACCAATTCTCTGCACTGCCCTTTGGCTTATCTACTGCGCCCAGGGTCTTCACAAAATGCCTGGCACCAGTAATTGCATACTGCAGACAGAGGAATTCAAATATATCCATACCTGGATGACTGCCTTATTCAAGCAGAAAGCAAGGACATTCTTTTAAAACATCTGGCGTTTGTCAAAAACCTATTAAGTTGCCTAGGGTACACAGTAAATGAAAAGAAGTCAAAACTAGTGCCCCTCACAAGACATAATATTCCTGGGTGCCAGCTTAAATACAACGGCCCAGATGGCTTATCTCACGCCAGACAAGCAAGGACAACTAACTCAATACTTCAAAATGATGGCAACAAAGACCCAACTCCCTGCAAGAAAAATTCTGCAGGCCTTAGGATTCTTGGCATCTTGCATACTACTAATATCCAAAACACAATCACCGTACCAATACCAGAGTCCTCCTAGCAAACACGAGAATCAGCAAACAAAAGAAAGGCAGGACACTGCTGTGTAGTCTTCGTTTAATAAAACACAATAAAATCCAGAGGTAAGCGCTTTCGGGATAACACCCTTCTTTAGACAATTAAAAGCAGTCAAATCACTTATTTAAATATACCACAATCAATGACACATCATTAAAACAGCCAATCAAACATTAATAAAAAACACGCCTCCTTTGTAAGGCCGGTTTTAAAGGGACCAAGTCATTAAGACCTGGTTCCCTATGCACCTGCAATTCTATGATCCAGCGTGACTCAAGAGATTCAGTAAGGGCTTTTATATCCCCTCCTCGGTTATTCAGTACAACATTGGCCACTGCTCTAAATAAAAAAGAATGTGAAGGGCAAACCTCAATATGTTTATACAGGGCATTGTGGACATCCTTGTTCCTAACAGAACACAAATGTTGTAATATCCTAACCTTAAACATTTTGTTTGTCATGCCCACATAAAAACAGGTGCATAGAGTGCATTCCGCTATATACACTGTTGGAAGTTTTACAAGTGGCTCTACCTTTGAATTCAAATATCTTGCCACTAACAGGGTGTATAAAAATATTATTACTTTTATTAATGTGTGAGCAAGCTTTACAATTACCACAGGGGGTGCTGCCCACCTTACTAGTGGGCTGCCTAAAAACCGTCAAGTTCTTTTCCCCACATAACAGATCTTTAAGGTTTTTATTACGTCTATAGCCATGCTTTGGAACAGGTCCTACAATTTCCCTCAGTTTTTTATCACTTCTAAGAATGTTCCAGTTTTTGTTCACTATTCCCCTTATATCACTTATATTACTACTGTAAGTGAAATATAGCTTGGGAAACCCTACCCCTACTCTGGAGCTACCTTCTACTAACATCTCACCGTCCTCACATCTCAACCATGGTTTATATCTATTATTTCTGCTCTTTGTTCCTTTAGCCACTACTTTCTCCACTAAGTGTCCATTATACCCCCTGTTCTGAAAACACTCTTTCAACCCTATGATCTCTTTTTGAAAGTTTGACTCATCCATACTTAATCTGGATGTTCTACAAACTTGTCCCTGTACAATATTGGAAAACATATACTGGGGGTGCATGCTATCAAAATTCAACAGGCTATTTTTCCAACATTCTTTCCTGTGCAAACCTGAAGAAAATCCTTCACTGGTTCGCGTTAAATTAACATCTAGAAAATTAATACTATGTTCTGAATAGGTCAGGGTAAATCTCAAGAAAGAGGTGGTCGAGTGTAGATAGTCTAAAAAATTTTTTAGTGATACGTGGTCACCCCTCCAAAACATAAACATATAATCTACAAAACGAGTATAGACTACAATATGACTCTTCCAATCCTCATTTCTCAGTATAAAATTCCTTTCCCAATAGGAAAGAACCAAGTTGGCATAGGTATTGGCACAGGGGGTGCCCATGGCTATCCCCTGTGCCTGCCTATATACCTGTTGTCCACCTATAAATACATTGTTTTCCAATACTACAGATAGTAGTATTTTAACCAAGTCTATCTTAGAAGTAGGCTCTCCCAGTTCTTGCATAATACTTCCTACTGCCTGTATACCATATGTGTTGTTAATTACAGTAAACAGGCTTTCCACGTCCAGAGTAACCATTAACAGCCCATCTTTGGAATCCATCAAGTTAACATCCTTTACCAATTGTAAAAAACCTTTCATAGGTTCATACTAGGCTATCTGCCCTAGGGCATTTATAAGCCTAGCCAGAGTGTGTGTGGCTTTCACCACCCCTTAGGATGAGAATACTATACCCATTAGTTTGCTGTGCCTCTGTCCAGCAGTGATACAGAGATGATTCCCGGGGTAAACCTACGATCTCCCATCCACTCGTCAAGATTTCTCTTGAACAGAGTCAGTGAGGGGCTCTGCCTCACATGGACTGGGATTCTGTTCCATAGTGTAGGGAGTCTCTGGGTGATGAATCTGTCCCTCCAGCACGTCCTATTTATATCCGTGTTGAGGTTTAAGTCTCTTGCTCTCGTGGATTTGGATTTTTTGAGGTGAAGCATGTCCATTAATTCCGGGTTGGACACGGCCTTGTATGTCAGGCACAGATCACCTCTGAGCAGACGGTATGCGACTGAATAGAGCTGGAGTTTCTTCAGTCGGGCATCGTATGACATATGTTTGAGCCCCTTTATCCTTTTGGTGAGGAACTTTTGGGGTCTTTCCAACTGCTGCAGGTGTCGGGTAAGGTACATTCCGAATGGGGCGTTGTACTCAATCATTGGTCTGATAAGTGAAGAGTACAGGGTACAATGACCTCTCCTGATCTGGATGTGAATCCCTTCATGATCAGGTGGGCAATGTAGAAGGTCTTCCTAACCACTTTGGCAATGTGAGTGTCAAAAGAGAGGTTACTGTCAACTTGGGTCCCCAGGTCCCTGATAACTTCTTCCGTGTTTAATGGATTACCACCTATGTGGTAATTAGGGGTTGCCTTGTTTTTCCCAAAGGGTATGACTATACATTTTTTGGCATTTAGCTTAAGGCCATGGCTCTGGCACCAGTTATCCATTTCTATGAGACCTTTCTGGAGGATGTCTGTGTCTGATGGAGTGTCAATTATGGTGCCCAGTTTGCAGTCATCTGCAAATTTTGTCAGCCACAATCCCCCTATGTTTGCCTGCACTTCAGAAAAATAAATGCCGAACAAGAGGGGAGGGGGCCCAGGACTGAGCCCTGTGGGACACCGCTCGTGACCGGCTTAGAGACTGACATGACACCAGTAACTCTAACCCTGTGTGTTCTGTCCTTGAGCCAGTTTGCAACCCATCTTGTGACATATGGGTTTACATCTAAGCCGGTGAGCTTTTGTATGATGCCAGTGGGGTATTGTGTCGAGCAGCTTTTGCTAGGTCAAGGTAGGCTGTGTGAACTGCCTTACCCTCATCAATGGCCTTAGTGACTGTTTCGAAAAAGTCGACCAAGTTCAAGAGGCAGGATCTGCCTTTGACAAAGCCAAATTGGGTAGGATCCAGTGTCTGTAGGTCCCCAATGTCTTTATTTATGAGTTCCATTATGATCCTCTCCATAGCTTTGCAGACAAGGCTCGTCAAGCTTATGGCGGTAATTTCAGGGTCCGTAGAAGCACTGCCTTTGTGGAGTGGGACCACAGTTGCCGTCACGCCATTCTTTGGAGTGCATTATCCTGTAGTAAGGCTAAGATTAAACAGCAGCCTTATGTGTGGGTTTAGTTCCTCATTGAGTTTGTGTAGCACACAGCCGGGGACACCGTCGGGTCCCATTGATGCTGTGTTTTTTGCTTTAGAGAGAGCAGCTCTCACCTGGGCATCTGAGATGTTTGGGAGGCTAGACTCTGGTGGGATAGATATTTCTCCTTTTGGGGAGGGAGGGAGAAATTTGCACTGAACCTGTCTGCCAGTATGTTGGCAATGTCCGTGGGTTCAGTGATTTTTGTATCATTTTGGACTAATTCTGAGCATATCTGGGAGTTTCCACCCAGGTTTCTAACATAGCTAAAGAAGGCTTTATGATTGTCTTTTGTGTCATTAGTGATTTTTCTCTCAAAGTTAGCCTTGGATGATTTTATGAGTGATCGTAGTTTTTTGCTAGTATTGATCAGAGATGCCTTCCCATTTAGGGATTTTGCTCTGTCATGTAGTAGCTTTCTCCTCTTGTTGTAGAGTTTGTTTATGGCTGGAGTCCACCAGACGAGCCTGCCTTTGGTGGAAAGGGTCTTGATTTTATTAGGGATTGCTTGATCCATACATTCCTGAAGGTGCTCGTAGAAGGCATTTGTAAGGGTTTCAGCAGCGTGGGTTGTGGTTTCCACTGGCTCGGGGGCCTTGAAGGATACCACTCCAGTTTTAAGAAGTGTGAAGTTTGCTTTTGAGAGGTTTTTCACTGTGGTCTTTGCTGGGGGTGGGGCGGGATGTGGATCTCAGTGAGATTAATTTATGGTCTGATCTCACCAATGAGGGATATACTTCGGTGTGGAGCATTTTTCCCCATGTTTGTGATGATCAGGTCTAGTATATTTTCTCCTCTTGTGGGAATGGTGACTAGTTGTTCCATAGCATTTGAGTTTATGAACTCAAGGAACCTTTGGGCTAGGGTGTTGGGGCTTGAGTAATGTTCCCAGTCTGTTTGGGTAGTTGAAGTCACCCAATATGATGGTGTTTGGAGAGACATTCATACTCTCCAGTGTCTTCAGGAAGGCTGTGTGGGTTTCCTGAGTTTGAGAAGGTGGTCTGTAACATGTTACAAACTGTAGGGCAGTTTTACCTATGGTTAATTGCACCTGGATGGTCTCCGATGCTTCATGCTTGGTATCTCTTAATACATTCGGTAACTTATCCAGTAATGGCTTAAGTGTGCATTCCAACCAAATGGATGCATTTTCAGTTACCCACCCCCTCCCAGAGACTATAGGTGAAGGGTCCTCAAGGACTTATGTATCTTAGGCAAAGCCTTGAACAAGGGAGTCACAGGTTTACTAATCAGTAAAAACTTATATAGTTCTTCACTAATTTTAAATTCTGAACATAAACTGTTTAAGCAATTTTGTACTTTATCAATAATCATTTTAACAGTTAATGGACTGATTTGTACATAAATATTAACATCGGATAGCATACATTGAATCTTGTTATCATAGTAAGTAGTGTCTAGCACTACCACTGCTCCTCCCTGTCAGCCTTCTTAATAACCAGATTCCTATTATTCATCAGACCTTGAAGAGCTTTTTGTTGTTGTGTTAAATTAAAATATTTACAATGATTACTGACCCTAAAATACTCTTCCAAGTCCCTTTCACAGCTGTCAATAAAGAGACACATAGCCGGTGAAAAAGGGGGGACAAAACAGCTAGGTTGCCTTAGCTGAACCTTAGACATATCTATACTATTGTCACATACACTTTTTATGGCTTAATTTCGACAAAAAAGCATGATGTCTAAAACAATCTCATTGAAAACACTACTCCTCCCTGGCACAAAGGACAAGCCTTTGTTAAGCACAAAAACATTCATCTTGTGTCAAAACATGAGTCGATAAATTATAAACAATGTTACTAGAAGAGTCACTAGTCAAATTGCGACCTTCCTCCTTTTGTCTGGATCCCTTCCTTGGCAGGATCTCTTCCAACTCCCCTCTTCTTCGGGCGGAAGATTCTGTAAAAAACTTTGCCTACCTGGCTGTTGCTTGGGACGTGCTCCCAGAGGTAAGCCTTCCCTACCAAGAGTGTCCGGAGTACAAGATTGCACATTATTTAGCTCTCCATTTATTAAATTAAGTACATCCCCTGTCACGGAGGGAAGTAAAGGTAAAGAGTGATCATCTGTTGAGCCCCGTGAACATGAAGCCGCTGGTTCCACTGGTTCAGGAAGTCTCTGAGTATTACTCACAGGTGCTTGTGTTGTTAACGGCTTTTTACTCGCAAAACTTTCTTTAGAAATTTCTTCCGCTCTTACGGTTTCTATCCTTCCTTGCTGGCGTCGACCTCTACTTGCGTCACGCGCTGTTTCATGCACATTAGCCAAGTTTTTAAAACGCGGCCAAACAAAAATATGTCCAGAAGAGAAATCCAAATGATCTCTCTTTAATTTACTGATTTTCTGCGCGCGTAGCTTCTCATTTCCTTCTGCAAAAGTCTGTTGTAACTCTAACAGGCGTCTACGATGGACAGTATCTGTATAATCATTCTCAATCACCCGTTGAACTTCTTCTATCTCCAAGCGTAGCTTGGTGACCTCAGGTGCAAAGAAGTTTTTAATTAAGTCCATGTATTTAAAACTTGTTTCGATATTAAGGGACTGCCATTGTGCCAACAACTCAGGGTAACGATCCCCCTGAGTCGGCATGCATAAAATACTCATGCCGCGTGGAACAGTCCCATACTGTTTGCATGCATCAAAATGGTAAGCTCTGGTATTGGTACGGTGATTGTGTTTTGGATTTACTTATTGTGTTTTTCCGTACCATGCATGCTGTGGTGAAGAAAGTGGCTGAACAGCCAGGAATAAGTGTTCATAATGATAAAGAAGAACTGAATAGTGTTGAAAACTCTTTAACCTATTCTCTTGTTTCACTTATGCGAGAGAATCCATTGCTTGGACTAGGCTTTGCTGTAAATAAATTGGATCATGCTAATAATAAGGTACCTGTGGCTACAGATAAGAATTTTGAAGATCTTTGTAGAGATTTAAGTTATAAAATGGGAAGACTACAAAGATTAACATGGCAAGCTTACCATTTTGATGCATGCAAACAGTATGGGATTGTTCCACGCGGCATGCGTATTTTATGCATGCCGACTCAGGGGGATCGTTACCCTGAGTTGTTGGCACAATGGCAGTCCCTTAATATCGAAACAAGTTTTAAATACATGGACTTAATTAAAAACTTCTTTGCACCTGAGGTCACCAAGCTACGCTTGGAGATAGAAGAAGTTCAACGGGTGATTGAGAATGATTATACAGATACTGTCCATCGTAGACGCCTGTTAGAGTTACAACAGACTTTTGCAGAAGGAAATGAAGCTACTGTGGCAGAAAATCAGTAAATTAAAGAGATCATTTGGATTTCTCTTCTGGACATATTTTTGTTTGGCGGCGTTTTAAAACTTGGCTAATGTGCATGAAACAGCGCGTGGCCAAGTAGAGGTCGCCAGCAGGAAGGATAGAAACCGTAGGCGGAAGAATTTCTAAAGAAAGTTTTGCGAGTAAAAAGCCGTTAACAACACAAGCACCTGTGAGTAATACTCAGAGACTTCCTGAACCAGTGGAACCAGCGGCTTCATGTTCACGGGGCTCAACAGATGATCACTCTTTACCTTTACTTCCCTCCGTGACAGGGGATGTACTTAATTTAATAAATGGAGAGCTAAATAATGTGCAGTCTTGTACTCCGGACACTCTTGGTAGGGAAGGCTTACCTCTGGGAGCACGTCCCAAGCAACAGCCAGGTAGGCAAAGTTTTTTACAGAATCTTCCGGCTCCCGTAAAGAAGAGGGGAGCTTGGAAGAGATCCTAAAGGAAGGATCCAGACAAAAAGGAGGAAGGTGCATTTGACTAGTGACTCTTCTAGTAACATTGTTTATAATTTATCGACTCATGTTTTGACACAAGATGAATGTTTTGTGCTTAACAAAGGCTTGTCCTTTGTGCCAGGGAGGAGTAGTGTTTTCAATGAGATTGTTTTAGACATCATGCTTTTTTGTCGAAATTTAGCCATAAAAAGTGTATGTGACAATAGTATAGATATGTCTAAGGTTCAGCTAAGGCAACCTAGCTGTTTTGTCCCCCCTTTTTCACCGGCTATGTGTCTCTTTATTGACAGCTGTGAAAGGGACTTGGAAGAGTATTTTAGGGTCAGTAATCATTGTAAATATTTTAATTTAACACAACAACAACAAAAAGCTCTTCAAGGTCTGATGAATAATAGGAATCTGGTTATTAAGAAGGCTGACAAGGGAGGAGCAGTGGTAGTGCTAGACACTACTTACTATGATAACAAGATTCAATGTATGCTATCCGATGTTAATATTTATGTACAAATCAGTCCATTAACTGTTAAAATGATTATTGATAAAGTACAAAATTGCTTAAACAGTTTATGTTCAGAATTTAAAATTAGTGAAGAACTATATAAGTTTTTACTGATTAGTAAACCTGTGACTCCCTTGTTCAAGGCTTTGCCTAAGATACATAAGTCCTTGGAGGACCCCCCCCTTTCGACCTATAGTCTTTGGGAGGGGGTGGGTAACTGAAAATGCATCCATTTGGTTGGAATGCACACTTAAGCCATTACTGGATAAGTTACCAAATGTATTAAGAGATACCAAAGGTTTTTTACAATTGGTAAAGGATGTTAACTTGATGGATTCCAAAGATGGGCTGTTAATGGTTACTCTGGACGTGGAAAGCCTGTTTACTGTAATTAACAACACATATGGTATACAGGCAGTAGGAAGTATTATGCAAGAACTGGGAGAGCCTACTTCTAAGATAGACTTGGTTAAAATACTACTATCTGTAGTATTGGAAAACAATGTATTTATAGGTGGACAACAGGTATATAGGCAGGCACAGGGGATAGCTATGGGCACCCCCTGTGCCAATACCTATGCCAACTTGGTTCTTTCCTATTGGGAAAGGAATTTTATACTGAGAAATGAGGATTGGAAGAGTCATATTGTAGTCTATACTCGTTTTGTAGATGATATGTTTATGTTTTGGAGGGGTGACCACGTATCACTAAAAAAATTTTTTAGACTATCTACACTCGACCACCTCTTTCTTGAGATTTACCCTGACCTATTCAGAACATAGTATTAATTTTCTAGATGTTAATTTAACGCAAACCAGTGAAGGATTTTCTTCAGGTTTGCACAGGAAAGAATGTTGGAAAAATAGCCTGTTGAATTTTGATAGCATGCACCCCCAGTATATGTTTTCCAATATTGTACAGGGACAAGTTTGTAGAACATCCAGATTAAGTATGGATGAGTCAAACTTTCAAAAAGAGATCATAGGGTTGAAAGAGTGTTTTCAGAACAGGGGGTATAATGGACACTTAGTGGAGAAAGTAGTGGCTAAAGGAACAAAGAGCAGAAATAATGGATATAAACCATGGTTGAGATGTGAGGACGGTGAGATGTTAGTAGAAGGTAGCTCCAGAGTAGGGGTAGGGTTTCCCAAGCTATATTTCACTTACAGTAGTAATATAAGTGATATAAGGGGAATAGTGAACAAAAACTGGAACATTCTTAGAAGTGATAAAAAACTGAGGGAAATTGTAGGACCTGTTCCAAAGTATGGCTATAGACGTAATAAAAACCTTAAAGATCTGTTATGTGGGGAAAAGAACTTGACGGTTTTTAGGCAGCCCACTAGTAAGGTGGGCAGCACCCCATGTGGTAATTGTAAAGCTTGCTCACACATTAATAAAAGTAATAGTATTTTTATACACCCTGTTAGTGGCAAGATATTTGAATTCAAAGGTAGAGCCACTTGTAAAACTTCCAACATAGTGTATATCGCGGAATGCACTCTATGCACCTGTTTTTATGTGGGCATGACAAACAAAATGTTTAAGGTTAGGATAGTACAACATTTGTGTTCTGTTAGGAACAAGGATGTCCACAATGCCCTGTATAAACATATTGAGGTTTGCCCTTCACATTCTTTTTTATTTAGAGCAGTGGCCAATGTTGTACTGAATAACCGAGGAGGGGATATAAAAGCCCTTACTGAATCTCTTGAGTCACGCTGGATCATAGAATTGCAGGCGCATAGGGAACCAGGTCTTAATGACTTGGTCCCTTTAAAACCGGCCTTACAAAGGAGGCGTGTTTTTTATTAATGTTTGATTGGCTGTTTTAATGATGTGTCATTGATTGTGGTATATTTAAATAAGTGATTTGACTGCTTTTAATTGTCTGAAGAAGGGTGTTATCCTGAAAGCGCTTACCTCTGGATTTTATTGTGTTTTATTAAACGAAGACTACACAGCAGTGTCCTGCCTTTCTTTTGTTTGCTGATACTACTAATATCGTATGCAAAACTGCATATGAGGAAATTACAATGGTACCTGAAAAGCGTATGGACTCAACACAGCCACAGTTTGGAAACAATAATACCACTCATTCCCTGCCTTCAACAGGAGTTTCTATGGTGGGCTTAGGCATGTCACCTCAACAAGGGTCAGCCTTTTACCTTACCCACAGCCAGGCAAAAACTGTAACAACAGATGCATCGGATTATGCCTGGGGAGCACACATGGCAGGACAGTGTATTCAGGGCAAATGGTCTGCAGATTAAAGGCATCTACATATCAATCAAAAAGAGATGCTAGCTGTACAAAATGCCCTAACAGCTTTCAAGGACCTCCTACATCCAGGACAACTCCTAATAAAGACAGACAACACCACAGTGATGTGGTACATAAACAAGCAAGGGGGCACACATTCCTACCCCCTATGCAGGCAAGCAATGACCTTGTGGAACACAGCACTGACCTACCAAGTTCAACTACAAGCACAATTCCTGCCAGGAAAGAAAAACACATTGGCAGACGATCTAAGCAGAAACATCGTAGATCCTCACGAGTGGAAACTAGATCCACAAGTATTCGCAATGATAACTCAAAAATGGGGGAGCCCAGACATAATCTGTTTGCCTCCCCCCAAATCTACCAACTACAGAAATGTTGCACAAGGACATACCACACACTAGCTTGGAAAATGGACGCCCTCTCATTCAGTTGGAAAGCATTAACAGTGTATGCCTTTCCTCCACTGCCTCTTCTGGCAAAGGTGCTGCTGAAAGCCAGATTAGAGAGGCCACAAGTTATACTCATTGCTCCAGACTGGCCACGCCAACACTGGTATCCAATACTAAGGAACATGGCTCAACACCCACCATGGATTTTACCTCAAATTCCTCAACTGCTCACTCAGCAAAACAATCAGATTCTACACAGCCAGCTCAAGACTTTAAATCTGGCTGCATGGCAAATTACGTAAACAACCAGTCAACACTTCTCTCTAAAGCTGTTATGGATGTCATTCTGGAGGCCAGGAGGCCCAAAACCAGAAAAGCCTATTCAGACAAATGGAAAAGATTCTGCGCCTGGAACCAGGCTAAAGGCCAAAATCCCCTTGTCCCAAATATTCCACAGATTCTACAATATTTAACTGAGATGTTGCAAAAGGACTTTCCTTTTCATCTATTAAGATCCACGCCACGGCTATTTCAGCTCAGTATAACACGGATCCTCCTATATTTTCACATCCATTACTAAGACAGTACCTCAGAGGGGCTAAGAACATAAGACCGCCCCGGAGAGCACCAACACCAACTTGGGATCTCAACTTTGTTTTGGAAAAACTTACACTACCGCCCTTTGAACCAGCTTTTACAGCTGATTTACAGTTTCTATCATGGAAAACTGCCCTGCTGCTAGCAATAACTTCAGCACGAAGAGTCTCAGAGCTACAGGCCCTAATGGCAGCGGAGCCTTTCATCATTTTTCATCAAGACAGAGTCTCTTTACGAACTAACCCTTCCTTTATGCCAAAGGTGATCTCCAGTGTCGCCCTAAATCAAACCATTCAGTTGCCCACCTTTTATCCAAACCCCCAGAACAAAGGGGAAAGGCTCCTACACTCTTTGGAGCACCAACACCATCTTGGGATCTCAACTTTGTTTTGGAAAAACTTACACTACCGCCCTTTGAACCAGCTTTTACAGCTGATTTACAGTTTCTGTCATGGAAAACTGCCCTGCTGCTAGCAATAACTTCAGCACGAAGAGTCTCAGAGCTACAAGCCCTAATGGCAGTGGAGCCTTTCATCATTTTTCATCAAGACAGAGTCTCTTTACGAACTAACCCTTCCTTTATGCCAAAGGTGATCTCTAGTGTCGCCCTAAATCAAACCATTCAGTTGCCCACCTTTTATCCAAACCCCCAGAACAAAGGGGAAAGGCTCCTACACTATTTGGACATTCACAGGCAATTACGTTACTATTTGGATAAAACTAAGGCTTTCAGAAAGTCTGACCAGCTCTTTGTATCCTATGCTGCAGGATCATAAGGAAAGGCGATCTCAAAACAGGCCATTTCAAAATGGATAGGACATTGTATCCGTTTCTGCTACACACACCATGGGAAACCTGTACCTGGTAACATTAGGCCCCATTCCACCAGGGCTACAGCAACATCAACAGCCTTCCTCAGAGGGGTACCAACCAAGGATATTTTGGAGGCTGCAATTTGGAGTTCAGTGCACACCTTCACCAAGCACTATCACTTACCTCTATACTCTAAAACCAGAGCTGGCTTTGCCACTGCAGTTCTGCAGGGCCTACTAGCTTCTCCAAACCCTGTTTAGTTCCACCGCCCATCCTTAGCTTTGGGATTCAACCCAAGTGTGATGACTGCAGCAGTGTAACACGATGAACATAGTGCAGTTTTGTACCTACCGTAAATGTAGATGTTCAAGTGTTCACACTGCTGCAGTCCAGGTTACCTTCCCTCCATCCCCTCTGACCTAGCTGAATTTTTCTATACTTTTCTATCCTGTACAACGTTTGTAGTGTATTTGATTGTAACTGAAGGTATTCCTTTTATTCCTTTTATATGTTTTATTAGCAATATGTATTGCCTACCTACTTGGGGGCACCTGACATCTGGGGCAAGAAAAACTGAAGAAAATGGCGTTGGATGCCTCTTACATACCCCTGGCACACTGACGTCAGGGAAGAAGTGACAGCAACCGACGCCGGACCAAGACTTTGGAACTCTGGCCAACTGCGGGGACCGCCTGATGGCAGAATAACCCAAGTGTGATGACTGCAGCAGTGTGAACACTCGAACATCTACATTTATGGTAGGTACAAAACTGTACTATTGTATGACTCTATCCTTTTCTTCTTCCCTTTCCCAGCAGGTGGTTGACATGCTGTTGGAGGTCAGGAGGCCTAGCACTAGGAAGTCTTATGCTGGCAAATGGGAAAGATTCTCTCATTGGATGCAGGCTAGAGGGGAATCTTCTTCTCAGCCTACCCTTCCTCTGATCCTGGAATACCTGGCTGATTTGCTTCAGGGTGGTCTTTCTTTTTCCTCTATCAAGATCCATGCTTCAGCCATTTCTGTTCATTGTTCTTTTGAACAACCCATTTTCTCTCATCCCCTAATGAAAATGATTCTCAGAGGTGCTTGCAACTTAAGACCTCCCAGAAGGACGCCTACTCCAGCCTGGGATCTTAATTTTGTTCTAGAGAAACTCACTCTTCCTCCTTTTGAGCCAGCTGCCACTGCAGATTTAAAGTTTCTCTCGTGGAAGACTGCCTTCCTCTTGGCTATAACTTCAGCAAGGAGGGTTTCAGAGCTGCTTGCTTTGATGGCTGTGGAGCCTTTTTATTTTCCATGCAGATAGGGTCTCTCTGAGAACCAACTCCTCCTTTATGCCTAAGGTGGTTTCTAGCCTGACTCTTATTCAGTCCATACACCTTCCTACCTTCTTTCCTAATCTTCGAAATAGAGGTAAAAGAATCCTACATTCTCTTGATGTGCGTAGACAGCTCAGGTTTTACCTGGACAGAACTAAAGACCTTCGGAAATCAGCAGTTGGTCAGTTTTGCCTCTAGAGTCCAAGGCAAGGCTATTTCTAAGCAAACCATTTCTAAATGGATTGCACATTGTATTTTATTTTTGTTGTTCCTTTCATGGCAAGGTTCCTCCTCGTGGGGTTAGGACCCACTCAACTAGAGCAGCTTCCACTTCCGCAGCCTTTTTAAGGGGTGTCCCTACTAAAGACATTTTAGAGGCTGCCACATGGTCTTCTGTTCACACTTTCACAAAGCATTATAATTTGCCTTTGTTTTCAAGAGCCAGGGCAGGGTTTGCCACTGCTGTTCTGCAGGGCATTATCTCCAATCCTTGATTCTGTTGGTTCCTCCTCTCTTTTCTCTGGGCTTTAGTAATCAACCCATTGGTTAGGACTGCAACAGTGAAACACGATGAACATAGTACAGTTGTGTACACTTACCATAAATGTAGATGTTCAAGTGTATTCACTGTTGCTGTCCTGGTTTCCCTCCCTCCTTCCCCCTTCTCTTTTCCTAAGGTACAGGCTAAATTTGGTATTATTTGTCAAAATGGCTTTTGGTTTAAGCCTTGTTTTCTGGTGGCTTCTGACTGTTATGGCAAGAAAGACCGAGGAAGTAACGTTGGCTGCCTCCTTTTGTATCAGACACCCTGATGTCCTTTACAACCGACGACAGCCAATGTAATTTTTATTACCTTTGGTATTCTGGCCGATCGAGGGCTACCGGGAGCCAGATAACCCCTTGGTTACGACTGCAACAGTGAAATACACTCGAACATCTACATTTATGGTAAGTGTACACAACTGTACTTTCCCCTTTTTGGTCAGGAATAAAGGAGTTTGTGCTGTAATAGGGTTGGTGCTGTTCTCCAACAAACTCAATCTGAGGGGAGTAGGGAGAGTGAGCATTAAACAGTAGTGGAGGAGCTTGGATTTTGGATCTGAAGCTGGAGTATATGGCCGAGATGAATCCGTGCTGGATCTGAGTCCCACAGGTTGAAGACAAATGAAAAGCAACAGCTCAGATGGAACATTGTTACGTACATAACTTGTTTTTTTTCATCATTTGCCTGTAGTGGTCCTTTAATGTGCAGTAATGAAGTTCATAGACCTGAGCACTGAAATGCTGAGTTTGCATAAGAACTTCATACGTTGTACAGAATTTCTTGAAACTTTCTCTGTTTCACCATTTTGAGTGCATTGGGTATCACTTTTCTCTGAAGACAGACTGAAAGCAAGGAGTAAAGCAAATTGTTTAGAATGGATATAATTAGGATAAAAACAGAAGAAATATGCTGTTACCATAGGATTTTACTTGGACATCTTCAGGACTAGACTGTAAATTATTGATTAGGAGGGAAATCTTACAGCACTGCACTCATATGTACTACTGGTTTTGCTGTGTAAAACCGTTGCATTTGGTTAATAGTCAGTAGTTTAACATCAGTCTAGTTGCATACTGCAGACTATGGTATTGTGCAGTTGAAATGCTCAGGACCAAGGTGCAGGCAGCCTTACTTCATTTTAAGTAATATCCCAACAGTGAATTACTTCTCTTTCCACCCACCCTTTCAATATTTATTTGTAGGCCCCCATTGCAATGTACATATTCTTACATATGACCCATATTTAACTGTTCATTATACTCACCATATCTGGAAAGGAAAAATGGGGGGGGGGTACAACAGTAAAAGACTGGGATTAGCACAACTGTTATGTACATAGTAATAGTTTTTTTTATTTACTGATGTTGCATAACACATTCAAGTACATGAGCTAGAACTGGTGCAACTCAGAAAGGGTAGGGGTGTAGCAATTACTGCAAAAACTACTATTTCTGGAGAAAGGATGGTACAGCATCTGGGAACAAGACACAATAGTAGTTTCAGTACTTAGGAAAGTCACATTCTCATGAATGCACATAGGACAAATGGGAAATGTGTTTTGGAAAATGGGGACCAAAGCAGGTAGAGTAAGCTAAGCTATGTTTTGTCTACCTAAATGTTATAGGGGGAAGGAACAGCACCTTGGCTTAGTGTAAGAAGAGAGCTAATGATATTCTGTACCCATGCGAAGAGTAAAGTTAGGTCGAGTGCAATTTCTCATAGTAGCATCATCAGTGGGCCTTCCACTGTCCAACCTTTAACCCTTGATAAGGGGCATCTGCTCTTTCTACAAGATGATACTTATGATGTAGAAGAGGAGGGTGCAGGGTTCATTTCATGTTACGTGGACACCAGTAATTTTAGAGGCCTGCTTTATCAACAAATGGGCAGTGTAAAGTGTCAAGTCTTTTGCTGGTGTTGACACACATTCTTCGTGTTTCACTGTTGCAGTCATCACACTTGGGTTATCTGCCTGCAAGTAGCCCTCAGTCGGCCTGAATACCAGAGTCTTGGGATTTCTGCATCGGATGCTGTCGCTTCTTCCATGAAGTCAGGTCACAAGGGGTGTAAAACAGGCAGCCGATGCCATTACATCAGTCTTTCTTGCCGAGAAGGAGCCCGAAGCAGAAGCAGTTTGCAAGTGCTGGTCGGCCGCTACCTGAAATTTTCATTTTTCGAGTTTCAAACCTGAAGTCTTCTAAAGCTGAGTACCCCACTGGGGATTCTTTTTTCTTGCTCTAACCGATGTTAGAAAAAGTTAACAATTGTCTTGCCTGTGGAAAGTCACCTGTTTAGGCCCAGACCACAACGTCCCTCACTGTCGGTTTTGTGCCTTGTGTTATGCCTGAACCATTGGTCGTCGGGCTATTTTTGTCACTAAATTCTTTCGCTCTTGTTCTCCGTATTCCGAAATGGCTTCAATAAGCCATCCGACTACTGATCTTCCAAAAAAGCATAAAGATAAAGACAGAGATGGACCGCATAGGTCCAAAACTGCCGACAACGCTTCCGTTAAGCTAGTTGCCAGTCTGTCAGTACTCAGTGAGGTGCCTTTGCAGCCCCTGATGCCCGCTTCTACAGATTCGCAGTCTTCTACTGAGACCCATTCGGAGTCTAGTATGCCGCGAGATGTTTCTTCGACTATGGAACATATGCAGATGTCTCTACCTTGGATGGGTCCGGAGCCGCTGTGCAGGCACTGGCTTCTAAGGGTGTATTCCAACCTATCGATGTTCGCATTAAACCAACAACTTCATTTTCAGCTAAAACTACAAAGTTTCTCAGGCCCAGAGTATGCACTACTCCTAGAAAACAGACGACTAAAGTGCATGCTCAAGCTCCCATGCCACAAAAACAAATGCTTAGAATGGCTGAAGACCTTTTCACCCTAATTTGGGGAAGCCAGCCTTTCCCTGCTAAGAGACAAAGGATTGAGTTTCTTTCTGATTCTACAGACCAGGAGTCCGATGACTCTGACCCTTCTGTTTACCAGGACGTACCCTTATCAACCTTTGAGGATTCAGATGCAGAGGAATCCATTCCCTCTGCCTCCCTTCCAGAGGATTTTTCTTTTGGTGAAACCTTGCATACTTTGAGAGAATTTCCGCTGGGAATGTCAGGACTATCCTCAGTACAAAAATAGACTCAGAGAATTTTTAGAGTTGCCTCAGCACAGGCCTCTAGCTATACTCCATGTTCTGGACGTTGTAGATGTCTTCATGAAATCCAGTCTTACTCCAGACACTTTACCACCGGTTACTAGAAAACGTGACAGGTACTACAGAGTACCTGATTCTCTCAAATTTCTCTTTAAGAATCCTACTTCGAATCCAGAGACCATTTCCCAGGGACCTAAAGGTATTAAGGCTACTACAGCCAAAAACCCTACTCCTTCAGACAGGGATTCCAGAGCTTTAGCCAGATGGGGTAAGAAAGTATATACCTCTGCAACTCTTGCCATCCGGGCATTGAATTGCCAGTTTCACATATTGAAGTACCAGCAACATATTATGGAACTAATTAAACAAAAAATGGTGTTATTTCCAGATTGTATAGAAAATAAAGATTTGCAAGAGTTAATGCATTCTGCAAACCAAGTTAGTAAGCACACTTTGCAGTATGGCGTTGATTACTGAATTTCCTGCGTGCACTTATTTTTAAAATCATTTTTTTCTTAAAACTTGCATTTTATCTGTCTCTGGCCTAGCACTCAAGTCTGGGGTCATTTACTGCACTGTTCTAACTTGTTGATACTTGTGAACCTCTGCTTTCCTTAAAAAAAAACAAAAAAATCTTGCTTTTTTCCCCACTTTTCTGAGATTTAAAAAAGTTCAGTTGCAGATTTGCTGTTCTGAACTGTTTGTAAGTTTCTTGGAGGCCATTGTTTGCTTGGGCTAAAGGGAAGTCTGTGTGTTCATCAGTGGCAGTGATAAACATTGAGCAGCCTGCCTGCCCCTGTGGGAGTGGTTACTGCATTGAAAATGTAGTTTTATTGGCCATTTTGGGTCAATTCCAAACTCCTTGATCTCCCTGTCTTAAAACCCTCTTTTGCTCGTTTTTGCGCATAGCACAACATCGGGCAGCGCCGCCTAATTGGGTTTAAACTATTGGTGGCTCCACAAAGTCTGCTCTTCACTTTTTCCCTTAGAACCGCTCTATCTCTCAAATTAAACACCATATTCTCATTCTAAGGCCCCTCAGTGGTCCAAATAAGTAATCTTACAAGTTAGCACTAATAAACCATAAGAACTACTTACACTTATACTCTCTACGATTACCTTGCCCCCTATTGGTCTGTTTTAATTCAGTTCCCTATATTACTCTAGCATGTCCAAAGGTCAGTCAGTGGTTTCCTCTCCAGTCCAGCTGGTGAATCTGGGAATTTTGAGGCAATGTTACAACTGTCTCATGTACACGGACAACCCTCTCCTCCTCCAAACAGGTTCAAATATATGTGAGAGATGCAACCATATAGCCAAACTGGAGGCTGAGCTCTCTCATCTCAAAACTGGTGTAACCAGTCAGGAGGAGAAGGTAACCTCACACAACACAATTCCAGTATCACATAGTCCCACCACAACAGCGAACCAAACACATAAAAACACAAAAACATACTCGGAGGCTCTAAATAAAAATCTACCTAAGCAACAGAGACCTCCAAAGCAGACATCCAAGCAAACGCTACCCCCAAAACAAAACACGTACAACACATTGCACACAAAGTCAGTGTGCCAAGCAGTCACAGCCCTTAAGGCTGAATAACACACCTGATACTCTTGTAATAGGTGACTCTATTGTCAGACACACTGACATCCCGCTCACTAGGCTGAATAAAGAGAAGGTCACAGTGAGCTGCCTGTCGGGCGCTAGGATCCGCCACATAACGCAAGCACTCGGGTCACTCCAAAGCAAATACAAATATGACTCAGTCATTGTACATGCTGGCATGAATGACCTGAGACGTACCTCCCTCGACTACATGAAAAGAGACATAGAGAAGCTCTCTGATCATGTAGCCCAGGCCGGTATGACCCTGACCTTGAGCAGCATCTTACCCTCACCTAGAATGATGCCACAGTATAAAGACAAAATGATCGATTTTAGCAATTGGCTAAAATTTTGGTGTCATTCAAAGGGGATCCCGTGTCTGTCAGCCTGGGATGCCATAGGTTCATACTAGGCTATCTGCCCTAGGGCATTTATAAGCCTAGCCAGAATGTGTTTGGCTTTCACCACCCATTTTAAATTTATTTTGCTATGCCCTTTTTCGAGGTTAGTATACTGTGCCACTGTCTAACAGTGACACAGAAGTGATACCCGGGGTAAACCTACGATCTCCCATCCACTCATCAAGATTCCTCTTGAAGAGAGTCAATGAGGGACTCTGCCTAACCTGGACTGGGATTTTATTCCAGAGTGAAGGGAGCCTCTGGGTTATGAATCTGTCCCTCCAGCATGTCCTATTTATTTCAGTGCTGAGGTTCAAGTCTCGAGCGTAGCTCGATGGGATTTGGATTTTCTGAGGTGCAGCATGTCCATTAATTCCAGGTTGGACATGGCTTTATACGTCAGGCACAGATCGCCTCTTAACAGGTGGTATGCCACTGAGTAGAGCTGGAGTTTCTTTAACCGGGCAGCATATGGCATCTGTTTGAGCCCTTTGATCCTCTTGGTGAGGTACTTTTGGGGTCTTTCCAGTTGCTGTAGGTGTCAGGTAAGGTACATCCCAAAAGGGGCATTGTACTCAATTATGGGCCTGAGGAGAGATGAGTAAAGAGGCACGATGACCTCTCCTGATCTAGATGTGAATCCCCTCATGATTAGGTGGGCTATATAAAATGTTTTTCTAACCACTTTGGCCACGTGGTTATCAAATGAGAGATTGCTATCAACTTGGGTCCCCAGGTCCCTAATTACTTCTTCTGTACTTAATGGATTACCACCTATGTGGTAATTTGTGGGCACTTTGTTTTTGCCAAAGGGGATGACTATACACTTTTTGGCATTTAGCTTGAGGCCATGGCTCTGGCACCAGTTGTCTGTTTCTATGAGGCCCTTTTGGAGGATGCTTGTGTTGGCTAGAGAGTCGATTATGGCGTCCAGTTTGCAATCATCTGCGAACTTGGTCAGCCACAGTCCTTCCATGCTGGCCTGTACCTCCGAGAAATATACTGAACAAGAGAGGTCCCAGGACTGAGCCTTGTGGGACACCACTTGTAACTGGTTTGGAGTCTGACATGGCTCCAGCAATTCTAACCATGTGGGTTCTGTCCTTGAGCCAGTTTGCAATCCATGTAGTGACATATAGGGGTTTATATTTAAGCTGGTGAGCTTATCTATAATGCCCTAGTGGGGTATTGTATTGAAGGCTTTTGCGAGGTCCAGGTAGGCTGTGTGGACCACCTTCCCCTCGTCAATGGCCTTGGTGACTATTTCAAAGAAATCAACCAGGTTTAAGAGGCAGGATCTGCCCTTAACAAAGCCGAACTGGGTAGGATCCAGTGTCTGTAGGTCCCCAATATCTTTATTTATGAGGCCCATGATGATCCTTTCCATAGCTTTGCAGACCAAGCTAGTCAGGCTTATGGGGCGATAGTTTCCAGGATCCGTTGAGGCACGACCTTTATGGAGAGGGACAACTGTTGCTGTACGCCACTCTTTGGGCATATATCCTGTAGTAAGGCTGAGATTGAACAGTAGTTTTATGTTTGGGTTTAGCTCTTCTTGGAGTTCATGTAGGACGCAGCCCGGGACACCGTCTGATCCCATTGATGCTGTGTTTTTTGCTTTGGAGAGGGCGGCTCTTACCTGAACATCTGAGATGTCAGGGGGGCAGCACTCTGCTGGGATAGATATTTGCCCTTTTGGTGGGGGGGGGGGGAGAAGTTTTAGCTGAATCTGTCAGCTAGGATGTTGGAAATGTCTGTGGTTTCGGTGTATTTTTTGTCATTTAGGACTAATTCTGAGCATATCTGGGAATTACCACCCAGTTTCCTAACATAACTAAAGAAAGCCTTGTGATTATCCTTAGTGTCCTGTGCAATTTTTCTCTCGAAGCTGGCTTTAGACAATTTTATGAGTGCCCGTAGTTTTTTGCTAATACTGATCAGTGATGCCTTCCCTTTTTGGGATTTTTCTCTATCATTTAGTAGCTTCCTCCTTCTATTGTATAGTTTGTTTATGGCTGGGGTCCACCAGACAGGACGTCTGCCTTTGGAGGATTGGGTCTTGGTTTTATTTGGGATCGCATGATCCATGCATTCCTGAAGGTGTTCATAGAATGCTTTTATAAAGGATTCTGCTGTCTGGGCGTATTTTCCACAGGCCCGGGGGCTTTGAAGGATTCCACCTCGGTTTTGAGTAGTGTGAAATTTGCTTTAGAGAAGTTTTTCACTGTGGTTTTCTGGGCAGGGGGGGTGGGGTCGGGATGTGAATATCCATTGAGATTAGTTTATGGTCTGATCTTACCAGTGAGGGATACACTTCTGGTCTGGAGCATAGAGTCCCCATGTTGGTGATGATCAGGTCCAGTATGTTTTCCCCTCTTGTGGGAGTGGTAACAAGTTGTTCCATAGCATTTGAGTTTATAAATTCTAGGAACCTTTGGGCTAGGGTGTTGGAGCTAGAGTAATGCTCCCAGTCTATGTTTGGGTAGTTGAAGTCGCCCAATATAATGGTGTTTGGAGAGACCTTCATATTTTCCAGTGTTCTCAGGAAGGCCGAGTGGAGTTCCTGGGTTTGAGAGGGTGGTCTGTAGCAAGCTATAAACTGGAAGGCAGTTTTACCCATTGTTAGTTGCACATGGATGGTCTCTGATGCTTCGTGCTTTGCCACCAACCTGGAGGTGTGGATATCTTTGATGAATATCGATACTCCCCCTCCTTTTGTGGTTCGGTCCAAGTTTTGGGGCTGAAAAGCATGGTATGAGGTATAACCTGGTAGTGCTGGGGTGCTCTCGGGAGCCCTGAACCAGGTTTCTGTTACTGCACAGATATCAATGTTCTCAATGCTAAGGAGAGTTTCGAGTGCGTGCATCTTGAGGTTTAGACTTCTGGCATTGAGTAGCATTACTCTTAGTTTCTTATCCCTTGTGATACCTATGGAGGTGGGTTTGTCTTTTGAGCCTTGCCTAAAAAAGGCACTATGGGGGTAGCAAGAGCCTTTGCCGATATCCGAAAGTCCAGGGGTGACAGGTGCAAGCCGTCCCTAGCGAAGCATCGTGGCTTGTCGAGCATATCATCCCAAGCTGACAGGCATTGGATCCCCCTTGAATGACACCAGTACTTAAGCCAATTGTTGAAATTGATCATCTTGTCTTCATATTGTGGCATCATTCTTGGTGAGGGTAAGATGCTACTCAAGGTCAGGGTCATACCGACCTGGGCTACATGCTCAGATAGCTCCTCTATGTCTCTCTTCATGTAGTCCAGGGAGGTACGTCTTAGGTCATTCACACCAGCATGGACAATGACTGAGTCATATTTGTACTTGCCTTGGAGTGACCTGAGTGCTTGTGTTATGTGGCGGATCCTAGCGCCCGACAGGCTGCTCACCGTGACCCTCTCCTTGTTCAGCCTGGTGAGCAGAACGTCAGTGTGCCTGACGATAGAGTCACCTATTACAAGTGTATCAGGTGTGTTGTTTAGTCTTAAGGGCTGTGACTGTTCGGCACACTGGCTTTGTGAGATATGTATTGCACGTGTTTTGTTTTGGGGTAGCGGTTGCTTGGGTGTCTGCTTTGGAGGTCTCTGCTGCTTATGCAGATCTTTATTTAGAGCCTCCGAGTATGTTTCTGTGTGATTGTGTTTGGTTTGCTGTCGTGGTAGGTCTATGTGAGACTGGAATTGTAGTGAGTGTGGTTTCCTTCTCCTCCTGACTGGTTATGCCAGTACTGAGTTGAGAGAGCTTAGCCTCCAGTGTGGCTATATGGTTGCATCTCTCACATGTGTTGGAATTTGTTGGGAGGAGGAGAGGGTTGTCTGTGTACATGAGGCAGTTGTAACATTGCCTCAAGATTCCCAGATTCACCAGCTGGACCGGAGAGGAGATTGACAACTGACCTTTGGACATGCTAGAATAATATTGGGAATTCCTTTATAATTGAAAACAAGAGCCAGTGGGGGAGTGAGGGTGTAGTGCTTTTAATTTTTAGTGCTGACTTATATAATTGCTTTAATGAGCAAGTGCCAGGTAACTTAAGTGCAGTGTGTTACAGGTAACTTAAATGCAAAAACGACAAACAGTAACTTTATTTCAAGTGAAGCAAGGAAATAAGTACAGTAAGCAATGCAGATATCACTAGTGATCCACAGAAGCGCTGAGAAGCCATGTATTAGGTGGAATTAGCGTTCCAGGGAAATAACAAGCAAACAAACAACAAGCATATAAACAAAGCTAGATTCAGCAGGCCTGGATCTAGTCTATGCTACAGCAAACAAGGTGTACCAATTTCAGTAAGATACAGTTCAAATATTCAGGCACTATAAACCTTTAACCAGAAATTCCCAGCTCAGAAGGGCAGAGTCCAGCCTCTTCTCCCACAAGAGTGCAGACCACGAACCTTCTTAATGTAAAATAACTGGCCTGAAGCCCAAGTGCTTAAACCAGAACTAATACACTTTAAGAATAACAGACACTGGGCTCTCAATCAGCAGTTCCCAATTTAGAAGGATGAAAGCTACCTGTCCTGCCACCACAGTGCATGCCACAAACCTCCTAATGTAAAACAACTGGTCTGAAGCCCAAGTGCTTAATCCAAAAGACTTAGAATGATAGCTACACTTTAATCAAGTTACTACCAAGCAGTAATAAATACAATTGAATACTTTAGAGAATGCCTGGATTAGTGCTCAAGTTACACAAACAAAGCTAGTTCCAGCAGGCCCGAATCCAGTCTATGCCACAGCAAACAAGGCACCAACTTCAGTAAGAAGCAGTTCAGATATGCATGCACTATAAGCCTTTAATCAGAAATTCCCAGCTCAGAAGGGCAGAGTCCAGCCTCTCCTCCCACAAGAGTGCAGACCACGAACCCTCTTAATGTAAAATAACTGGCCTGAAAGCCCAAGTGCTTAAACCAGAATTAATACACTTTTAGAATAACAGACACTGAGCCCTCAATCAGCAGTTCCCAACCTAGAAGGATGTGAGCTACCTGTTCTGCCACTACAGTGCAGACCACAAACCCTCTCAGTGCAAAACAACTGGTCCGAAGCCCAAGTGTTTAAACCAAAAGGCTTAGAATGAGTTACACCAAGCAGTAATAAATACAATTGAGTACTTTTAAGATGATGCAAAAGTAAAATAAAGTAGGTAGAAACACAAGTACAATAAAAGCAGATGACATTTTTTTTTTCTGAACAAGTGCTGAGATCAAAGAAACTAGAAAACTGGCTAGTTATAAGAAAAAAAAAACTAAGCTAGAAGGCTTCCCTCCAACACAGAAGGGCTTGGGGGCTCAGAAGCCTACAAATAGTCTATACCACTTAACAGGAAAGGCAGGAAACAAGTTTTTTTTTTTTTTTTTTTTTCCGTTTCCCAGATGCTCTCTTTGTACACATTAGGAGTGCCTGAAATCAGAATATGATTTCACTGCACTCAGTTGAGTGAGCAAATGAGATGGGCCCAGAAGGAGTATCCAAATACAAATCTACAAGAGGGGCAGGCAGTTTCAAGGCCACTAAGATTAACACCAAAACAATAACAGGGAGGGTGGGGGGACTAACTGAAGAGCAGAGTCAAAACTTCCAGTTCAGTTAATATTCCTGCAACACAGTTAAAATCAATTTAAATACTGTATTTTTTGGAAAAAAAAAGTGCAGATAAAGGTTCTTAAATTCTCTTATACGTCCAGTTGAATACAGCTAGTTCTTAGCCGGCCAAAGCTGAGGTTTTAAGCAGAAAATATTTCACACTGTACCACTTAAATAGGCAAGGACAGGAAATCAAAGAATGTGGCTACCCCCACACCTGTAATTACTAGCAAATAATAAAATTCAGCAAACACTGACTAACTTCCAGTTCAGTTAATATTCCTGCAACACAGTTAAAATCAATTTAATTACTGTATTTTTTGAAGAAAAAAAAAGTGCAGATAAAGGTACTTAAATTCTCTTCTACGTCCAGTCTTTGTCCAGCTCGACAAGCCACGTTGCTTCGCTAGGAACGGCTTGCACCTGTCACCCCTGGGCTTTCGGATATTGGCAAAGGCTCTTGCCACCCCCATAGTGCCTTTTTTAGGCAAGGCTCAAAAGTCAAACCCACCTCCATAGACAGCACAAGGAACAAGAAACTAAGGGTAATGCTGCTTAACGCCAGAAGTCTTAACCTCAAGATGCACGCACTCGAAGCTCTCCTCAGTATGGAGGACATCGATATCTGTGCAGTGACAGAAACCTGGTTCAAGGCTCCAGAGAGCACCCCAGCACTACCAGGTTATACCTCATCATGCTTTTCGGCCCCAAAACCCGGACCGAACCACAAAAGGAGGGGGAGTTTCCATATTTATCAAGGATATCCACACCTCCAGGTTAGTGGCATTGCACGAAGTATCGGAGACCATCCATGTGCAACTGATAGTGGGCAAGACTGCTTTTCAGTTTATAGCATCCTACAGACCACCCTCTCAAAGTCAGGAATCCCACTCGGCTTTCCTGAAAACATTGGAGAACATGAAGATCTGTCCGAACACCATTATATTGGGCGACTTCAACTACCCAAACATAGACTGGGGGCATTACTCAAGCCCCAGCACCTTAGCCCAAAAGTTCCTGGAATTTGTAAACTCAAATGCTATGGAACAACTAGTCACCACTCCCACAAGAGGGGAAAACATACTAGACCTGATCATTACCATCATGGGGACTCTATGCTCCATACCAGAAGTATATCCCTCATTGGTAAGATCAGACCATAAATTAATTTCACTGGATATCCACATCCCGACCCCACCCCCAGCCCAGAAAACCACAGTGAAAAACTTCTCAAAAGCGAACTTCACACTTCTCAAAACCGAAGTGGAATCCTTCAAGGCCCCAGGGCCAGTGGAAACTACGGCCCAAACTGCAGAATCCTGTATAAATGCATTCTACGGACATCTCCAGGAATGCATGGATCATACTGTCCCAAACAAAATCAAGACCCAATCATCCAAAGGCAGGCGTCCAGTCTGGTGGACCCCAGCCATAAATAAACTGTACAACAGAAGGAGGAAGCTACTACATGATAGAGCAAAATCCCTAAAAGCGAAGGCATCTCTGATCAGTACTAGCAAAAAATTACGATCCCTCATAAAATCCTCCAAGGCCAGCTTCGAGAGAAAAATTGCACAGGACACTAAAGACAATCATAAGGCTTTTTTCAGTTATGTTAGGAACCTGGGATGCAACTCCCAGACTTTTTCTGAGTTGATTCTAAACGACAAAAAATACACTGAACCCACAGACATCGCCAATATCCTGGCAGACAGGTTCAGTGCAAACTTCTCCACCCCCTCCCCCCCAAAAGAGCAAGTATCTATCCCGGCAGAGTGCAGCCTCCCAAACATCTCGGAATCTCAGGTGAAGGCAGCCCTCTCCAAAGCAAAAAACACTGCTTCCATGGGACCAGATGACGTCCCGGGTTGCGTCCTACATGAACTCCAAGAAGAACTAATCCCTCTAGTAAAACTGCTGTACAATCTCAGCCTCACTACAGGATATGTGCCCAAAGAATGGCGTACAGCAACATTGGTCCCACTCCACAAAGGTGGCGCCTCTACGGACCCTGGAAACTATCGCCCCATAAGCCTGACTAGCCTAGTCTGCAAGGCTATGGAGAGGATCATCATGGAACTCATAAACAAAGACTTTGGGGATCTACAGACACTAGATCCTACCCAGTTTGGCTTCGTCAAGGGTAGGTCCTGCCTTTTGAACCTGGTCGACTTCTTCGAAACAGTCACCAAGGCCATAGATGAAGGGAAGGTAGTCCACACAGCCTATCTGGACCTCGCAAAGGCTTTTGACACAATACCCCACTCGGGCATCATAGATAAGCTATCCAGCCTAAATATAAACCCCTATGTCACAAGATGGGTCGCAAACTGGCTCAAAGACAGAACCCACAGAGTCAGAGTTGCTGGAGCCATGTCAGACTTGAAACCGGTCACAAGTGGCATCCCACAAGGTTCTGTCCTGGGACCTCTCTTGTTCGGTATTTTCTTTTCTGAGGTACAGGCCAACGTGGGAGGACTATGGCTCACCAAGTTCGCAGATGACTGCAAACTGGGCGCCATAATAGACTCTCCAGCTGAGACAAACATCCTTCAAAAAGGTCTCGCAGAGAAGGATAACTGGTGCCAGAGCCATGGTCTAAAGCTAAATGCCAAAAAGTGTATAGTCCTACCCTTTGGCAAAAACAATGTGCCCACAAATTATCACATAGGTGGTAACCCGTTAAGTACAGAGAAAGTAATTAGGGATCTGGGGACCCAAGTTGATAGCAATCTCTCCTTTGACAACCACATTGCCAAAGTGGTTAGAAAGACCTTCTACATAGCCCACCTCATCATGAAAGGATTCGCATCTAGATCAAGAGAGGTAATCGTGCCCCTTTATTCATCCCTCATCAGGCCCATCATAGAATACAATGCCTCCTTTGGGATGTACCTTACCCGACACCTGCAGTAATTAGAAAGACCCCAAAAGTACCTCACCAGGAGGAACAAGGGACTCAAACAGATGCCGTATGCTGCTCTGTTAAAAAAAACTCCAGCTCTACTCACTTGCATACCACCTACTTCGAGGCGATCTATGCCTGACATATAAAGCTATGTCCAACCCAGAATTAATGGACATGCTCCACCTCAGTAAATCTAAATTTCTTAGAGCCACGTGCTCGAGGGACTTGAACCTCAGCACAGAAATAAATAGAACATGCTGGAGGACAGATTCATAACCCAGAGGCTCCCTTAGCTCTGGAATAGAATTCCAATTCATGTTAGGCAGAGCACCTCACTGACTGTCTTCAAGAAGAATCTTGATGAGTGGATGGGGGATCGTAGGTTTGTCCCGGGGATTACTTCCGTGTCACTATTAGACAGAGGCACAGTAAACTAAACTTTAAGAAGGGCACGGTATACTCAAATCAAGGGGTGGCGTAAGCCAAACACAATCTGGCTAGGCTTATAAATGCCCCAGGGTAGATAGCCTACTATGAACCTATGCCCTAGAAGCAGTTTGCCAGGGCTGCAGTCACTGGGTCTGTATTGAGAAGGCATGCTTAGCTGAAGGAACAAACCTTGCTAGACCACGTCAAATCAAAATTACTTGAACACTCCTTTAAATCAGGACCTTTTGACACCAAAGCAGAGGAGGTTCTTAAAAACATGCAAGAAAAAGCTAAATCTATTCTTACAGGTGCAGCCACCTAGATTCAGTAGGCATTGGCCTTCTAAAACTGGTCCTTTCCAGCCCCTTCCAGGCCTTTTCAGCCCAAAAACAGGGGAACCAGACCACCAAGACTACAGTCTCAGGGTATGCAGAGATCTAAACAATGGAGTGTTCCCACCTCAGTGGTAAGCCACCTCTTTATGGAAAAAGTTCACAATGACTTTTCAATTATCCTTCCCAGCCTTGCCCAACTACTTGCACCCCTAGGAGGAAAACTTGCCCTTCATGCCAAAAACTGGATGTCCATTACTCAGTACCAATAGGTTCTAAACATTGTATCCCAGGGGTACAGATTCTACTTCCATTCACTGCCAACCCAAAGCGGGTTTCCAGACCTTCCTTCAAACCAGTGGGCAGAGGCTCAAAAGCAAGTACCTTCCCTGCTCAATGTCAGGGCCATTCAACCTGTTCCACTACAACAAAGGGGACAGGGTTTCTACTCCAGACTGTTCCTGGTGCCCAGAAAAGAGGGCTCTTGGCGCCCTATCCTGGATCTATCAATTCTCAACACTTTTCTGATGGTCCCAAAATTCAAAATGCTTACCCTGCAACAGCTTCTCCCTATGCTAGCCAAGGATGCCTGGTTAGTCACCCTAGACTTAAAAGAAGCTTATCTGCACATCCCCATAAGGGAGTCTTGCAGGAAATATCTACGCTTCAAGCCAGGCTGTATGCACTATCAGTTCTCTGCACTTCTCTTTGGTTTATCTACTGCGCCCAGAGTATTCACAAAGTGCCTGGCTCCAGCCATTGCATACTGCAGGCAGAAAATTATCCACATTTTCCCATAGTTGGACAATTGCCTGATTCAGGCAGACAGTCGGGAATTGCTACTTCAGCACCTGGCAGTTGTAGAAAGACTCCTATCTTCATTGGGGTACACCATCAACGAAAAGAAATCACAACTGGTGCCCAGTCAAAAAACTGTATTCCTGGGAGCAAGCTTGAACACAACTTCCCAGATGGTATTTCTCACTCCAGAAAAACAGGTGTATTTGAACAACTGCTTCACACAAATGGCCACCAAAACCCAGCTATCTGCAAGGAAAATACTTCAAGTGCAAGCCCTACGGTTCATGGCCTCATGCATTCTGCTAATTCCATATGCAAGACTGCATATGAGGAAACTTCTGTGGTACTTAAAAAGTCTGTGGTGCCAACATTCTTAGGACCTGGAAACAAGTCATTCCTATCATACCTTGTCTAAGGGCAGAGTTCCTTTGGTGGGCAGAATCATGCAACCACAACAAGGGACTGCCTTTCACTCAACCGCTTGCCGTCCAAATCCTGACTACAGACACACCAGACTATGCATGGGGGCTCACGTGGCAGGCAAATGCATTCAGGGCAAGTGGAGCCCAGGACAAATCCTCCAGCACATCAATCAAAAACATATGTTCACTGTACAGTATGCTCTGGCAGCCTTCAAATACCTAATCCTTCCAGGACAGCTGCTGATAAAAACAGACACCACAGTTATGTGGTACATAAACAAACAGGGGGGGGGAACCAATTCTTACCTGCTCTGCAGGTTAGCCATGGCCCTGTGGAACACAGCCTTGTGCAACCAAGTGCATCTACAAGCTCAATTCTTGCCAGGCAAACAGAATTCACTGGCAGACAACTTGAGCAGAAATCTCCTGGACCCACATGAGTGGAAATTGGAGCCCAGCACCTTCAACCTTCTAATCCATAGGTGGGGGACACCAGAGCTGGACCTATTTGCCTCCCCTGAGAACCTCCAGTTGAGCAAAAATTTCACCAAGAACCCTCACAGCAGGGCTTGGAGATTGGATGCCTTAGCCTTCAGATGGGAATACCTCTCAATTTATGCCTTTCCACCTCTGCCCCTCCTCTTAAAGGTACTATTCAAGATCAGACAGGACAGCCCAAGGGCAATTCTGATTGCCCCAGCCTGGCCACGTCAGCACAGGTACCCACTCCTACGCAGTCTGACAGTGCCACTCTGGCACCTTCATCAGACACCTTCCCTGCTGTCTCAGCAGGAGGGACAGATTTTGCATCCACAGCTGCAAACCCTAAACCTTGCAGCCTGGCTTATCCCCTGAATATTCCACCAGCAACCCTCAGCAAACAGGTGCTGGATGTCATTCTTGAAGCCAGAAGGCCTAGTACTAGGAAATCCTATGCTGAAAAGTGGAAAAGATATTGTTCTTGGAATCAGTCTCAAGGAAAGGACACAGCTGTGCCCTCCTTACCTCAAATCCTTGATTACCTAGCAGAGCTACTCCACAGAGGCCTATCCTTCTCCTAAATTAAGATTCATGCCTCTGCCATCTCAGCTAATTATAATACTAAGCTTCCTCTCTTTTCTCACCCTCTCATCAAGCAGTTCCTGAGAGGAGCTAACAATTTAAGGCACCCTAGGAGAGCTCCCACCCCAGCCTGGGACCTTAACTTTGTACTGGAAAAGCTCACATTTCCCCCTTTTGAACCTGCTGCTTCAGCAGAGTTAAAATTCCTCTCTTGGAAAACAGCCTTACTTCTAGCTATTACTTCAGCAAGAAGAGTGTCTGAGTTACAGGCACTAATGGTGGTGGAGCTTTTCATTATTTTCCATGCTGACAGGGTTTCCCTCATTACTAACCCTTTCTTTATGCCCAAGGTGGTATCCAGTGTGGCTCTAAACCAATCCATCCATTTGTCAACCTTTTTCCCTGATCCTCAGAATAGAGGGGAAAGGATCCTGCACTCCTTGGACATGCACAAACAGCACAGGTTCTACCTTGACAGGACTAAGCCTTTCAGAAAATCTGACCAGCTACTAGTCAGCTTTGCTACAGGGCCAGAAGGCAAGGCCATTTCGAAGCAAACCATTTCCAAATGGATAGCATACTGCATCCATTTCTGCTACAAGCACCATGGAAAACCTATCCCTCTGGGGATCAGAATTCATTCCATTAGAGCTACTTCAACCTCTACAGCATTTCTCAGGGGGGTCCCCACCAGGGACATCCTGGAAGCTGCAACCCGGAGTTCTGTACACACCTTCACCAAGCATTACCACTTACCTATTTTTTCTAAATCCAGAGCTGGATTTGCTACAGCAGTCTTACAAGGCCTGCTAGCCAGCCCCAACACTTCTTGACTGCCTCCACCCTTCCTCAGCTTTGGGAATCAACCCAAGTGTGATGACTGCAACAGTGAAAGATGAAGAACATAGTACACTTGTGTACACTTACCATAAATATAGATGTTCGAGTGTATTCACTGTTGCAGTCCTGGTTTCCCTCCCTCCAGCCCCCTGGCTTTTCTCTATCCTTTTTACCTATCTTCTTTATGGCCATCTTTTATGACAGGGGTATTTACTTTTTACTGGATGTGTTCCGCACCATGTAATAGCTTCCTATTTTGAGGGCTCTTGACATCTTGGGCAAGAAAAACTGGTGTAATGGCATCGGCTGCATGTTTTATACCCCTGACATCATGGAAGAGGCGACAGCATCCGACGCAGAAATCCCAAGACTCTGGCATTCAGGCCGACTGAGGGCTACCTGCAGGCAGATAACCCAAGTGTGATGACTGCAACAATGAATACATTCGAACATCTACATTTTTGGTAAGTGTACACAACTGTACTTTTCCCTCCCTCCAACCCCCTGTTTTTCCTCTATCCTTTCTATCTTCTATATGGCCATTTTTCTGGCAGTGGTATTTACTTTTTACTGGTGGTGTTCCACACCATATACTAGCTTCCTATTTGGGGAGGCTCCTGACATCTGGGGCAAGAAAAACTGATGTAATGGCTTCAGCTGCCTGTTTTATACCCCTGACAACCTGACATCATAGAAGAAGCGACAGCATCCCATGCAGAAATCCCAAGACTCTGGTATTCAGGCCGACTGAGGGCTACCTGAAGGCAGATAACCCAAGTGTGATGACTGCAACAGTGAATACACTCGAACATCTCCATTTATGGTAAGTGTACACAACTGTACTTTTCAAGGCACGCGCATTTCATATGGTACCTGTGTACATATAACCATGAAATGTTTCTTCATGAGGTACTCCAGCAATATCAGCTGTAGGACCACCTCAGCACATGCTAAGAATGGACATCATAAATTTAATCCTAAATACAGGTGACAGTAACCCCTTAATTTTGTATTTTCTAACAGAGATAGTACTAGAACCAATCACATACTGTGGTGTACCACGGCAGGCTTTTCTTGACAGCAGAATGGCTGTTGAAGATGTCATTACTCTCATGCATACAACACAGCCTCAGGACAGTGGCACAAAGTTGCAAAGTCTGCTGGCAAGGGCCCCCTACCCTGCAATAAGTGGATAATTCCATAGTCAGTGACACAGGCGCTCACCCACACACTGCATAATGAGAAAATTGCATTACCACAAGGGGATACCATCACATAGCTCAACACCTCTTCCCCTGGAGAAACACACAACCATGTCTGAAGTACCATTACCCGCTGTCATATCTGTACATCAGGGTGTCAAGTGAAGATGTCTTTCACACCTCCAGAAATGATCAGGACCATCTTGGCATAGCAGCAGATGTGTCGCGACATAGCTCAGGCCTAGGCTCTTGCCACTAAGAGTCAAGTAGAGATGGTTAGAGTGCTACAGGATATACGTAAAGAAATTCACCAATACCTGAGAATGTTGGAAGCCAGGACAATACCATGATGATCCTCTTGTGCAGTATGGTTGCACACTCCGCATTCATGTCAGCTTCTATCTGCATACTAGTAAGGGCATACCATACACATACTGGGGATACTACTGGACAAGGAAGTGTCTGCATGCATGATGGACATCTAAGCCAGACACCACATGCCCTTTCTAAGTGCTGCAGGCATTTATGTGGATTCCCCTAAAAAGACTGCTAGGTTTCCTAGAACTCCCACATCACGGGATAGAATCTCCAAGTCAGGGTCTAGGTCACAAAACATTGTTAGGCAATGTCAAGAGGTTCCCCTGCATCCAGTAGATCGTGTCAGCAGAATAACTTAGCATCAAACTCACATGCTAGCATTTGCTTATAATTTGAGATCACCAGCACTGTCATTAGAGGACATTATGACACAGTCCAAATGGAACATACTTTCAAGTGCTTTTACACATACCTTACTCACTGTAACATGACAATTCAGTTATTCAGACCAGAGCACAAAATTTATTCACATTACCTGCCAATCTACCTTTACAATTCTTCTAATCTCTACCAGTATAAATAGCACCTATGTCACTGACCAATGAACATTCCAAATGATGATGGCTATGGCCGTATGAGTAACCCATTCCTTGTGTGTCACCTTCCTGTCATGGTTTCACAATTATGATGATTTGTGTAAGATATGTGGAGAAATGTCTGTACAATGCAAGTTTGCCATCCACTACTCAGTACAGCTTACAGGTAACACTGCATGCATTCAGTGTTATCTTTGTAACTTTACACTCATCACAGTGAATGCCAATAGTTGTGGACTAGATGCTGCTGCTTAATCTGACAACTCATTAAATCCCAAAATATATGTTCCCAGTTGCCTCTTTCTTCTCCATCACACCTTCAACATTTGCCATCTACCCAATGAATAATTCTTTGGAGTCTGTTTGTGATATAAAAAAAACTATGCAAACACTTTTAAGCAAAAATCCAAAACATTCTAAACTTTGTTGCACACTTGGGAGCCATTATAGTTGTCGTGAACTATTTTATATGCCTACTAATCATCCTTTTTAACAGCAGCTTCTGTTCTAAATTCAACTAAAAATGCTAATAGAGCATGTCTTTCACTTAGGATTCCCCTATCCCTTTCTCTTTGCTAGTTGCTGGTAGGGAGGGCAGATTATAACTTGCAGTCCAAATATCTTGGACTCATCCCATTCTGTTACCTTTCCCAGTCTAGTTATTTGCTCCCAGTACCTTGGTTCCTTTGCCAGTTTTCTCCAGTAAATTCTAGCCCCGTTTTACCTGTTCTGTGTACCCCTGCTTGCAGTAATCCCATCACCAAAATCTCCTTTTTTCATTCTCGTATTGGCGTAGTTCTCAGGCTACTTTCTGCTTCTTTATGAATATAGTATTCTGTGTGGAGGTTGTTTTGTTTAATAATCTGCATCCAAAATCCCACTCTCTCCTTTTTTCTTGAATTTACCCGGGCTTCGTCATTATCCCTTTCCACTTTGAATTATATCCTCCTGCTTGTGTTATGTATACAATGCACAATTACGTTATGCAGAATTCAGCAGGCTGTAAACATTCTGCATGCAGTAGTAGGCTCATACTGACCCCCCCACCCTTCCAAAAAAAAAAAAAACTCTTCCAGGCAGTGGAAATGGGCTTTGTGCAGGCCAGATATTCAGTAAATAACTATCCAGTTTTAAAGTGCTACTTAGCAGCACTCTGCAGTTTATGGACTGGTTTCATTAGCCAAGGTTTGACTAGTCAGTGTCACCTGGAAAACAAAATAAGGAGAGGACGCAAGGAAGGGGGTGATTAGCTACTACTACTACCTGTCTCACTATAAAGATGAAGCAGTACCTGTGGATAACATAATAATCTGCATTTACCAATTAGTTGACCATGGTAAATCATAACATGCAGAAAGTGGTGGCATAACAAACCTGTGTGCAGTGTGTAAGAATCATGGTCACTGCTAGGATGTTGGGATGATATGTTGGTGATGTAACCCTGTGCATCTCACGCTACTAGGCAGGTGATGGAATGTTAACCTTTCCTGTTACAGTACCTCTCACCCAGTGACCTATAGGGGTCATTTACACACATGGGTCCAATCTATCTCAACAAGCCTCAAAGGAAAGCATGCCACTTTGTAGACAGCACAGATGGTACTTGCTCGATCTTATGGTCATACTGGGAAGTAGATATGCTTATCCTCATGGGTCAAGAGTATATCAAGAGACTGCTGCACTATCCTCGAAGCACAAGCCTGTAATTGTCCACAGTCTATCTCTGAAAGGTCACTCTGGCAAGTATAGTGAGGGCTATACATACCTTAGTATGCACAGGAATAGAGGGGCCATGTATTTCCCCATTTCTTATCTGTGGGCCGTACTAGTTCACCAAAGTATGTATGATATCCCTGTCCATTCTAAAGCTATCCAGTAATGTCTGTTTGGGAAAGTTTGAATTGGTTATTCTCTGTCTTTATCTCTTCTGCTGATGAGCGCTGCTTATTGCAGCAGGTTTTGATACCACAAAGACAAGCAGCTCTAAACAGGAAACATCAAGTTTTGCCAAAAAAGGCATTGTTTCCAATTGCAAAAGGTGCAAATTCACTTTTTATAACAGAAATGTGCATGGTGCAATTGCATACCAGAAAGTGACTGTGAATTGCAAAAGGTAGGAAGACAGACTTGTTTACACAAGTGAATTGCACGTTCTACATACTTTTTTTTATTTACATCTCATTCGTTCATTTGCATATGACCTTTTGAGTTTCTAACTGCTGCAGTTAAGCACAGCTTCTCTCTCTGCTTATAACTGCTGTACACAAGCTTATCAGATATAAATAATACCCTAAGAGTAATAGGATAGAATCTGGGGGGAGCAGAATGTAAAAATCATGGGATGTCCTTCTATTCACTTGTTGCAGTATTCATAATAGTAGGGAGGTTGCTGCAGCGCCGACATCTGGCCAGCATACTAAAGTCTTGCTTCAGGAGGGTACGTGTGATGCCCTGCACTAGGGCCATAAACTGACGTAGGGTATAAAAGTGATGCCTGCACGTACTTTCTTCAGAATTTTTCTGCCACAGTGAACGTCAGACTCCAGTTTGCCAGTTCGGACAGAAGATCACTAATTCAGACAACCGCTACAAATAAGTACTCTGTCGAGTTTTCATGGTTTCCTTTTGGTTTTTTGCTAATACGTACATGTCCACTAGAAAGGGGAACTGTGCTTGTGGGAGACCGATTCTTCACAAAGACTCGCACTATAAGTGCGTAATCTGTTTAGGCGAGGCCCACTACCATACATCCTGCCCTATTTGCAAAATCATTTGTCCCAGAAACTCTTCGCAGCCATTTCACCACGCTTAAACTTTAATTAGAAAATGAGAGGCTCCGACGCCTCGTGCTCTGTATGGAGGGAGGAGCAGGCCTGTCTGAAGAGCTGCAGAGGAAAAAGGCCAAGAAAACCAGGCCTGATTCCGTTGCTGCGCCTCAGGTGTCAGGGGAGATTCTTGAGGCTGATGAAAGCCCGGAACTCTTCAGACCCCCATTTCCTAACTAGGCCCAAGAACCACGATGAAAGCTGGACTAGTAGAAACCTTGTGTACGTCCACTGTGGCAAATCAACCATCGGCTCCTGATGGCGGAGGGAACCACGACTCATTCAGTCGGAGGGCTCTGCTCTTGTTCCTCCATCCACCCAAACGTTGTCTCCCTCTCTTTCTCTACAGTCTACTCCAATGAAGAGAAAACAAAAAGTAAGGCATACAGAACCACAACCTGTTCCAGGTTGGGAAGTTTTCTCTCAAAGCTTGTTTAAAGCATTCCAGGCCTTACAGACTCAACAGCAATCAACTGTTTCTTCTACAGGTCTCCCTTTGCTGGTGTCAGAGGAAGAGCCTTCCTCAGATGAAGATTCTGTGACCTATGAATCTCAAATTGATTCACCCAAAGACTTCATTACCCCAGAGGAAGAGGATCCCATTACCCCAGAGTCCCCTGGGGAAGAATTCGCCTTTGGTGATACCATCTCGCTCATGAAGGAAACATTTTATGTGGCAGACCTCAGAGGTCTCAGACAGTAAGAAAAGATACTTTGATCTGCTGCAGATGGAACAGCCATCCCCTTCAGCTGTGCTCCCATTGCTGTCTGCCTTCCAGGATGCCTTCTTAGCCGCCTCTCAGACTCCAGATTCACAACCACCAGCATCTAAATGTCCTGACCATTTTTATAAGGTCGCACAGACACCCAGTTTCTCTTTAGAAACCCACCAGCAGACCCTGCTGTTATTGCAGTTTCTGCAGATAAGACATCTAGACAATTGCCTTGTTCTACTCTCTAGCCTACTGATGAAGACCGTAAATTTATGGACAGACTAGGTAAAAAGGTATATATCTCCTCTACTCTTGCTATAAGAGCCTTGAACTACCAAACCCACATGGCTAGGTATGTCCTAGACACTATTCCTAAGGCTTTCACCCTACTCTCTGAGGTCCCCGAGTCCAACATTAAAACTCAGCTTAACCTGCTCTCCACAGCATCCCAAGTAACTAGGCACTCTATCAGGTGGCAGTTATGATGCTGTGGAAGCTTCATCCAAATGTGCTGCTTCTGGTTCAGTACTAAGGCACTACTCCTGGCTGAGACTTTAGCCACTGCCCTTAGATGTACAAACAAAGCTGCTTGATGCCCCCCCCCCCCCCGGACAATAAAGCGCTATTTGGCCAGGCCTCAGCTGAACTTTTTAAATCCCTTCAAGAGAAGGGAAAATAACTACTAAACCTAAAGCACTTACTGGTATCTCCCATTACCAGCTACCACAGAAACTGTGCTCAGAAAACGTCCTTTGTCAGGAGGCAATCCTCCCACACAACTCAACAGACAAAGGGATGCAGGCAACCGAGGAAAACCTCTGCCCCCAGGTTTTGGAGCCAGTCTAATCAGTCTAGACCACCTCCGCTGTGACTTACCATTACTAAATCAGAACACCCCACTATTCCTTCACCTCACTCTCTCCGTACCCTCCTGGCAGAAGATTACAGCAGAAAGGTGGGTACTTGCCATCATTCAGAGGGGTTACATTATGACTTGGTGGATGTTACCCCTCCCCCTCTTCCAGGGAATCCCGCAACCTCCAGCAAACCTAAGCCACCTCTTCCCCAGTATCATTCAACAACTACTAGCCCAGGGCACCATGTAACACCACCCATCCAAAGAAACAAAGGGTTTTACTCAATATTTTTGGTACCAAGGAAAGACGGCCCATGGAAACCAATCTTGGATCTATCTTTCCTAAACCTGTTTCTCAAGGTACCCAGCTTCAAAATGATTACCCTACCTTGCTCATTCCACTCATTCCCACTCAGGCTTACATGGTGGCCTTGGAAATGAAGGAGGTCTACCTCCACATTCCCATTCAGCCAGACTACAGGAAACTCCTCCACTTTGCAGTAGGTTCCTGGCATTTTTAAATGTTCTTCGTGTTTCACTGTTGCAGTCATCATATTTGGGTTATCTGCTTGCAATAGCCCTCAGTCGGCCTGATTATCACAGTCTTGGATCCTGCGTCGGTTGCTGTCTCATCTTCCGTGACGTCAGGTACTCGGGTATAAATTACGCAGCCGATGCCATTACATCAGTCATTCTTGCCATGCGGTGCCCGAAGCAGAAGTTCGCAAGTGCTGGTCGGCCGACTCCTGAAATTTTAATTTTCGAGTTTCAGAACCGAAGTTTTCAACTAAAGCTATGTACCCCGTTGCATTAAACCGGTGTCAGTAAAAGTCAGTAGTTGTATTTTTTGTGGAAAGCAAATACCTCATAAAAATTTTCATTCGTACTGTATTCCTTGCTTAGGCCCTGACCACGACGTACCTCTGTCAGTTTTGTTCCTTATTTAAGCAACGAACTATTCGTCATCGGTATAGTTATGCTTATAAATATTTTGGTACTCTGTTCAATTATCCAGATATGTCTTCAGTAAGCCAGCCAACTACCGACATTCCGAAAAAACGCAAAGATAACGACAGAGACAGGTCACCTAGGTCTCAAGCTGCCGACAACGCTTCTCCTAAGCCAGTCGCCAGTGCGCCGGTACTCGGTGAGGCGATTTCGCAGCCCCTGATACCCGCTACTTCAGATTTGCAGGCCTCTACTGAGACCCATTTGGAGTCCGGTATGCCACGAGATGCTTCAACTGTGGAACCTGCGGATGTGTCTACCTTGGATGGGTCCGGAGCCGCTCTGCAGGCACCAGCTTCTGAGGGTGTATTCAGGCCTACTGACTTGCATATTAAACCAATGCCATCTTCTTCTTCAAAGCCTAAAACTCCAACCATGCCTAGAAAACCGATGCCCAGACCGCATGATCAGGCCTCTATGCCTAAAAGACAAATGATAAGAATGGCTGTAGACCTTATTACTTTAATCAGGGGAAGCCAACCTTCCCCCTCTGAGACCTAGGACTGAATTTGCTTATGATATTTCAGACCACGATTCTGAAATTTCGGTTTCCTCTGATGACCAAGATTTACCTTTATGTATCTATGAGGATTCTGATGCAGCGGACTCTATTCCCTCTGCTCCCCCCCAGAGGATTTCTCTTTTGGTGAAATCTTGCATACTGTTAGGGAGCATTTTCATTGGGAAAGCCAGGATTACTCTGATTCTAAAAAGAGGCTTAGGGATTTCTTACTCCTGCCCCAGCACAGGCCTTTAGCTATCCTTCCTGTACTAGGCATTGTTGATGATGCCTTTTCGGAATCTAGCTTGGCCCCTGACTCTCTACCTCCTGCTCCCAGAAAACCTGATAGATATTACAGGGTTCCTGACTCTCACAAGTTCCTTTTTAAAAATCCTACTGCGGATCTTGAGACCATTTCACAGAGACCCAAGGGCATTAAGGCTACTACTGCCAGAAATCCTACCCCCCTCTGATAGAGACTCCAGGGCACTGGATAGATGGGGTAAGAAGGTATACACTTCTGCAACCTTGGCCATTAGGGCCTTAATTTGCCAGTTTCATATGTTAAAGTATCAGCAGCATATTATTGGAGAGCTTAAACAGAAAATAATGTTGATTCCTGACTGTGCTGAAAATAAGGATTTACAGGATTTAATGCATTCTGCTGAACAGGTTGGAAGACATACTTTGCAATGTGGTTTTGATTCACTAGAGGCATCTTGCAGGGCTGCTGTCACTGGGTCTGTACTTAGAAGGCATGCTTGGCTTAAGGAGCAATCCTTGCCAGATCATGTTAAAGCTAAATTGCTGGATGCTCCCTTAAATCAGGACTGCTTGTTTGGCAACAAAGCAGAAGAAGTTCTTAAAAAGATGGAGGAAAAAGCTAAATCTATGCAAACTGTTTAAGATTTCCTACAAGTTACAGCCTCCAAGATTTAGTAGGCATTGGCCCTCTAAGGGTCCTTTCCTGCCTCTTCCATGCCTTCTCAGTCCAAACCCAGAACCAGCAGAACACCCAGGCTTCAGTCCCAGGGTACACAGGACTAAGCAGTTGGGGGCTCCCACTTCCAAATCAGGGAGTAGTAAGACTCCACCCTATGGTAAACTGTCTCAATGACTTGACTTTAAAACTTCCAAACACTTCTCAACTGACTGCTCCTTTAGGGGGCAAGATTGCTCTGCAGGCAAAAAACTGGGAACTCATTACCCAAGACAAATGGGTTTTAAATATAGTTTCCCAAGGATACAGATTTCACTTCCACACATTACCAACCCCAAACGGTTGGCCAGATCTACCCCCAAATCAGTGGGCAGAGACTCAAAAACAAGTACTCTCTCTCTTAAGCAAAAAGGCTATTTAGACTGTACCAGAAGAGGAAAAGGGACAAGGTTTCTACTCAAGACTTTTCCTGGTACCCAGAAAAGATAACTCATGGCATCCTATCCTGCACCTTTCTATCTTAAACACCTTTTTGGTGATTCCAAAATTCAAGATGCTAACTCTTCACCAGTCTTCCTATGCCAGGCAAAGATGCCTGGTTGGCAACACTGGATTTAAAGGAAGCCTACTGCACATCCCAATCAGGGAATCTTGCAGAAGATACCTAATCTTCAAAGCAGGCTACATGCATTATCAGTTCTCTGCACTGCCCTTTTTGCTTATTTACTGTGCCAAGGGTATTCACAAAGTGCCTAGCTCCAGTCATTGCATTTTGCAGGCAAATAAATATTCAAATATACCCATACCTGGACGATTGTCTAGTTCAGGCAGAAAGCCAGGACATACTTTTAAATCATCTGGCATTTGTACAAAAGGTGCTAACTTGTCTGGGGTACACCATAAACAAAATGAATCACATCTGGTACCCTGTCAACAAATTATATTCCTGGGAGCAAGCTTGAACACAACTTCTCAGATGGCTTTCCTCACACCAGAGGAACAAATTAATCTGACAACTTACTTCAAACTAGTGGCCACAAAAAACCCTGCTATCTGCAAGGCAAGTACTGCAAGCCTTTGGGTTCATGGCCTCCTGCATTCTACTAATTCCATATGCAAGACTGCATATGAGGAAACTACAATGGTATCTAAAAAGCCTATGGTGTCAACATTCTCAGGAACTAGAAGCAATGATTCCTATCATACCTTGCCTACGGTTAGAATTCCTTTGGTGGGCAGAGGCCTGCCACCAAAACAAGGGACTACCATTCATTCTACCCTCTGCCGCCCAAACCCTAACAACAGACTCATCAGACTATGCATGGGGGGTCTCACCTGGCAGGGAAGTGCATTCAGGGCAAATGGAACCCTAGTCAAATGCACCTGTATATCGATCAAAAAATGTTAGCTGTACAGAATGCTCTGACAGCCATCAAGGGTCACATTCTTCCAGGACAATTAATGGTAAAGATAGACAACACCACTGTTGTGTGGTACATAAACAAGCAGGGGGGCACCCATTCTTACCCCCCTCTGCAGACTAGCCATGGCCCTGTGGAACACAGCCTTGAGCTACCAAGTACATCTACAGGCTCAATTCCTGCCAGGAAAACTAAATACACTGGCAGACGAACTAAGCAGAAATCTCATGGACCCACACGAGTGGAAATTGGAACCAAAGACATTCAGCATGTTGATAGACAAATGGGGGAGCCCAGATATAGACCTGTTTGCCTCCCCCCAGAACTACCAATTGGAGAAATTCTGCACAAGGACTCCCCGCAAACAAGCTTGGAAAGTGAATGCTCTGTCCTTCAGCTAGAAAAATCTGTCAGTTTATGCCTTTCCTCCTCTGCCTCTCCTCTCCAAAGTACTACTAAAGATCAAACAGGGCAAACCAAGGATGATACTGATTGCACCAGACTGGTCATGCCAACACTGGTACCCCCTCTTGCGCACTGTCACTGCTAGCCCCATGGCACCTGCCTCAGATCCCTACCCTGCTTTCACAGCAGGAGAGCCAGATTCTGCACCCCCAGCTTCAAACCCTGAACCTGGCAGCCTGGATAATTACCTAATTTCTCCGTTACCATCCCTCAGTAAACAAGTGTTGGATGTCATTTTGGAGGCAAGGAGGCCCAGTACTAGAAAATCTTATGCTGAAAAATAGAAAAGATTCTGTGTCTGGAACCAAACTCAAGTGATGGCCACAGCAGTGCCCAGTTTACCTCAGATTCTTCAATACGTAACTGACATGCTTCACAAGGGCCTTTCCTTTTCCTCCATCAAAATTCATGCCTCAGCCATTTCAGCTCATTACAACACAGAACCCACCCCTCTTTTCTCACCCACTACTCAAGCAGTTCCTCAGAGGGGCCAAAAACTTAAGACCACCCAGGAGAGCCCCAACTCCAGCCTGGGACCTTAACTTTGTATTGGAAAAACTCATTCTTCCTCCTTTTGAGCCAGCTGCAAGTGCAGAGGTAAAATTCCTTTCTTGGAAAACAGCTTTCCTTTTAGCAATCACTTCAGCAAGAATGGTATCTGAATTACAGGCCCTTATGGCAGTGGAGCCTTTCATCATCTTTCATGCGGACAGGGTGTCCCTCAGGACCAATCCCTCCATGCCCAAGGTAGTATCCAATGTGGCTCTTAATCAGTCCATTCATTTGCCCAATCTTCTTTTCTAATCCACAGAACAAAGGGGAATGGATACTGCACTCCTTAGATGTGCACAGGCAACTTAGATTTTACTTGGACAGGACTAAACCTCAAAGGAAGTCTGAAAAACTGCTGGTGGCATTTGCTGCAGGGGCAGAGGGAAGGCTATTTCAAAGCAAACCATTTCTAAATGGATAGGCCATTGCATTCATTTCTGCTATAAGCACCATGGAAAACCTATCCCAAAGGGGATTAGACCCCATTCAACCAGGGCTGCATCTACCTCTACAGCCTTTCTCAGAGGTGTCCCTGCCAGAGACATCCTAGAAGCTGCTACCTGGAGTTCTGTACATACTTTTACCAAGCATTACCATTTGCCAATTTTCTCTAAATCCAGAGCTGGCTTTGCCACTGCAGTCTTGCAGGGCCTTATAGCTGGTCCTAATGCTATCTAAATTCCTCCTCCCATCCTTAGCTTTGGGAATCTACCCAAATGTGATGACTGCAACAGTGAAACATGAAGAACATAGTACAGTTGTGTGCACTTGCCATAAATGTAGATGTTCGAGTGTATTCACTATTGCAGTTCTGGTTACCCTCCCTCCAGCCCCGTGACTTCTTTTGGGTATACCTCTATTCTCCTTTACTATGCTTAAAAGCTTTTTGGTGTATTTGCTTTTTTTGTTGGAGGTATAACCTTGTATGTATGTGTGTGTGTGTATATATATATAGGCACCTGACATCTGGGGCAAGAAAAACTGATGTAATGGCGTTGGCTGCATACTTTATACCCCTGACTACCTGACGTCACAGAAGATGAGACAGCAACCGACGCAGGACCCAAGACTTAATCAGGCCGACTGTCGGCTACTGCAATCAGATAACCCAAATGTGATGACTGCAACAGTGAATACACTTGAACATCTACATTTATGGTAAGCGTACAAAACTGTACTTTCTTTGGCTTGCCCTTTGGGCTCTCCACAGCCTGTTGAGTGTTCACAAAGTGTCTAGCACCCTTCATTGCTCACTGTAGAACACAGGGTATACAAATATACTCATAACTAGACGACCTTATGGTACTTTATCAAAACCACCAAGTCCTTCAAGAACACCTAACACCCTAACCCAACTGGGGTTCACTATAAAACAAGGAAAAGTCTCATCTGCAAGCCACACAAATCATAGATTTCTTGGGATGCAGAATCAGAGCAGACTTAATGAAAGTCTTTATCCCAGAACAAAGACTCCTGGACCTGGCCATGTACCTCAACACGCTTATCAACCTTACTTCATTGCCGACATAGGAATTCCTAAGGATGTTCGGACACATGGCATCCCTAATACCCATGTTGTCCCTAGCAAGACTCCACATGAGAAAGATCCAGTGGATCTTGAATTTATGGAGCCAACACTCCCATCCCCTGGACACTCCTCTCCCACTACTCCAGTGTCTGAAGACAGAACTCCAGTGGTGGATCTCTGCCATCCACAACAACCAGGGTATCCCACTTCAGGTACCTGCCCCCCCCCCTGCTAAAACTCACCACAGACTCATCAGACCTGGGTTGGGGTGCAGTACTACAGCACAACCAGAAACAGATCACTGTACAGGGAAAATGGTCCACACTAAGACTAAAGGACCACATAAATATAAAAAAAAATGAGGGCACTCCATTTGGCCCAACAAACTTTCAAATCAGCCCTACTCCCAGGAACTCTCAAAGTGATCACAGACAATATGACTGTCATTTGGTACATAAACAGTGGCGGACAAGATCCTATCCTCTCTGCAGACTAGCCCTCCAAATCTGAACTCAAGCAACGACTCTAAACATCAGTCTAGTAGCAGTCTACCTTCCCTTGACAGAGAATGTCATGGCAGACTCTCTAAGCAGAACTTCACCCCCTCTCACGAATGGATGCTCCACAGAGAGGTAGTCCTAGATCTCATTCAGAAATGAGGTATTCCACAACTCGATCTATGGGCCTCCTCCCAGAACAGAGATGCCCAAATTTTGCACAAGGACTCCTCATCCACAACCCTGGAAAGTGGAAACCTTCTCCTTTCTTTGGGGGGGGGGGGTGTTTCTCAATGCCTTTCCACCCTTCACTCTGATTCAGAAAATTATCCTCAAATTACAATAGGACAAACCTGTTGGTGACCCCCTACTGGCCAAGACAGCACTGGTTTCCCCTTTACCTACTAGCCAAAGGCAGTCACCACAGGTTACCCCACCGAATAGACTTGCTCACACAGAAAAGGGGATCCCTACTCCACCCTCAAGTGAAAAACTTGAAACTAACCTTATGGGTGATAGGGATGTTCATCGTGTTTCACTGCTGCAGTCATTACAGTTGGGTTATCCTGCTGGCAGGCTACCTGCAGTCGGCCCGAGTTCCAAAGTCTAGGTCCGGCGTATGTTGCTGTCGCCTCCTCCCTGATGTCAGTGCGCCAGGGGTATAAAAGATGCAGCCAGCGCCATTTTCTTCAGTCTTTCTTGCCGCGCGGTGCCCAAAGCAAAAGCAGTTCACAAGTGCCGGTCGGCCGACTCGTGAGATTTTCAAATTCAAATTTCAGATCCGAAGTCTTCATTAAAGCTAAGTACCCCGTTGGGGAAACTTTTTCTTGCTGCAGACCGATGTCAGAAAAAGTTAATAATTGTATTCCTTGTGGGAAGCAAATACCTCATAAAGATTTTCATTTTTACTGTATTCCTTGCCTAGGCCCTGACCACGACGTTGCTAGTTGTCAGTTTTTGCTAGATTTAACCAACGCACTGTTAAGCGTCAGTACGATTTTGCATTTCATTACTTTGGCAGAAGATTCAATTATATAATGCCGTCAGAACAGCCGACTACCAGAGTTTATAAAAGTGCAAAGAAAAAGAAAAGGACAGGCATCCGAGGTCCAAAACAGACGAGGCTTCCACTAGGCCTGTCACCGGTTCTCAGTGAGGTGCTTTCGCATCCCCTGATGCCCGCTACCTCAGAGCCACAGGCTGCTTCCGACTCCCACGTGGAGCCGACTAGGCCGCTGGAAACTCAAGGTATTGGACACTCGGAAACTAATCCCTCAGATGGGTCTGGAGCCGCTGAGCAGGCATCGGCTTCTGAGGGTGTTTTCAGGCCTACACAGTTATATATAAAACCAACTTCAGCTTCAAAGACAAAGACTAAAGCAGCTCTAAAGACAAAGAAGCAAGTACAGCATTCTCCATGAACCTAATTACTTTGATCAGGGGTTCCCATCGCTGTCCTGATAAGAGGCCTAGGCAAGAGATAGAATATGAATCTTCAGATCAGGTTTCCATTTCCTCCGATTCCTCTTCTGAACAGGAATATACTCTTCCTCCCTATGAGGATTCCGATGCTGAAGAATCTATCCCTTCAGCCTCTCCTCCTGAGGATTATTCTTTTGGGGAGACCTTGCATACTATTAGGGAGCATTTCCACTGGGAGAGCCAAGATTACTTTGAATCCAAGAAAAGGCTCAGAGACTTCCTTTTATTACCTCAGCACAGGCCCCTTGCTATTCCTTCTGTTTTAGACATTGTAGATGATGTATTTTCATCTCTGACTCTTTACCACCAGCTCCTGTTAAGCCAGACAGATACTGCAGGGTTCCTGATACACATAAATTTCTTTATAAAAACCCTGCTGCTGACCCAGAAACTCTCTCAGGGTCCCAAAGGAGTCAAGGCTTCCACTGCAAAAAACCCTATCCCCTCTGATAGGGATTCAAGGGCCCTGGACAGATGGGGGAAAAAAGATTTATACTTCTGATACCTTGGCTGTAAGAGCTTTAAGTTGTCAGTTTCATATGCTTAAATATCAGCAATATCTTATGTCACTGCTTAAACAGAAAATGTTGACAAATTCAGAATGTGCAGAAAACAAAGAAATGCAGGATTTATTGCATGCAGCTGAACAAGTGGGAAAGCATACTTTGCAATGTGGTTTTGATTCTCTAGAGGCCTCCTGCAGGGCCGCTGTTACAGGTTCTGTCATTAGGAGGCAGGCTTGGTTAAAAGAACAGAATCTGCCCGATCATGTTAAAGCAAAACTATTAGATGCTCCATTACAGCATGATACCTTGTTTGGTGTTAAAGCAGAAGAGGTGTTGAAGAAAATATATTTTACTGACTAACCCCCCCCCCCCATACTTATCCCACTTCTACCCTATTTCTCTTTACTTACCTCTTTTACTACCCTACCTTACAGCATACGCTTTTTTACTGATTGTTTTTCTCAACATTCTGTCCTCTCTTGTCTCTACCCGCTCCGTTCGCCCTGCGGGCTCACTCCGCACTCCTCCCTACCCCCAATTCTCACCCACCCCCAGGGGTCCTACTCTTATACTTTCTAACCACACCTCTTCCTTTCCCACTACCCAGTTCACATTTCCCATCAGCTAATTTCTCTTTCATTTCCCATCTCAAACCACTCCCCTCTTTAATCACCACACCCTGCTATCACTGCACACTCCCAGCCTTTTCACCTCCCTCCCTACCTAGTCACAACATATAACTAATCTTTCCAAATGGCCTATTCAACTATCCCTTTTCAAATTCGATTCTGCTTCATTCTTTTACTACTACCATTACTAAGCAGCATTACTAACCTTTACATATTTTCTCTCTTCATATGAGCACCTATTATGTCCACAACCAGACCACCCCAAACAACAAACCAACTCCCAGTCCATACCACACCTATATAACCATGCAAACATAACATACTCACCTAGCTACCTACTATCAAAGTATCATAGAATACTACACATTAAATATAATACACAATATTTCAAAAGAGTGTTATTTCTCTACAACAAACTCCCTATCCCAAGCCATCTACTACAACTTCTCACAGTAAAGGATGGTGATATTCATCCTAACCCAGGTCCAACTGCAACCCCAATCACTCTTCATTACCTTAATCAGTCTATCAATTCTTCCCTTGCAGGACCTTCTAACTCACTCCTACTGGTTCATCTCAACATACGTAGCATTAACAACAAATTAACTCAACTCCATGCTCTCCTAGAAGTGTACACCTTTGACATTATTTGCCTAACTGAAACATGGCTAAAACCTGCCATCAAAGATAATGAAATTATCCCACCTGGATATAATATCCTAAGGCTTGACAGAGTAGCTAAGAAAGGTGGTGGTGTGGCTATTCTATTTAAATCAGGCTTTCAGCTAACCACTTATAACTGTAACATACCACTGAACTCCAAAACAGAAATTCTCATTAATAAACTTGAACTTAACAGTGCTAAATCAATCTATATTATCTGTATGTATCTGCCCCCTGGAAATAACATAGCCACCTTGGAAAATATCCTGTGCTAGTTATCCCAACACCTACCTCAAGAAACCATTAGGATAATGGCAATATGAATTTAGACTGTAATACTTATTGTAGTAGCCTCCCTACCACTCACATAAACCTATATGGTTTCTCCCAGACCATTACCTCCCCCACCAGAATAAATAAATCTAACAAGAAAGCTAATACACTAGATTGGATTCTAACTAACAATCATACTCACTACTATGACTCTGGAACCCTCCCTGATGACATCAGTGACCACTCACTCACCTATATCATTAGACATAAAATCAACACCCTTAACCCAACCTCTACCAGACATATTAGATCCAAAAAGAAATTTAACCCTGATCTATTCAAAATTGAACTTAGAGCTTGCAACTGGGCTCCCTTAAAACATCTTCCATTAGATGAAGCCGTTCATTTCTTTAACTCTACCTTCCTTGCCATTCTTAATCACCATGCTCCAACCAGATCTATAAGAATTAAGGCAAAGCCTGCCCCATGGCTTTCCAGCAAAACCAAACACAAAATTCACATCAGAAATAAATACTGGGCCAAATGGAGAATGACAAAAAACACCACTGACCAACTAACATTTAGAAAGCTAAGAAATGACACTAAAAAGGCCATACTCTCTGATAAGCAAAACTACTACTTACAATATCAACAACCTAATCACAACAACCCACAGAAATTCTGGGCCAGCATCAAGCAATTGCTGCACCCTGGTAAATCTACTACACCAAACCCTCAAAATACAGACTTGAATAATCCAATCCAAACAGCTAATACCTTCAATACCTTTTTTACAGATACTATCCAATCACTAGCCAGTCAACTAAGACCTAATACCTTCACAATACCCTCATCCTCCTCAACCCCACCACCCCCTTTTCATTTCAGACCTGTTACAACCTCATTTATTCAAACCCTTTTGAATAAACTGAAACAATGCTCTCCTTCTGCAGACCTACTGCCTTCTGAATATCTGCAGATATCATCCAAGGCCATAGCCTATCCTATTTCTATATTGATAAATAGATCAATTACTGAAGGTTACATCCCCACCGTATGGAAAGTCTCCCACATAATCCCTCTACATAAAGGAGGACATTCCACAGAAATATCAAACTATCACCCCATTGCCCTACTTTCTCCCCTAGCTAAAATTATGGAGAAGTGTATCCATAAGCAACTCCTCCACCATCTAACTGAAAATAACTTACTTTCCAACTGTCAACATGGTTTCAGACACTCACACAGCACTACCACTGCCCTCTTGTCTTTCACTGACTATATTAACAGGCACCGAAACCTGAATAACCTTTCTTCTCCTCTATTCATCGACCTGTCCAAAGCATTCGACATGGTAAACCACCAAATTCTCTTAAACATCCTGAAATCTCTCTCATTAGACCCACTTTCCATAAAATGGTTCCAATCCTACCTTGACAACCGACAACAAGCAGTACTTTGGCAAAACACTTTATCCACCCTTCTACCTGTTACCTTAGGAGTCCCTCAGGGATCCATACTTGAACCTCTTCTTTTCTCTATATTTATTAATGACCTTCATCTAGCTATCCCACAAGCCACCTGCATACAATATGCTGATGACTCAACCCTATTATGTTCAGCTACATCATCCCATGACTTTCATGCTCTCACCCAAAAAGTATTCAACATAGTTGAACAATGGTTCTCTCAGCATTGCCTCCTCTTAAACCCTAAAAAAACAAACTTCTCCTCTTCACGCTTACTCATAAGTCCTCCCCTCTCCAATTCTCACTAACATCTACCAATGACACTGTTATATCTCCTGACTACCACCAAACTACTCGGTGTCACCATTGACAATAATCTCAGCTTTGACATCCACATCAATAATACAATAAAGACTGTTAATAAAAAAATCTGTACCCTCTACACTACAGGATAAAACCCTTCCTTTCCCCCCACTGCTAAAACTACAGTTGCCCACACACATTTGATCTCTACACTCTTTTATGCCTCTCCCATTTTTACTAATCTCTCCAAGAATAACCTCAACAAATTGGAAATGGCTTATAATAACATAGCACGATTTGCTACAGGCAACCCATTCAGAACCCATCATTGCATTAACCTAAAACAGCTAGGATGGTTAGAACTACAACACCTGATTAAATTTCACCAACTCACCCTTGCCCACAACATCCTTTATAAATCTTCTAATATTCTTAAGTTTATCTACCCTAATCACGCCCTACAGAAATCTGAAGTCCTTACGCTCATCTCAAAAACTACTAGTCCACACCGCTAAACCTAAAAGAGTTGGGGATTCCCTTTTCTCTAATTCTGAAGGTAAATCCTGGAATCTGCTCCCTTGTGACCTCTCCTCACTCACCTCATTATCTCTCTTTAAAAATAGACTTAAACTTCTCAAAACTCACTGGCTATGCCCCTGTTCAAAACCAGACTAGTCATCTACCTCTACTAAGTTATCTAACCTATCCAGTGCTTACTAGGCTCTGCTACTTTTTTTTTCCCATCTTATCATACTTTTCTTATCTACCCCTTTTCTTTTTTTATATCTTTTTTTATTTTCTCTTCTTAAGTAACTCCTTTGCTACAGTACTACTCACCTAACTTCCTTTGTTTAACTATGACCTAACCTGATATGTCTCCATACTTGAAATTTCACTGTTTTATGATTTTTTTTCCTCAATAATATATTCTTACAAACTCTGGACTGTTAATTACTTAATACCATTGTTGATGAGTTTTATATCCTTTTTAAAGTTGCTATTTTTATTAGTATATTGATATTTTTTTTCTGTGTTGTTTGAACTTGTACTATTGTATTTAGACCATGTCTTGGCGCTTATCTCCCCGGGCCTCTACTGAAAAAGGACATGTATCCAGCTAGACTAGCACGGTCAACAAATGTAAAATAAAAAATAATAAATAAATAAAAAATGGAGGACAAAGCTAAATCTATGCAAACAGTCAAGGATTTCTTACAGGTACAGCCACCCAGATTTAGCAGGAACTGGCCTACAAAGAATTGGTCCTTTCCAGTGTCAGACAGGCCACAAAGAGGCAGATACAGACGCCCCAGAGGCAGATCACAGCCCCAAGGCTCATACAGGCCTAAACAATGGGGTGCTTCTACCTCCAAAAGAGGAGAGGAAAAATCACAGCCATACAGGAAACAGTCTCAATGACTTTCCCCTGCCAGCACCAAGCACTTATCTTCTGGCAGCTGTTTTGGGGTGAAAACTAGCACTTTTTTCACAAAATTGGCACATGATCACCCAGGACAAATGGGTCTTAAATATCGTATCACAAGGCTACAGGTTCCACTTTCACACCCTGCCAAGGCCAAACAGTATGCCAGACCTGCCACGCAATCAATGGGCAGAGGCACAAAAACAAGTTTCATCCCTCATGGACATGAGAGCCATTCAGCAAGTACCACAGCAAGAGCAGGGACTAGGATTTTACTCAAGGCTATTCTTGGTGCCCAGAAAGGACAAAGCCTGGAGACCAATACTGGACCTGTCTATCCTAAACACATTCCTGGATATTCCAAAATTCAAAACGTTAACTCTGCAGCAGCGTCTGCCCATGCTGAGCAAGAAGGCTTGGCTTGTGACTTTAGACCTAAAAGAGGCATACCTGCATGTCCCAATTGGACAATCATGCAGAAGATGCCTCAGATTTATAGCTGGCTCAATGCACCACCAATTATCTGCACTGCCTTTTGGCGTATCTACTGCGCCCAGGGTCTTTACAAAATGCCTGGCACCAGTAATTGCATTTTGCAGACAGAGGAATACAAATATATCCTTACTTGGACGACTGCCTTATTCAAGCAGAGAACAAGGACATTCTACTACAGCATCTGGCGTTTGAAAAAAGATTGCTAACAGGTCTAGGGTACACAGTAAATGAAAAGAAATCAAAACTCGTACCCTCTCGAGATAATATTCCTGGGTGCAAGCTTAAATACAACTGCCCAGATGGCTTATCTCACATCAGACAAACAGACAACTGACTACTTATTTCAAAATGTTGGCAACAAAGACCTTGTTATCTGCAAGAAAAATTCTGCAGGCTTTGGGCTTTATGGCATCCTGCATTCTGCTAATTCCATATGCAAGACTGCATATAAGGAAACTTCAATGGTATCTAAAAAGTGTTTGGACTCCACATTGCTACAGCCTGGAAATAATAATTACCCTCATTCCCTGCCTGCAACAGGAGTTTCGATGGTGGGCAAAAGCCTGTCACCACAACACGGGACAGCCATTCACCTTACCCACAGCCAGGCAGACATTGACAACAGATGCATCAGATTATGCCTGGGGGCCCACATGGCAGGAAGATGTATTCAGGGCACATGGTCCGCAAGTCAAATGCATCTACATATCAATCAAAAAGAGATGCTAGCTGTTCAAAATGCCCTGACAGCCTTCAAGGATCTACTTCATCCAGGACAACTACTGATAAAGACGGACAATACTACAGTCATGTGGTACATAAGCAGGGGGGCACACATTCCTACTCCCTCTGCAGACTAGCCATGAACTTGTGGGACACAGCATTGACTTACCAAGTACATCTGCAAGCACAATTCCTGCCAGGAAGGATAAATACTCTGGCAGACGAACTAAGCAGAAACCTAATGGATCCCCACGAGTGGAAATTGGATCCACAAGTCTTCAGCATGATAACAAGGAACTGGGGATGCCCAGACATAGACTTATTTGCTTCCCCTCACAACTGCCAACTACAGAGATTCTGCACAAAGACTTATCACAAGCAAGCATGGAAAGTGGATGCTCTATCTTTCAGCTAGAAAAAACTAACAGTATATGCCTTTCCTCCTCTGCCTCTCCTCCTCAAGGTACTCCTCAAGGTCAGACAAGAGAAGCCAGAAATTATACTGATTGCCCAAGACTGGCCCCGCCAGCACTGATACCCATTCCTAAAGAGCTTGTCTCAATGCCCAGCTTGGACATTACCTCAAATTCCTCACTTATTGACCCAACAAGACATTCAGATACTGCACAGCCAACTCAGGATCTTAAACCTGGCAACATGGCGGATAATGTAGCCATTCAAGACATGCCTCTCTCTAAAGCAGTGATGGATGTTATTTTGAAGGCCAGGAGGCCTAGCACCAGCAAATCTTTTGCAGAAAAATGGAAGAGATTCTGTGCTTGGAACCAGGCACAAGGTATTGACACGATTGTTCCAAATATTCCTCAGATTTTGCAATACTTAACTAAGATGCTGGATAAAGGCCTTTCCTTTTCTTCAATTAAAATTCATGCCTCTGCCATTTCAGCTCATTACAATACAGAACCACCTATTTTTTCTCATCCATTACTAAGGCAGTACCTCAGAGGGGACAAAAACATAAGACCCCCAAGGAGAGCACCAATACCTGCATGGGGGACCTCAACTATGTCTTGGAAAAACTCACACTGCCTCCGTTTGAGCCAGCCTCTGCAGCTGATATAAAATTCTTATCCTGGAAAACAGCTGTGCTCCTAGCAATAACCTCTGCTAGACAAGTCTCAGAGTTACATGCATTCATGGCTGTGGAACCTTTTATCATTTACCATCCTGACAGGGTTTCTCTGAGGACAAACCCTACAATGTGGCCCTTAACCAAACACTTCATTTGCCTACCTTTTACCCAAACCCACAGAATAAGGGTGAGAGACTTCTGCATTCTTTGGACATTCACAGGCAGCTACGTTTCTACTTAGAACCAAAGTTTTCCGAAAGTCTAAACAACTTCTAGTTGCATATGCTGCAGGATCACAAGGAAAGCCTATCTCAAAGCAGACTATTTCAAAGTGGATAGGTCACTGCATTCGTTTCTGCTATTCACAGTATGGCAGATCAGTGCCTAAGGGCATTAGGCCTCATTCAACCAGAGCAGCAGCCACTTCAGCAGCCTTCCTCAGAGGAGTACCAACCAAAGACTTCATAGAGACTGCAACTTGGAGTTCAGTGCATACTTTTACAAAGCACTATTGCTTACCTCTTTACTCTAAATCCAGGGCAGGCTTTGCAAAATCCAGGGCAGGCTTTGCAACAGTGAAACACGATGAACATAGTACAGTTGTATACCTTCCATAAATGTAGATGTTTGAGTGTATTCACTGTTGCAGTCCAGGTTACTCTCCCACCATCCCCCTTTTTCCTTGTTGGGACTTATCTGTACTTCTCTATTCTATACAACCTATGTGGTGTATTTGTTTGTAGATGAAGGAAAAGTTGTTTTTTGTGAATGCATGCTTATTGGCATAATTTAGCCTACCGTTTTAAGGACACCTGACATCTGGGGCAAGAAAACCCGAAGAAAATGGCGTCGGCTGCATCTTTTATACACCTGGCACACTGACGTCAGGGAGGAGGCGACAGCAACCGATGCCGGACCTAGACTTTGGAATTCGGGCCGACTGTGGGTAGCCTGCCAGCAGGATAACCCAATTGTAATGACTGCAACAGTGAATACACTTGAACATCTACATTTATGGTAGGTACACAACTGTACTTTCTAATCCCCTTCAGACACCTATGTACAGAGAACATGTCCAATGACCTGCAGAAGGCCAGGAAACCTATCACCAGGACAAATTACATCTTTAAATGGGAAAGATTCTCCAGGTGGTGTCAGAGGGGAAAAAATACAGGACCCTATAACTATTCCTGTTCCTTTGGTCCTTTCCTATTTGTGTGTGCTCCTTCACACAGGACTAACTTACTCATCAGGTAAAGTCCATTTATCTGCCGTCTGTGCCTGTCTGACCATCTTGCCACCGCTGGCGTCTAGATTAGAGGTCAAGCTGTTCCTGAAAGGGGTTCTTCATATCAGACCTCCCTCAGAAAGCCTATTCCTCCACCTTGGGACCTAAATTTTGCCCTAGAAAAACTCATGCTGCTACCTTTTGAACCAGCACATTCAGTAACCCTAAAACTGTGCACCCTTAAAATTGTACTTCTAGTGGCCCTTACCTCCACCAGGAGGGTATCAGAGATTCAAGCCCTTATGGCCATCCCTCCTTACCTCATTTTCCACAAGGATAGAGTTGCCCTCAGGACTAATCCCTCTTTCATGCCTAAGGTGGTTATTGAACTTTCATTAAACCAAACCATTAACCTGCCTGTTTTCTACCGTAACCCCCAAAAATGCCTCAGAGAGGACCCTACATTCTTTGTATGTACACGGACAGTTTAGACAAAACCCAGCTTATTAGGAAATCTGATCAGCTTTTCATCTACTTCCACCCCAGGGCTCTAGGGAAGGCAGTCACCAAACAAACCATTTCCTCATGGATCTCTAAATCCATTGGAATATGTTACTTCATCCATGGTAAAACCTTACAGGGCTAGGTCAAATCACACACTACCAGGGCGGCTGCTTCTTCAGTGGCTTTTTTCAAGGGGGTGGATTATGCCTCAATCCTAGAAGCTGCCGCCTGGGCTTCAGTGCACAACTTCACCAAACATTACTAACTGGACTTAGATTCCAGGGCTAGATCTGGGTTCGCCAGTTCTATTCTCCAGGGTTTCATGGACCAAGGACCCCAATCCTCCTTTCAGGTTCATACCTAAAAGCTTTGGCACTCTCCCTACTATTATGAATACTGCAACATGTGAATAGAAGGACATAGAATAGTTGTGTAAGAACTTACCATAACCTTAGATGTCCTTCTCTTCCATGTTGCATTTTTCAGTCCCTCTCTCCCTCCAACTCCCCAGCCTATTATACCTTACTGGCCTGTGGGCATATTTTCATGCTGTCATAGCCTCTCCATTGATCACAGCCTAATAAGTACCCTTATTCTAGTCTACATGTGAATCTATAGGGTCTACCATCTTGGACCGTCCTTAAACCTCCAGGAGTACTAGTGTAGGCGGCAGTCCATTCTGAAGAGGGTACATCCAAACATCACTTTTATGCCCTACGTCGGTTTATGGCCCTAGCGCAGGACGTCACACGTACCTTCCTGAAGCAAGACTTTGGTATATTGGCCGGATGTCGGCACTGCAGGCAGAAACCTCCCTACTGTTATGAATACTGCAACATGGAAGAGAAGGATATCTAAGGTTATGGTAAGTGCTTACACAACTATTCTTTACATAGATCTGGGGACTTATTTTGGAAGATGCTGAAATTGTTTTAGTTGTACATGTTTCAAGATTTTCTCAGGAAGAAGTATTAATTTTTAAAGTAATACCTTTTTTTGCACTATGCTGCATTAGTACGTTGCCACTTATCAATGAAACGACTGTGACTTCCATCTTCAGAGGAGTAGAAAGACTTATTTTGCAGTCTATCCTAGGGTAAGACATTTTGTTTGGAAAGGAGTTGTCAGGTTTACTAGCAGGTTTGAGTAGGAATGATTTCTTCTTTGTACAGTTCAAATCTGAGAGATGCTTTATCTAATTCATATTTTTCTTCCTTTCTGTTTTGACAGGGATGATGTGCAAATAAAAACTGGTTATAGCAAGATAAATGGCCAGCCAAAATCACTGGTGAAAGCAGAGCTACGGCAGGGGCCAGGGAGTAGTGCTGCCCAGGCTCCTCTAAGCCCAACGAGAGCAGTGAAGAAGGTGTCTGGTGTTGGTGGAACAACATACGAAATTTCTGTATGAAAACAAAACCTGTAACTCTTAGCCAAGAAGACAGAAATGGGTGGGTGGCGCTGTCTACACTTGCTTGAATGAAACTGCACTGAGAACACACAAGACACTACAATTCAAGATTTGCCATGTGGAATGTATGTTTTATAGTTATTTTTGGTTTTAACCAATTACAAAGCAAGAACACTTCCCAGCGTTGACAGCGTCTGGCAGTGCTGTGGTCCAGCAGTTTACAGTTCACCACCACCCCACCTGCCTGCTCCAGCACAGACTGTATATTTTTCACTCAGTCATGGATTCCAGTAGTATACACTGTGATAAATTACAAGGACCCTAACCGCTAATCAGCTTGGGATGTATGAAAAAAGATGAGGGACAGTGGCTTAGTGATACATACATTCTCAGTTTTTTTTTCTCCTTTTTTTATCTGAATTAAGACTCTGGTGAGAGGACTGTGCAATCACTATAGTAACATATATTAAGAATGGATTTTAAAATATTTTGTTTCCTAAGTTAAAGGGATATGTACTCAGATTTAAAAAAAAAACACAAGAAAAGAAACACAAGTTTTGACTACAGTGGTTATTTAAGCATTTGAAGATTGGATTGAACCAAATGAAAGTTTAAAGTGCTACAACAGTATTGGGAACATATAGCCATGCTTGTGATTTAATTGTCATATTCTTTATTTTTTAAAGGAAACCAGGTATTTTTCTTGCACTGGAGGTTTGTATCTCAAAGTGTTGCCACCACCACTAGTCGGTAGCTTCCCACACAAAGATCAAGTTGTTGCATGTTACACTGCAGTGTAGCATTGTCTCATTGCAGATCTCATAATGGGATAAAAAAGGCAGCCCCAATTGATCTGTCAAACATTTACCATTTTCTTGTACCTTCCTTGTGTGTTGGTTGCTATTGGAAATTGTGAAACATCTAACATATAGCAGTCAGTGATCGAACAGATGATGCATATATCCACAGGTAATCAAATTCTTAAGATTTTTGTGTGTCACACACGTATGAGCACTTGAAGTGTGTATACATGCTACTAACTCTTAAAACAGCCACAATCTGCTTGGCCATTCTTATGAGGTGCAAGATAAGCTGTCTAGTGCTTTCATCTATCAGCGGTCTACCTGAAGTAAAGTAGCTGAAATAAACTGCTCAGAAGCACCTAAATTTGTTAAACTGGATAAAGTAGTGCAAGTATTCATGCTTGCATGTACTTGCATCATGCCTACTGAAGTTTAATAAATTAAGTGTCTCTGAGCCAAGTTTATTTTTATTTCATTGAAAACTTTATAAATGGAATATGTTTTTTGATCATCATTAGATCACTGTTGCAGTAGTCTAAGCTGTGTGGGTTATATCTATCCTACCCATGGATAATAGTATCTTTCACATGCCCTAACTACTGAACAGCTTGAGGAGAGTTATATAAAGTCAGTTTTTAGAGTCTCAAACCTTCAGAACTTTCTTACTGTTGAAGTGAGCTTCTTTCCTGTGAGTTTTGAGTGACCAGTAGTTTAGTGCTTCTTCAAGGCTGGGCTGATAACTACCCTGTTGGGGGGCTTCTTTCCATTTTATTTATTTTTTCCTGAAGAAAGGCAATTTTTTTCTGTCAAATTGTATTGCTAGGATCTAGCCTTACTTTTTGTCAGGGTTCCCTATTGCGGAATACCATACAATTTATGAATTTTTTATGAGAAAAACATTTTTCTTTTCTGTTAAAGATGGTAGCCAAGGTTTTGGGTTAGTGTTTTTGGTAGTTGCCACTAAAAATAATCTACCTCTGAACCTAAAGTATTAGTCAAGAGGTAGAACCAGCTCACTAAGGCTCTGCTACCTGCTTGTCAGACACTTTTTCGGTAGAGACATGAACCAAGTTTCCCCACTTTTGGTTTTTCCCACCACAATCTGAAAGAAGAAAATTGTACAGGAGTCTGTGGTCTTCAAGCCAGTCATTTAAGTATCTGCTGAGGCCATTTCATGTACCTCGGACCATTCATCTGTTCCTCTCAATCTCTCTGGTGTTGCTCTCTCAAAGCTGCTATGGACTAAGAGACAAGTATGTCCTCTGCAGCTGTTTGGCTGTTCTCTTTGTGCAATGGAGAACTACAGTTGTCTTTATCAGAAGGAGAACCACACTTGCCTTTGTCAGGTGAAGGAGCATATATTGTTCTTGCATAAAGCTTCTCTGAGGATCTTGCTTCTCAAAGAGAGGACCATTTGTTGTCAGTATTTTTGAGGGTGTTTACCAGAAAAAAGGAAATGTAATGTTTGGCATATTTCTTCTCCTGTAGCACATAGGACAGGCAGGGAAGATTGGCTTGGTTTTGCTGAGGGTTTATTTCAAGCCTTTCAGTCTTTATATTTTGAGTCTTCCTTGAATTTAAATAAGAAAAGTTTTTCCCATCTCAGATTCTGATTTTCAGTTTGAGGGGCAGGAGTTGGACTGTATTTCTCAAGTTCCTGCTCCACAGAATGTGTACTGGGATTGTGAGGAAGGTTTTTCTTCAGATTCCCCATCTACAGAATTATCCTTTTCTAAATACTATTGCCATAATGAAAGAGTTATTTCAGTACGAATAAATCAAAATGCCAGAATCTCGGGAAAGATGTTGTTAATTGTTATAGGTAGATTTTTCTCAATCTGTAGCTGTTCCTGCCATATTGCCAGGATTGGAGAACACCTTCCTTGCAAGCTGCAGTTTGCCTGAGTCACCTGCCCCCAGAAAATCAGATAAATTATATAAAGCTCCCCAGATTCACGCATTTCTTTTTTTTCCAAATCCTATATCAGATCCTGCAGTTCATTCTCTGTCAAAATCATCTTTTGTCAAACATCTTACTGCAGCTTATCCTATTCCTTCTGCAAAAAATGGTTAAGAAAGTTTATACATCCACCTTAGCTTTTAGAATAGTGAATTGCATGTCCAGGTTTCTGCTGGATTCTTTTGACACAATGCAAAAGTTAATTGCTGACCTCCATTCTTCAGAGTAAGACATCTTTTAATTGTTTGATTTCATCTGTCTCTTGGGTAATGAAACAATCTCTAAAAAGAAAAAGAAATGTTCTTATTACACTGATGATGCTGTATCAAGAGCAGCTGCTTCTTGGTTGATGGAGATTTGCCTGTCTGCATTCCAAGAACTTACCCAAAAATGTCCCAAGCTGAGCTTCTGAATACTCCCCTGGATAAAGAAGTTTTACTCTCCCCTTCTGCTGAGGTCCTAAAATAATTTGATGGAAGGGTAAAGCTAATTCGGGTTATTATTCATATTTTTCAACCCTCCGTGCCAAATATAATAGAAACTTGTGTTCCAATAAAGGTTCCTTTAGTAGGAAGCAGAATAAACAATTTCAGCAAGCAATAGAAAAGGGTCTCAATACAAAGGGCATTTAAAAAAATGCAGATTGACTGTGTCTCATCCTGATTTTCACCTTCTCCACCCTGGCAATTCAGCAAAACTTTATCACAATCTAGGTCTTCACTTCCCTCAGTGGCACCATATGACTTCAGACACTTGGGTTCTGAGAATCGATCAAAATGGATACAGTTGGCAGAGAGAGCCCCTGCTTCCATTCTAAGGTGTTCCTTTCACCCATCCAACCAAACCTTCCTGTTCTCTTCCATCCAATATCAGATGCTATCTCATGGGGATTATAGAATCTGTTCCACAGGTCAAGTATGGAGAGGACTTAATTCAAGAATCTATTTGGTAGCAAAGAATGAATGAATATGGAGACTTGCCTTAGACCTACCTTTTCTAAACTTTCACCTCAAAGTTCCAAATTCAAAATCGTGTCTCTGCAGTCTTACTTTTCAATTTTCTAGTAATTCTGAAGCTCAAAGATGCTCATCACATTCCATTTCTCAAAGTTTTCAGATTTTTTTAAGAATTTGTGTTTGGTTTACATTTTCCCTTTTCTGCTTTGACCTTTGGTTTGTCTACAACTTCTTGGGTGTTTAAAAAGTGCCTGCCTCCTGTAATAGCTCACTGCAAGTTGTCCAGCTTTCACATTTTCCCATGTTTAGATGACTGCCTTATTTTTGCAGATTCTTTTACAAGTTGTCAAGAAAGAGTGGCTTGGGTAAAATGTTTTTTTTTTTCAGTCTGCTGTTTCAGGAGAATACAGAGAAGTATTTTCTCAGATCTCTCTCACATGATAGTGATTCTGAGACGTCTCCTGGATACTTCCCTCATGATGTCTTCTTTCTCAGGACAAAGTTGAATTTTGCAAGGAAGTTTCTGATATCCTCCAACCAATTTCTGAAATCTGCCAGGTAATATCTTATGCTTCTGGGTTTCATGACCTCTATAATTTTCATGATTCCTTTGAACAGACATCACTTGAAAATTGAGTGGTTCCTCAAATTAGTTTAGATCCAAGACCAGCACCCCCTATCATTTCAGATTCCAATTTTGGGGTTTGTAAAAAGAGAGTTACTCTGGTGAGTAAATGTGATTATCTGTTAACTCAGATCTCTTTTTCCTTTCAACCCTATTCTGTAACCACAGAGATGCCTCAGACTTTGCTTAGGGAGCTGTGTCAAAGGGCTGAAAGTTCAGGGTCTGTAGAACAGGGAGGACAGATTGAAACAGATGTCAAAGAAATGATGGTGCTAATAAATTCTCGTAAGTCTCTAAATCATCTTTAGGTTCCAGGCCCTCTACTAGTAATTACAGACGATGCCCACAGTGATGTGGTACATAAATGTGAGGAACCAGATCCTTCCCACTTTGCAGACTAGCTGTGGTAGCATGGGATTTAGCAACTCAGCACAAACTATCCTTGTGAGCAATTTCGATTTTGACAAGAGCAAAATGTTGCAAACAAGTTGAGCAAGTCCAGGACAGAGCCCCAGAAATGGAAGGTAAGTTCAAATGTGGGAAACTCCTCAAGTAGATCTTTTTGCCTCCATTCACAATAGACAAATACTGCTCTAGGGCGACTTGCACAAAGGCCTGGAAGACAGATGCCTTTCATCCCCATAGATTTATGTATGTCTTTCCTTTGATAATGGGGGTTCTCCTTAAAATTTAGGAAGACTCTCCCAGGATAATCATGGTTAAAATCCCCTTTTGGTAACCAGAAGGGAGGATGAACACCCAAGTTCACTCTCAAACTCTGAATTTATTAAACCTTAAATACAGTGGACTTCAATAGTTAAACGCAATTAAGTGTTTTTATCCCTCCTTAGGGACTTCTTCAGAACAAAGTAAATTCACCTACCCAGCATTCAAATACACATATCACTTACATAATTAACACTAATTGTTATCCTTCTAATAACATTATTTGCTAATTAAGACATTTAAAATGTATTCACCATATTTAAACAAAACTTCCTCAAAACCAGGTATTAGAACGTGTGTTTATAAATATAAAAAATGTTAAGTTTTTAGAATTTGTAAAACTAAAAATATATAAAAAAATATGTAATATATTGTCACTTATGCGAGCATATTATCCCAACAAATGATTCAATTTTAGAACACAATTTACATTCACCATTTCATTAATGACTGGATAACTAGTTGCATCCAGGGAGAGTTGCCATTTCAACTCACATACATCCAAATATTCACTTAAAACCCTCCCTTGTTGATCTGCTTTAACTTGCTGTATTACTAAAAACATAAATGAATGATCATTATATCTTATTAGATATAAAACATTCAAAGAATACAAATGCATTAAGCAGGCATCTCCTGGAATATAAAGATCATTTGTTGGGATAATATGCTTGTATAAGTGACAATACATTACATATTTATATATTTTTATTTTTACAAATTCTGAAAACTCTAAAATGTTAAAAATGTTTTATATTTATAAAAACATATATGTTATAATATCTGGTTTTGAGAAAGTTTTGTTTTAAACATGGTGAATACATTTTTAAATGTTTTAATTAGCAAATGTTATTAGAAGGGTAGTAATTAATGATGTTATGTAGTCCTATTTCGCTGTAATTCTTGCTGGATGGGTTCGGAGCTGATATTCTGGTGCGACTCGGCCGATACTAAAGCTCGAGAACTTTTACTGGATCGAGGCTAACCCCTATCCCATGCTGCCTCACGGCAATTCCCCAGATCTCGTTTGCCGCAAAAGCTTTGAGGTTGTCTTTTACTGGTTCATTGGCTAAGTAATAGGATTTATTTATTAAATCTCGTCCTTTTCTCAACTTTTCGTCTTCTATTGCAGTCTTTATTACTGTTATCTCTGTGTGACTGTTCGGAGAGTTTTTGACCCTTATTTTTCCCCTTAGGATTCTACGACCCATTTAAGTTAGAGGGCCTTTCCTCCTAGAGTGTGTCTCTTATATATAAAAAAAAAATAGTTTATATATGCAATAGACTCTTTTCTATCTCTCACTATCTTATTGTTACCGTAGTTAGTTATTGTTGTTCCCTTCTCTAGCTAGACTATAGTTTTTCAGTCAGAATGTCTAAAGAAAAAGATAGAGAGCATAAGGACCATCGCCCTTCGGTGTTTAAAAAGTGTGATAGATGCTCACAAAAAATGTCTTTGACAGTCACACCAGTTGCGTGTACTGTTTAGGTGAAGCTTATTTGCAAGAGCCCTGTACCTTTTGCCATGCGTTTAGTACCAGGGTCTTGAATGAGAGGAAACAAAAACTTATTGGTAGGGGGCTTATGACCAGTTCCTTCCAGGAACAGCTGGAACTTAGGCAGCTCCTAAGACTTCAAAATGTAAATCTTCGGCCCCAGCTTCGGAGCTGTCGAAAAAGGCCAAAGCGTCGGAGCCAAGGAGTTCTGGCTCCGATTCAGCTTCTTCCACATCGGTACCATCGATATCCTCGGTGCCGAGGCAGCCTTCAGTACCGAGACATTTACCTGATATTGATCCTGTGTCACCTACTTTGAGATCTCCTATTTTGGAGAGGAGGAGATCTCCTGTCTCCACCAGATCCTCCAGGACACTCTCAGATGAGGACATCGAGCAGGTGGTGAAGAAGTTGCTTTCAGATCCAGCTCTGGCAAAGAAATTGGTCCCTCCAGACCCAAAGGCTTTGGAGCTGATCTTTTTACATGCCATTGCACCACCTCTGACTGCTTCGCTCTGAGCCCATCACTTCAGGTTCTTCAGGCTTGGATCCGTCGGTTCCGGATATCCTCCCTGCTTCCTCGGAACTGATTACGCTTTCCTGGGTGGCTCGGTCTGGAGCTGAGTGATCTGGGAGCGGACACTCTCGAGTCGACTCCGAGGGGGACAGTCACCCTGGGTTTTCTTCGGAACTGACCCTCCCTCTCAGTGCCTTGGCTCGACTCAGCTCAGCTCCACATCTGCTTCGGAGCCTTTCCCCCTGGCTAGGAGTCGACCATCCGTCTCCTAGGAGCGAAGGTATTCAGAGCGGGGGGAAGGCTTTCAAGGCAATAGAGAAGGCTTTATCCTCTGCAAAAGCCATACCTTTAGAACCTGCGTCCCACCAGCAGCAGGCAGCAACCTCTTCTCCCCTGCCCACCCCCACAGCATAGGGAACCTGAGATCCAAGCAGCCCCTATTGGAGGTGCCCCCCTCTTCTGAGACCTCCCCAGATTATCCCACTGGAGAGCTCCCTAAGAAGAGACTGTGTAAGAGGAAGCATGTTGACTCACCTGAGTCTGTCACTTCTGACACTGATTTGGAGAAATCAGAAGAGTCCCCTAGAATCCCCCTCTGAGGATATCTCCTTTTCTGACATCCTAGAAATCCTTAGAGGGGTGACTGGAAGACCTCTAACCCTACTGCGGATGAATCAGTTTATCTTGAGGCTTTTGGTTCCCGACCTTCCATCTCCTGGGTGACACACCGCCTTATGAACAACATTTAGGGATCATATCGCGGAAAGCCTGGACCTCCCCAGACTCAGTGGAGCCTGTCCCGTGAAGGCCAAATAAATTCATGACAAAACCTGAAGATAAGGCTTTTCTTACCAAAGGAGTTCCCATTGATGCTGTGGTGGTAGCAGCAGCCACCAAGAAGGAGTTATCCAAAACATCTAATATCCATCCTCCTAACAAGGAGTCTAGGACGATGGATAGGTATGGGAAGCGTACCTTCTCTTCAGTGGCATTTACTTTAAGATCGCTGAATTACCTTACCCACTTTACTCGTCTTCAGAGGAATCTCCTGAAGGTGTTGGGAGATGCCCTCCAGGGTTCAGTAGCTCCAGGATCCATGGATAAGGTTTCTGCGCAGCTCTCCACCCTTACATCAATAGCTGACTCCTCCATGAGGCTGATATCGTATGCAGTGGATAGAGCGAGTAGGGCAGCCGCAGCAGGAATATCTCAGACAACATTCTTGGATACGTCTTTGTAATTTCACAGACTCCTTTAAGTCTTCCTTCACTAACGTCCCCTTTGATGGTTCATCTCTTTTTGGACCCCAGGTGAAAGAGACTTTGACCAGGTGCGAGCAGGAAGAGAAAACCTTATCTGCCGTCGGAGTCAGTTTCTCCCTCCCATCTAGACCCTATCCCAAGGGTAATACAGGAAGGAAGATGTGGTTCCGTAAATCCCAAAAAGGTTTCCCTCATGCACAAGGTCAACCCTCCCCTAGAGGCAGAGGGGGAGGATGTAATGGAAGACGCCGCCCTCACGGCAGAGGAGGTCCACAACATCAGGGAGATAGAGAAACCATCTCTGATTGTCCCTTCCATCGCCCCTGAGGGGTTGCCCGGCTGTCCGTCTCTGGAGGCAGTCGGGGGTCATCTATCGCTGTACTCAAGCACCTGGCTAAACATTTCACAAGATCGTTGGGTACACACCACAATATCCAGAGGTTATCTGATTCACTTTGTTTCCAACCCCCCAGCAAACCGGTCTGTACCAGATGTGCCACCCATTCAGCTAGGCTGTGCAACATCAGAGGTTATCTTGTTGTTGCAAAAAAGTCATCCAAGAAGTCCCCACAGAGCAAATAGGATCCGGAACTTACTCTCGATTCTTTTTAGTTCCAAAAAAGACAGGGGATTGGAGATCAATTTTAGATCTCAGCAGACTCAACAAGTCTGTAAGGAGATAGAAGTTCCGAATGATCACTCTGCAGTCGATATTTCCCTTTATCGGGAAAGACAATCGAATGTGTTCAATAGATCTTCAGGATGCATACTACCATATCAAAATGGACAAGTGCTCCAGGGGACACTTAAGCTTCCGGCTGGGAGCCAGTCATTTTCAGTTCCGAACACTGCCCTTTGGTCTTACTACAGCCCCCAGAGTGTTCACCAAATGCATGGCAGTGGTAACGACTCACCTGAGATGTCAAGGATTCCAGGTGTTTCTGTACCTAGACGACTGGCTCCTCACTGCTACCACCAAGCATCAACTCATCAGAACCAGGGACGAGAGACTATCCTTGTGCGCCAGTTTGGGCGTCACAGTCAACCTAAAAAAATCAGCCTTATCTCCTTCGCAGCATTTTGTATTCTTAGGCTCAGAAATAGACACAACCACCACGTCAGCAAGACTAACACCAGAAAGAGTAGAGTCTCTACGCAATCAAGTCAGATTCTTGCTAAACAGTCAAAGTTCAGGCCAGAGTAGTCTTTCAAGTCCTAGGAACCATGGCTTCCTCCATCCTATTAGTTCCTCTAGCCCGTCTACACATGAGAATACTTCAGTGGCTGCTAATTTGCCCAGTGGCCAATGCAAGACCTTCGATTCTCTCATCAGATTTTCATAACAAACACCTGCAAGAAGGATCTGACATGGTGGTTACATACAAAACAACTTCTCTTAGGTCATCAACTTTTTCCTCCACAAGAGAAAGCAGTTTTGACCATGGATGCTTCCCAGATAGGGTGGGGGGGCATTATCTGGGAAAGACAGTCCAAGGTACTTGGCAGAACCACAAGAACCACTTGCACATCAATGTTCTGGAGATTAGAGAGGTGCTATATGCGTTGCAAGCACTTCACAGCTCTCTTCCCACTGGGACAATTGCGATCCAAGACAAACATGTCTGTCGTGTGGTACATAAACAAGTAAGGGGGAACCAAATCTTACCCTCCTTGCCGAGAGGCCTTAAGAGTTTGGAAATGGGCAATGGACACTCAACATTTTCTGGTAGCAATACACATCCCGGAGAAATCCAGTGTGATAGTAGACAAACTCAGCCGAGCAATGTTGCTGCCTCAGGAGTGGTCCCTGAATGCAGAAGTTGTGAAAGAGATCTTTCACAGATTGGGCCAACCTTGCAGCGACCTATTCGCCACACACCTGAACACCAAATGCAGCAGCTACTTTGCCCTAATTCCCTATCTAGGGATGTCACCAAGGGATGCTCTAGTCCACAATTGGCTCCGGGGACTTGTTTATGCCTTCCCACCTTTTCCTCTCATCCCCAAGGTGTAATACACAAAGCAAAACAGTTGAGGAATACCCTGATCCTCATTGCTCCTTACTGGCCTTGACAAGTATGTTTTCTTTTCCTGTGGCCCTATCTTTTGGAGGAACCATTTATTCTGGAACCATCTCCAGACCTCCTAATTCATCAATCGGGGCAGTTCCACCCCACCATCCACACCCTCAAATTGACAGCATGGCTGCTCCAGTTCCCCGAATAGTCAGGTCGCCGTCTCCCCTTCAGTCACACATTCTGATCTCATCCCATAAGTCTTCCACTCGGTAGTTATACTCCAACAAATGGAAAAGGTTCTCTATTTGGGCTATAAACCAAGGCCTAGATCCCTATACAGCTCCTATAGAGTCTATTTTATCCTTCCTTGCGTCAATTTTTCATGAAGGAGCTGCAGCCACTACAGTTTAAGAGTTCAGTAAGCTGCAATTTCTAATTTCCATTTTGGCTTCATGGGAAATCCTATCATGTCTCACAATTTTTGTGCAAAACCTTTTTAAAGGGAGTTCTCCTTCTCAGGCCTCCGATCAAACAGCCATTAGAACCCTGGGACTTAAATTCAGTTCTCACATCATTAATATCTGCACCATTTGAACTCTCCTTCATCAGATATGAAATTGTTATCTTGGAAAACACTATTCTTAGTAGCCAGAACCACTGCTAGGAGAGTCTCAGAACTGCACGCCCTTACTATTCGACCTCCTTACATTATTTTCCACAAGGATAGTCTCTCACTCAGAACAAACCCTTCTTTTCTTCCCAAGGTACGCTCAGAGCATAATCTTAACACTACCATTGAGCTACCAGTGTTTTTTCCAAACCACTCTAATAAATCTGAGTACAAACTGCATCAATTAGACGTTCACAGAATTCTCAAGTTTTACTTACACAGGACAAAAGAGTTCAGAAAATCAGATCAATTATTTGTCCTTTTCGGACAAAAACAAGGGCTTGCCTGTTTCTAAGGTTACTCTTTCAAAGTGGCTTTCAAATTGCATTTCTTTTGCTTATCAAACTGCTGGCAAACAATTACCGAACAGAGTAAAAGGCCATTCTACTAGGGCAGTATCTACTTCATGTGCCTTTAGATCTAGGCTCCCAATTGCTACTATTTGTGCAGCAGCTACTTGGGCAAGACCACATACTTTTGTCACTCATTACAAATTGGATTTGGCCTCCTGGAACAGGTCATCCTTTGGGTCCACTGTGCTGAAGAGTCTGTTTGCTTGAGCCACCTAGGATAAAGGTGCTAGGGACGCTGTCCCATCCAGCAAGAATTACAGCGAGATAGGACTACATAACATAAAGAAGTTATGTATTTACCATAACGTTCCATGTTTGTAGTCCATCTTGCCTACATTCTTGTGTCCCTCCTGCACCCTTCCTGTAGGATCTGGTGGACTATACTTGTCCTGTCTGACCTGGTTGTAGTTGTTGTCCACCTGGCATGGATAATATTACATTATTTTTTTGTCTGTATGTATACAGTTTTTGATAATTTCATACCTATTGGGTACTTATTGCTTTCTTGCAAACAAGATGTGAGGAATTGCCGTGAGGCACCATGGGATAGGGGTTAGCCTCGAGCCAGTAAAAGCTCTCGAGCTTTAGTATCGGCTGAGTCAGAGCCGAATATCAGCTGTGAACCCATCCAGCAAGAATGTAGGCGAAATGGACTACAAACATGGAACGTTATGGTAAGTACATAACTTCTTTTTAATTATGTAATTGATATGTGTATTTGAATGCTGGGTAGGTGAATTTACTTTGTTCTGAAGAAGTCCCTAAGGAGGGATGAAAGCGCTTAATTAACTATTGAAGTCCATGTATTTAAGGTTTAATAAATTCAGTGTTTGTGAGTGAACTTGGATGTTCATCCTCCCTTCTGGTTACCTGGTTTGTGGAAGTTACAATAAGCCCCCTTTTGACACAAGCAGCAGTGGTTCTCCCTTCTTTTGAAAATGGCCAAGGGCAGTTACCACAAGCTTCCTCACTTGACAGACTTGCACAGGACAAGGAATTGTTTTATACACCACGCTATTCTTTTATTTAACTCACTGGCTGTATGACAGAATTTTAATACCTTTTAGGAACTTGTGGTCTGTGGACTTGCAGCAGGTATTAAAGAAGGCTAAGAAACCTGCTACTAAAAAATCCTGTTTGGTCAACTAGAAAATATTTTATAGTTGGTGTTAAAGAACAAGGATCCTTTTAAGGTCAAGACTCCTCTGGTTCTACAGTATTTTTGAGTTATTCCCAGGCCTGCCTTATTCTTCTGTCAAGAGTCATCTCTCAGCCATCTCTACTTGTCTGCCCATGGAATCCCCTTCCATTTCCCCTGCCTCAAGTTAATCAGTTTTTGAAAAGGGCTTCATTTATCCATCCACCTAGAAGCCAAGGAGTCCCCTTTTTGAGATCTGAATTTTGTTATGGAGGAACTTGCATATTTTTTCTTTTGAACTTGTTCACAAGGCTGACTTGAAGCTCTTTGTATTGAAAAGCAGTGTTACTCATTGCAGTAAGAATATCTGATTTACAACCTCATACGATTATTCATCCCCGTCTTATTTTTCCTAAATGTAGGGCAATATTGAGAGCAAATCATTCCTTTTATGCCTAAAGTTTCACAATTTAAAATGAGCCAGGCCATGCATCTCCGTTTTCTATCAAAAAAAAAAAAAAAACAGAATTCTATATATTCTAGATGTCTACAAGCAACTCTACATTGACAGGGCGTATGCCTTCAGGGAGTCTAATCAGTTGAGTAAAAAAAGACAAGTATGTTCATAATTTTCACTGCTGCAGTAGCCTATCACTATTTGGGTTACATCTTGCCCAGAATATTGGCTGGCCAAACTTCAGAAGTCTCTGGCTCCCCTCCAGTCATGCATCCACCCAGGCTGCTCTTTCTCAAAATCCACAGGTGGAAAACAGCACCTGAGTGCCAGTTTCTTCAGTACTTTCTTACCATCCTAGAGAAGCATCTCTGTGATCACAGGATAGGCAGTCTGCTCCAGTCTTCCTTTTCTGACAGATAGGACCCCTTTGGGGAGTCCTTCCACACAGAAGTTGCATTGTTTGTTTTTCTGACAAGAATTTTGAGACTGGATCTGTCTAAGAATACTGTCAATTTACTGTGTTGACATTTTAGCAAAAACTGTTTTATCAAATTAGTTAATTTTAGTATCTGGGGCTAATTAATTAGGTCTGGGGCTTTTGTCAGGAACATGTGCTGCTTTTGTACTTTTTATGTGTGAAATGAAAGGATTATATGTTTGAAGGGATTGTTAGTGTATTTTGATGCTTGGATACACTTAATTTAGTAACAGCTTACTTTCATTTTTACTGTTCATTGGAAGCATCACTAAAGTGACTTCTGATTTCTGGAGGACTAAAGTGTATTGTTTGTGCATTTACTTTTGTGATATTTGGGAGACTGTTTAGGGAAGTATAATTGTACAGATTCTTTGTATGGATCACTGCTGCAGTAGCCTGAACTGTGTGGATTATATCTTGCTTACAGATGTGTAATAGCTGGCCAGCTTCCAAAGCTTCAGGGCATTTTCCACACACCCAAACCTTTTTAGTTCCAGCTGAGCTGGCTAAACAGACATATTTGGATGTCAAGCCCTTCAGAGCTTTCCTGCCACAAGAAGAGCACTCCTGTGCAGGCTTTTGATAATCAACAGTTGAGTGCCTTTCAGGGAAAACGTTTCCATATTACTTTTAAACTTGCTTAAAGCTACTTTTTAAATGAAACAAGTAATTATAAGTTAAGAAAAAGTATTTTCTCTGAATGTGTCATGACTTTTATGTACCTTTAAACTGGAGAGAAAGTGTTCAGTGTTTTTTTACCTTTTTTGTTAGGAAAAGTTAAGTTTCTGTTTTACTGACTATTGCTGCTAAGTTTCCCTGGGAAACTACTGATCCCTCAGTCAGACCTTCCAGCCACAAAAAGAAAAATATTGTTGAGCGGCCTTTGCCACCACAGCAGGATAGAAATTTGCCACAGCCGCATGTTGGTTCATCAGATCACTCTTTTTCTTCTGATCCTTTTGGCATTGCCCATACAACCACAGTGGAACAGGGGTTAGCCACTTGCACTGTGGCTGTCGGTGTGCCTTCATTGGGCAAGGGAGAGCCACTCCTGTCGATCTTGGGATAAGGGGCAGGGAATGTGCCCTACTTGGCCAGAATGTTGTACCTACCCCCGGGAAGCTGTTACTGGCAGTACAGGGTCAGTTTACTCTAACTTTCTTGTCAAATAGAGAGAGAACCTAAACATTTAGCTTCTCTTGTGTCAGTTACTCAAGCCAAGAGTAATTTATTGGACTTGGCACAGGGTCTTGTGTGCAGGCTGTTGATCCTTTTTGTAAGGTGGTTTCTGGTAAAAGAAAAAGGAATTCCTCTTTCCCTGAGGAGATTTAAGAATCAGAATCTGTAGAGGAATGTGAAGGGACATGCTGTTTCTCCTCAGGTTTCTGTTTCAGATTCTGAAGCAAGTGGGGTACCTGATCCTCCCTCGGAGGGATTCTCTTAATCAGATTTTGTTCCAGAATGAACCATTGTTTTCAGTGGGAAAATACTGAGGTATTGTAGTCCCTTAGAAAGTACAGCTGTTTGCAACAACATGAATTTCCATAACCCTCACCCATCTGTCAGCACTGAAGACTACATGTTTGTCACAACCAGTGGGTTTCCTTGACATCCAACCTGCTATCTCTAAAAAAAGCAAATTGAGTGCACAAAATTGGTCAATCTTTCAAGTTTTTTATACAGTAATAGCAGACCTGACCCCACAGCTATAGTTCATCCAACTGCTGCCTGGCAAGCATTTTTGTATACTAATTTTCTTCATAATAAGGATGGTAAAGCTTTTGATATGTTTGGGGAAAATTATATGTATGTATTTATTTGCCTTGTTTGTCTTTGACCAGGTAAGTCCGACTGGACAGAGTCCCATTTTCATTGGAACCCTAGGAGAAAAGCTTTGTCGCACTAAACTTGTACTAGCAAATGCATTTCAGACAAGTTTCAGAAAAGCAGCAGTTACATTTCTCCGAAAAAACAAATCTATAGATCTGAAGTAGTTACTTCATTTGTTCTGCAATCTGTGGGTTATGGATCTGACTTTGGATCCGAGCCGGCAGCTTCACAAGTTAAAGGATCCGAGCTCCTAGCTCCTCCCCTACCCATAATCCCCTGCTGCCTACTGCTTTACCTCAGATCGAGTTTGCCGTGGCTGAAGACAGCTACTCGTGAAGAGCTCCTTAAGCTGGGTGAGATTGTTTAGATTTTTTCTAATTGAGAGAATTGGTGAAGTGATTTTTAGGTACAGTATTATTTTCAGTCACATAGAGTTAGTTACCCACTCCTAGTTATCGTGGTCGTTAGCTTTCTTTTCTCTCCCTACCCCCTCAGTGTTTGGGTGTGTGTGTGTGAGTTTTTCATAATGGCGGAAGGGCCCAAAGCCATTTTTTCCAAGTGCACTGAGTGTGGCCATAAGCTTTCCCCAGCTGATGGCCACACTCAGTGTGTCTTGTGCCTGGGGGTGGCCCATTTATCAACAGCTTGCCAAATCTGTGCAGCCTTTAATCCTCGGGCAATCAGGGACAGGAAGAACAAGCTGATCCTGGCAGGCCTTTTCCCCCAGGAATCTGCTTCTTCTCCCTCTTCCTCAAAGGGTCAGGCTACTACCGTAGCCCCAACGCCTTCAGTTCCCCCCCCGCTCTGCCTGGGACTCAAACTCCCTCTACTGTGCAGAGCTCGGGGGACTCTAGTGCTTCTTTCTCTGGGGAAAAAAGGCACAGGGAGAAAGACAGACACAAGTCTCTCAAAAGGGCTGAGGCTCACCCCTCAGCACCCCCCTGCTAAAACTACTAGTCCTCCCTCGAAGGTTCCCGGATCCTCCCCCTCTTGGCTCCGTTCACCTCGTTTCTCGCCGGAGTACCGGTCTCCTTCGAGGTTATCGAGGCGGCCCTCCTGGCCCGCTTCGATGACTTCCTCTAGGTCTACAAGGAGCCTTACCGACTTGGACATGGATCGGATGATGCGTCGATTCCTGCAGACCCAAATGCAGATGGGGGTGCTCTTGCCCCCCCCCCCTCAGGAGGGGAGCTCAGTCCCTCTTTTTGCTCCGATCACTCCTTCTCCGACCCGGTTCAGGGTTTTGGAGTCATCGGATCCAGGTCCTTTCGGAGCCGGGGTTTTGTCGGCGCCAATAGCTCCGGTATCTCAGACTCAGACGTTGCCCTCGAGCGTGTCGGATCCTAGCTCTCTGGGCCGAGGACCGAGCATCGGATCCGTGGAGATTGGTGTACCTTCGGCTCAGGGTAGGTCGGAGCACACCTCTCTCTCGGATCCGACTGCTTCGGCTCCGACCCCGATCCCTGCTTTCGGAGCCTGTAGAAAGTAGCTCCCCTTCGGCTTTTGAGGTAGTGGAGTGGGTTCTGTCGAGGTCTTCCAGATCCCCGGTCCGGGCCTCAGATCCTCCCGCCCCTCCCCCCTTTGCATATGGGTCTATCCTTCATCATCCGTCCTATGGGACAGCCCGCTCAAACCCTCCAGTCAGTTCCCTTGGAGGAACAGGACCCCATGGGCGAGCCCTCCTCGGACAGTCCCACCGAGGAGGTGCCTCGCAAACGGCAGTGTAAAAGGAGGCACTTGGACTCCCCTGAGTCCATCACCACAGACACTGATTTGGATGAAGGGGAAGGTTCCCCAAGGTCACCCCCCGAGGATGTCTCCTTTGGAGACATCATGGAAATGTTGCGTATTAGAGGGGGGTGGTCTGCCCAAAAACCTTCCTCTGACGAATTGGTGCTCCTGGAGGCATTTGAGGCGGGCCCGTCTACCTCCTGGGTGTCCCCCCTGGCTGACCCCCTGGTGGACTTAATTACCACCAGGGCGTGGAAAGAACCCAACACCATGGAGCCAATCCTGAGACATCCTGACAAAGTTCTTAGCCCCCCCGCAGATAGGCAGTCCTGGGCTGAGGGGTCTCCTGTTGATGCCATGCTGGCCGCCATGAAGAAGCAGCTCGCTCAGGAGAGTTCCTCAGTCCATCCTCCGTATAAGGAATCTCGGGCGATGGACCATATTGAGAAGCGGATGTTTGCTTCAACCTTTTCTATAAGGGCGCTGAACTACATGGCACACATTATCAGGCTACAGCGAGACTTGATTAAGGAATATGCTGCAGCCCCTCCAGAGTCCATGACGGTCGCGGATAAGGACACATTTGCGACTCGTATGGCCACTCTAAAGTCCATCTCTAACACGTCCATGCGGTTACTATCTCACCCTATGGAGGGAGCAGCTAGGGCTAGCGGAGCCGGGGTCGTCTTGCGGAATCACACCTGGCTCCGCCTTTGCGATTTTGCGGATCCCTTCAAGGCGTCCTTTGCGAATGCGCCCTTTGACAGATCTTCGCTTTTTGGGAAGACCGTATGCGAGACACTGGTCCAAAGCGAGAAGGATGGGAAGATGCTGTCTGCCATCAGGGTCCGCTTCTCGGCTCCCCAACGATCCTTTTCTAGGAATTAGAGGGGACAAAAGAAATTGTGGTTCCGCAAGTCTCAGCAGTCCCACCCGGCTTCGGACCCCTCGTCCTCTAGAGGCAGAGGAGGACAAGGCAGACGCCGGCCCAGAGGCAGAGGGGGGCCGCGTAACTTCGGGTCTAGGGAACCTTTCTCGGACAGGCCCACGCAGCAGCCCTGAGGGCTTACCTGACTGCCCCTCTCTGGAGATAGTCGAGGGGACGTTTATTGGAGCACCTGTCAAATTGGGAGTCCATCACGACAGATTGATGGGTGCTCCGAATCATATCCAGAGGTTACTCCATTCCCTTCATACACCTACCCCCCAAAGTCAGACGCCTCCCAGATGTCCCACCCGATCAAAGGGAGGCAGCAGCCTTAGAAGTAGCAAAGCTACTAGGGAAAAGAGCCATCCAGCCCATCCCCCCGACCAGTCTGGATTGGGCTACTACTCCAGGTTCTTTTTGCTGCCAAAAAAGACGGGGGACTTAAGACCGATTCTAGATCTCTCCGTCCTGAACCTGTTCGTCTCCAAGGAAAAGTTCCGGATGGTCACTCTTCAGTCTATTCTCACCCTTCTTCAGGAGAACGACTGGATGTACTCGATAGACCTCCAGAATGCGTACTACCACATCCTGATGGACAGATGATCTAGGAGGTTTCTCTGCTTCCGGCTAGGGGCCAGTCATTATCAATTCAGAGTCCTCCCATTTGGCCTTACCTCAGCCCCCAGGGTATTCACCAAGGTCATGGCAGTGGTCGCAGCCCACCTGAGACTCCAGGGAATTCAGGTCTTCCCATACCTGGACGACTGGCTCCTCGTCGCCCCCAGCAGGCATCAACTCGGAGTTGCAAGGGATTACACTCTTACTCTTGCCCAGGAATTGGGCATTTCAGTGAATCTTCCAAAGTCCTCCCTTCAGCCAGTACAGGTCTTGGAGTTTATTGGAGCCAAGATGAATGCACGCATCTGTCGAGCTCTGCTGACTCTGGACAGACTGAACAGCCTATCACATCAAGTTTTAGCCCTCCTTCAAAATCCGACTCCTGCGGCGGAGTTAGTCCAGAGAGCACTGGGGTCGATGGCAGCTGCCATCGGTCTCTGTCTGCATGCACGCCTCCGGATGAGGATCTTACAGTGGACTCTTCAAGTTCAATGGTCGTTAGTGCTTCACCCAATCAATTCCCCGATTTCACTGAGCAGAATCTGCAGGGACTCCCTCCTTTGGAGGCTTCGCTCACAGAAGTTGCAAGAAGGGAGACCCTTTGTAATTCCCCCACTCCAAGCCATGTTGACCACGGATGCTTCTCGCCTCGGGTGGGGGGGCATTGTTCAGGCAGAACCGTCCAAGGCACTTGGACCCCCTTGGAGACTGCTTTGCATTTCAATGTCCTAGAGATGAGGGTGGTGCTTTTGGCATTGCAAGCTCTCCACGACCTTCTCCCTCTAGGGACTATTGCGATTCAGACAGACAACATGGCGGTAGTCTGGTACATAAACAGGGAGGAACCAGGTCTTACCCCCTTTGCCGAGAAGCCATGAGAGTGTGGGAATGGGCAATATCCACCAACCGCTTTCTGATAGCAACGCACATTCCGGGTCGGTCCAACATTTTGGTGGACAAACTGAGTCGAGTGATTCTCACTCCGTACGAGTGGTCTCTCAATCCTTCAGTTGCGAAGCAGATCTTCCGTGCATGGGGTTGGCCTTGCTGTGATCTTTTCGCCTCTCTGTCAAACACAAAGTGCAGTGAGTACTTCGCAATACTTCCCCCTCCAGGGGAGGCCCCAAGAGACGCTCTGGTACATGCTTGGCCTCCCGGTCTTCTCTATGCTTACCCCCCCTCCCGCTTATGGTGAAGTTCATTCAGAAAGCACGTCGGTTGGGGAGCAGAGTGATCCTCATAGCCCCATTCTGGCCTCGTCAGATCTGGTTCCCTTACCTATGGTCTCACAGTGTTGTTCCTCCATGGATCCTGGATCCCATTCCAGATTTGATATCGCATCCTGCGGGATTCCAAACCCCGAATCTGCTAAACCTCAAGCTGACCGCTTGGTTGATCCAGTTCCTCTGATGGCTAGGACTCCCGGTATCTCATCACCAGTGAAGGCCATTCTGGTGGCGGCCCATAAACCAGCCACCAGAAAAATTTACTATAGTAAATGGAAACGTTTTTCCATTTGGGCCGAAAGCAAAGGCATGGACCCATTTACGGTCCCTATTCCTACAATTCTGGATTTCCTGTCACTAATCTTTCAGCAGGGAGCAAGCGCTTCCACAGTTAAGGTACAGTTAGCAGCTATTTCCCACTTTCATGTGGGGGATGGACTAGGATCAATAGCATCCTCAAAGATGTGCAAAACCTTCCTCAAGGGCGTTTTTCTCCTAAAACCACCGGTCAGATCTGTAGTACCCCCATGGAACTTAACCTTAGTGTTGCAAGCCTTAACAAGTCCACCTTTCGAGCCCACCTCTTCAGTTTCTTTGAAATTCTTGTCTTGGAAAACATTCATTTTAGTCGCTATTACATCAGCCAGGAGGTTCTCAGAACTCCAAGCCTTGTGCCTGAAACCTCCCTACCTCATTTTTCATAATGATAGAGTGTCTCTCAGGACTAACCCCTCTTTCCTACCAAAGGTGGCTTCAGAGTCAAATATTAACCAATCAATTAACTTACCAGTGTTTTTCCCAAATTTTCAGAACAATGGGGAGTACACATTGCACAAATTTGGACGTACACAGACAATTACATTTCTATCTGCATAGGACTAAGGATTTTCGTAGGTCTGATCAGTTGTTTGCGTCTTTCGCCAGATCAGCTAGGGGAAAATGATATGTATGTATTTGCCTTGTTCGTCTTTGACCAGGTAAGTCCGACTGGACAGAGTCCCATTTTCATTGGAACCCTAGGAGAAAAGCTTTGTCGCACTAAATTTGTACTAGCAAATGAATTTCAGACAAGTTTCAGAAAAGCAGCAGTTACATTTCTCCGAAAAAACAAATCTATACTTACTAGACTGGTGTATACAGTAAAGTATTTACATTCATCTGTGCAAGTCTGTATAGCTCTGGTAGCTCTATATTCTTGCAGGAAGTACATGGATTTATACTGTATAGAGGGAAAGATGTAAAGTTTATTCCTACTTTTTAGTACAGAAAGGCTTGTAAAGAGTTTGAGATATAGTGAAGAATTCAGTTGAGAAGTAAGTTATAAAATAACGTAGAAGGGGAGATACTAGTATTTTATAGGAGAATAATGGTAGGAGTCGTTAAGTGAGAGAGCATTGAATAGGACAGCTCTTTCTAGGCTGCCTGTTCCAAATTGGTGTATCTGGAGGGTTTGTAGTTTGGGTATTTAGGCAATGTATGGAGGCAGTTAGAAAAATAAAGATGAGAAATAGTGTACAGTTGTTTAAGTAAGACCAGATGAGAAGTGCTGTTAGAAGTGCTGTTTAAGATGGTTGCATTGATTCAAGGGCAGGAGGTGAAAAAGTTAGTGATGGGGAAGAAGTTTGTGCTTTCACTAGAGATCTCAACCTGGTGATGCACATGAGTATGACCAGGACTGGGTAAGGCATTGTTTGAGCTGGATTTTTCTACCTTGGGTGTTTGTCATTTTTACTTGTGTAGGGATGGTGTTCCAGAGTTTGGAGATGTAACCGAAGTATAGCGAGTCCCATGATGAGTTATTTGCTTTCCTAGTGCTTAGTACAAATTTAACATAGGTTCATAGGTGGGTACTAGGCTATTGGGCCTAGGGCCTATATAAGCCTAGCCAAAAATGTACCCTGGCTTTCGCCACCCAAGAAAATTATTTTCATGTGCCCCTGTCGAGCAGAGCCACAGAAGTGATCCCCGGGGTGAATTTCCTATCTCCCATCCAATCTTAAGTTTTTCTTGAAGAGTGATAATGAGGAGCTCTGTTTGACATAGGTAGTCTGTTCCAGAGTATGGGAAGTCTCTGGGACAGGAATCTATCCCTCCAGCATGTTCTGTTTATTGTGGTGATAAGGTTTAGGTCCCTAGAGTGTGTAGCTCGGAGGGATTGGTATTTCTTTAAGTGGAGCATGTGCAGCAGCTCTGGGTTTGACATAGCTGTGTATGTTAGGCAGAGATCATCTCTGAGTAGGCAATATGTGACAGAGTAAAGCTGGAGTTTTTTGAGACGGTCTGCATAGGGCATCTGTTTGAGGCCAGTAATCCTCTTTGTGAGGTATTTGTGGCCTTTCCAGTTGTAGATGTCTTGTGAGGTACATACCAAAAGGAGAGTTGTACTCTATAATGGGTCTGAGTGATGAGTAGAGGGGAACAATGGCCTCTTTTTTTCTAGATGAGAAACCTTTTGTGGTGAGGTGGGCCACATAGAAGGATTTCCTGACTACTGTGGCGATGTGATTGTCAAAGGAGAGACTACTGTCCACCTGTGTCCCAAGGTCTCATCACATTTTCGGCGTTAAGTAGACTATCAGCTATGTGGTGGTTCATGGGTACAGAGTTTTTACCGAAGGGGATGACAATGCACTTTTTGGCATTGAGCTTCAAGCCATGGCTTTGACACCAGGCATCTGTCTCAGTGAGGCCCTTTTGTAGTATGTCCACATCGTTAGGAGTTTTGATTATGGCTCCTAGTTTGCAGTCATCTGCGAACTTTGTTAGCCAAAGACCTTCTGTGTTAGCCTGTACTTCAGAGAAGTAGATACCAAACAGGAGAGGACCCAGGACTGAACCCTGTGGTACTCCACTTGTCAAAGGTCTGAAGTCTGATTTGGAGTCTGCTACTTTCACAGTGTGGGTTCTGTCCATGAGTGTGTTCTGTCCATGAGCCAGTTGGCAACCCATCTTGTGACATAGGGATTTATACGTAGTTTAGTGAGCTTATCTATAATTCCAGAGTGGGGGGTGGTGTCAAAAGCCTTGGCGAGATCTAGATAAGCTGTGTGAACCACCTTACCCTCATCTATGGCTTTGGTGACTGCTTCAAAGAGGTCAGTCACGTTTAGGAGACATGATCTGCCCTTTACAAATCCGAACTGGGTAGGGTCCAGAGTTTGGAGATTTCCAATGTCTTTGAGTTCCATGATGATACGTTCCATGGCCTTGCAGACCAGGCTCGTCAGCCTAACGGGGCGGTAGTTCCCGGGGTCCATCGTGGCTCCCCCTTGGTGGAGTGGGATAACGTGCGGTGCGCCATTCAGTGGGCACAAAGCCTGAGGTGAGGCTATGACTGAACATGGTACTTAGGTAGGGTGCAAGTTCATTCTGTAGTTCATGTAGAATGTCGTCTGGGATATTGTCAGATCCCATGGATGCTGTGTTTTTGGCTTTGGAGAGTGTGTTTTTTTTTTACCTGTGCAGTCGTGATTACAGGAACTTTGCTTTCTTCCGGTATAGAGATGGGCCCTCTAGGGGGTGAGAGGGGGGTAAAGTTAGCACTGAACCTATCTGCCAGGATGTTGGCAATATCAGTTGGTTCTGTATATTTAGTGCCATTGTGCTGTAACTCAGAGCAGATGTGAGTGTTGCCATTGAGATTCTTGACATAGCTATAGAATGCTTTGTGGTTGTCTTTAGAGTCAGTGGCAATTTTGTTTTCTTAACTAGCTTTGGAGGATTTTATGAGCGATCTCAGCTTCTTACTGAGGTTGACCAGGGCGTTCCTCCAGTCATGGGATTTTACTCTATTTTGCAACAGTTTCTTTCTTCTGTTGTATAGTTTATGGCAGAGGACCACCAGATCAGCTTCCTTTTTTTGGAGGATAGCATCTTGGTTCTATTAGGGATAGCATGATCCATGCACTCGTGTAAGTGCTTATAAAGTGCATTTGTGTAGGATTCAACAGTCGTAACTCTATTGTCCGTCTGCATGGGTGTCATGAAGTTTGCCACTTCTGTCTTAAGAAGTGTGAAGTTGGCTTTGGAGAATTTTTTTACGGTGGTTTCCCTAATTGGGGATGGGGGTGGGATGTGGTTGTCTAGGGTGATTAGCTTGTGGTCGGATCTGACCAAAGAGGAATTGACCTCTGGTGTGGAACACCAGTTGCCCATGTTGGTAATGACCAGGTCTAGGATATTATTGCCCCTGGTGGGGGGTGTGAATAAGTTGATCCAAGGCGTTGGAATTTATGAATTCCAGAAAACGTTGAGCAAGAGAGTTGGTACATGAGTAGTTTTCCCAGTTAATGGTGGGGTAGTTAAAATCACCCATTATTAGGGTGTTAGGTTGTACCCTAATACTTTCCAGTGTATCAAGAAATGAGGAGTGGGAATCCTGGGGCATGTTGGGGATTCTGTAGCAAGCTACAGTTTGGATTGCGGTCTTGCCCAGAGTTAGTTGCACTTGGATAATCTCGGATGCATTATGCTGTTCAACTAGCCTGGAGGTGTGGATATCCTTAATGAATATGGACACGCCTCCACCTTTAGTGCTTCGTTCTGGGTTAGGTGGCCAAAAGGTGTGGTATGAATTATAGCCTGGTAATGCAGGGGTGCTCTCTGGAGCTTTGAACCAGGTCTCTGTCACTGCAAGATGTCGATGTCCTCCATTTTAAGAAGTGCCTCGAGTGAGTGTATTTTGATGTTTAGACTTCTAGCATTGAGTAGCATTACCCTCAGATTTTGCTTGCTTGTACCTGTTACGGTGGTGAATTTGTCATTTGAACCTTGCCTAAAAAAGGCACTATAGGGGTGGCAAGAGCCTTAGCCAGTATCCGGAATCCCAAGGGCGACTGGTGCAAGCCATCTCTGGCAAAGCATCGTGGTCTGTCAATCATGTTGTCCCAGGCAGACAAATAGTGGATCCCCTTAGAATGACACCAGAAGCTTAGCCAATTGTTGAAGTCAATCATTTTGTCCTTGTACTGTGGCATCATTCTGGGTGATGGCAGGATGCTACTCAGGGCTAGGGTCATACCTGCCTGGGCTACAAGATCAGAGAGCTCCTCCATGTCTCTTCATGTAGTCCAGGGAGGTACGTCTCAGGTCAGTCACACCAACATGGACAATGACAGTGTCATATTGGTACTTGTTGTGGAGTGACCTGAGTGCGTGCATTATGTGGTGGATCCTGGCACCTGACAGGCAGCTGACAGTAACTTTGTCCTTGTTTAGCCTGGTGAGTGGAACATCAGTGTGCCTGACTATAGAGTCACCTATGACTCGAGTGTTGGGTACGTTGTTATGCCTTATGGGCTATGGTTGAGTGGCACACTGAGTGTGGGCTATGTGTCATTTGGGTTGTGTTGGGGGGTGGAGTTTGCTTGTGTTTCTGCTTTGGAGGTCCCTGATGCTTGGACAGGTTTTTATTGAGAGCCTCCGCGAATGTAGGTGTGTGTTTTGTCTTTCTGTGTGTGTGTTTTGGTGGTGTAGGTTTTGAGGGACTATGTGATGAGTGTGGTGTGGTGCAAGTGTTTACCTTCTCCTCTTGACTGTCTAGTCCAGTCTTGGGTGAAGAGAGCTTTGCTTCCAGTTTGGCAATATAAGTGCATCTCTCACAAGTTGTAGTGTTGGGTGGTAGGAGGAGAGGGTTGTTTGTGTACATGAGGCAATTGCTGCGTTGCCCCAAGATGCCAAGATTCATCAGGTAGACAGGAGAAATCACCGGGAGCTGACCCTTAGACATGCCTGGATAGGTGCTTATTTATTAAGTACTAAAAACTGCTTTCCTCTACACAAGTGCGGAAAGTTGAGTGCTGTAGTAATTTGCAACTTATTTAGTGCTTATCACCAAATAGAGGTCTCATGTGGAGGTGTAGGACAGTTGTTTATTTTTAATGTGGGGCATGCCGTAACTAGCTCAGTGTGTATTAGGTAGTTGTTAAGCTATAGCTGTTTGGCAGTGAATAAGTTCTTTGTGAAGTATTGGTAACACACTTGGCTACTTTTTTGTAACAGAAGGGTAGTTTGGATTTTAGTGTCTAGCTTAGGTTTGTAAGGATTGGTAAGGCATATAAGAAGGTCAGAAGCAAAAGGATGAGTTTTTTTTTTTTACTTGCCTTGTCTGTAATGTACTGCTTGGCCCTGTAAAGGGAAAGTTTCTGGTGGGTCTTTTTAGTTGCTTGAAGAATCTTCTTCTTTCAGCTGCTCCCATTAGGGGTCACCACAGCAGATCATTTCTTTCCATTTCTTCCTGTCCTGTGCATCTTGCTGTGTCACACCAACCACCTGCATGTCCTCTCTCACCTCATCCATAAACCTTATCTTAGGCCTTCCTCTTTTCCTGTTACCTGGCAGCTTCATCCTTAGCATCTTTTTCCCAAGATACTCTACATCCCTCCTCAGCACATGTCCAAACCAATGTAATCTTGCCTCTCTGGCTTTGTCTCCAAACCTTCCAACCTGGGCTGACCTTCTAATATACTTGTTCCTAATCCTGTCCACCCTTGTCACACCCAGTGCAAATCTTAACATCTTTAACTCTGCCATGTCCAGCTCTGACTCCTGCCTTTTTGTCAATGCCACTGTCTCCAACCCATATAACAGCTAATAGCTGGTCTCACTACCCTCTTGTAGACCTTCCCTTTCACTCTTACTCATACTCGTCTGTCACAAATCACTCCTGACACTCTTCTCCACCCACTCCATGCTGCCTGTACTGTCTTCTTCACCTCTCTTCCACACTCACCATTACTCTGAACTGTTGATCCCAAGTATTTAAACTCTTCCACCTTCGCCACCTCTACTCCCTGCATCTTCACCATTCCTCTATCCTCCATCTCATTCACACACATATTCTGGCTTAGTTCTGCTGACCTTCATTCATCTTCTCTCTAGAGCACATCTCCACCTATCCAGGTTCTCCTCCACCTGTTCGAAGAATATGTAGATCAAATTTAAGGTGATGATCTGTTTCACTGCCTACAAAAGTATGTGGCTGTACCTCAGTTTTATTTGCAGATGTAACCAAGAAAGATTGTTTTTGACAGATATTATAATGTTTTGGGTCAAAGAGCATCAGCTTAGTTTTATTGGGATTGAGGAGCAGGTTTGAATTTTTCTGTAAGGTTTCGATTGAAGAGACACATTTGAGTGATTTCTTTGAGTTCTGTACTATATTTGATTAGTCTCTGATAATATAAAGCTTGTTTACAAAAATGTTGAAGAGAAAGGATCTTGCTGTAGAGCCATGAGGGACACCTCTGGTAACTGGAAGAGAGAAGAGGTTCTGTTGCCATTTGATTGTTACCTTCCAGATAAATAACTAAGGAACCATATAAGGGAGGATTGAGAGAGACCTATAGAAGAGTTCACTGAGTAAATGTTGGTATGGTACAGTATCAAAATATTTGGATAAGTCTAGGAACACTGACATTAGTTTACTATTATACTGATTTACAATGTTGAAGTGAAGGGGGGAAGGGGGGTGGTTATACAGCAGAGAGTTGATTATCTGAAACATCGGTTATCTGAACCAGCCTTCCAAGGTTTTTGGGTAGGAAAAATCATAGTCTGAATATGTAAACATTGTATATATTCACTTGTGGGTGTTTTTGAGCTTGTAGCCTGCTCGTGTGTGAAAAATATTCTTTATTGTCCCCTGGAATCACTGAATGGTTAAAAAAGGTATTCCCTGCATGCAGAAAAAACAAGATTTTAGTAATTTTTTTAATCCAGTTTAATTATATGTTTGATTTTCTGAACAGTTTGATAATGCAAGCTACCCTAGGTCCCAATTAGTTTGGATAATAGACTCTCTACTGTACTGTTGTAGGGCCTGAAACCATGTTGCATTTCCAAAAGAAGATTTGAATTTAGGTAATGTAAAAGCTAATGATGAATACATTTTATGTATTTTTGATAGGGGGAGAGGATTGCAAAGGGCCCAAAGCTGTTAAACTTTGTAGTTGTGTCAGCTTTGTGTAAAGGATTTTTTCCAAATGGAAGGCACATATTTTTCAGATATAGATCTATTTATCAGTTTAGAGACTGAAAACGCAATAGCATCTGCAACTGTTTTTAAGAAGCCCGAAGGGAGTTAGCAGCTAGGGTGGTTAGTTTTAGCGTATGTAGGAGGGTTTTCAATGGTGGAGATAGGTACTGGGCTGAATTCACATGGCTGAGGATATTTAGCAGAGGCTGCAGGTATTGAGAAGGGTAGTGGATGTATTAATGTTTTTGACTGTCATTATCTCTGTAAAATAGTTGTTAACTCATTCACTCCAATGGAATTCAGAAAATTTGCACTGTAACTTCCAATGGGCAGTGCCCAAACCTTTTGACAGAATCAAATTGTCCTCACATTTCAAACAAATGTTCATATCTCTGGAACCGTAGAGGTTATGAAAGACGTATAAATGGCAGACTCTTCAGCACAAACTATTTTTATAGTGGTATCATTCTTTAGGTTCTAGGTCTTAAACCAAATTTTATAAGTCACAGTAAACACAATCACTGTTACATTTGTAATATTTTGTAAACAACTGAAATATCTCGGCAACCACTCGAGTAATACACATACTGTCAGAAGCATTTTATTCATCTAGCTGAGAGCTTTCATATGAGGCTAAACAGTTCTGTCTGTTACTTGGCTGCTGAGATATTTAGAAAAATGTGAAAATTATATCTATATAAATATAAAAACAGTTAATATCTATTTACCTGCACAAGACAGAGGTGAAATATTAATGCAGTTGGGTTTACCATTGTGTATGCCTTAAGATGAAGTCTTTTCAAACCTTGTAGATAGCACGGTTTTGAAATTATTGATGCAATATGAACAAGCAATATTTGAAGCCTAGTGGCATCAGTGGGAGTTGATTGCAGATGCACCCTGAGGCGTCACTCTGATGTAATGAGTTAAATTGTGTATGAATGTAATCAGTAAGTATTGCTGGATGTAGTTTTTCTTGGATGTAAAAGTTTAATCTGATTATGTCATTTTCGTTCACTACTCAAATGTTGAGTTCAGATCCAGTCCTCAGATCTGAGTCTACTGCTTCTTCCAACATGTGGAACACAAACTGTCAAGCTCATCCCTTTACCTATAATGCCCTAGTCACCTAACACATCAGGTCTTGTTTGTCACCTTAGCATACAGATGTGGCCACTGCTTACTCTCAAGTGAGCGTACTGTATTTCTGTTAGTTATTCTATATATTCTAATCTTTTTTTGCTCTTCCTCCCTTTTTATAACCCTTGTATCTATACAGGAAAAAAATCTTTATACTGTCCCTTTAAGTATTTCTTAAATACCATTTTTTGTATTTCCTTTGTGCTTAGTACTTTTTTTACCATGTTCTTAACTTTTTTTTTTAAATAAAGAAAAGAAAAATTTCATTATTTCTTTCTTTCCCTGTTGAACATTAATTATGTCCGAAAAACCATAAGGTTTCAAAGTGCATGGCCTGCAACCGTAAAATTCCAAACTTGGACACACACTGTGTGTCTGTTGCTTATGCCCATCTCACCTGGATTCTAATTGTGAGATATGTAAGACTTTCTGTTCATGGGCCTTGATAGAAAAAAAATGTTAATTCTAAGCAGTTTGCTACCCTCTGCACCTGTTTTGACAACCTCTGGGCTCAATCCCCCCCCAAAAAAAGTTGATAAAAAAGGAGATTCTCTAAAGAATCAAGGAAAAGATCTCTGGTTCCGTCTTCCTCTTCTGCTCTGGTATCTGAACCTGAAATTTAAGTAGCTGAAGTATCCGATCTGTCCACTTCAGATCCAAGACCTAGATCAGTAAAATCTCCTCTGATCCAATCACCTCAATTGCTACTGGGTCTTCTCTTCTCAGCTCCCTTCCTCCTTTTTGGTCCATTCACCGATGCAACATTCTAGACCATCTTCAGTACCCTCATCGATTCAGTGATCCAACAGTCTGACAGATGCCAGTGGGGACAGGATGATGATATTCCTCAGGAAGCAAATTCAAATGGGAGTTCTAGCTCTGACCCCATTGGGTCTGGAGACCCTTGTCAGTGCTACTACTCAGTTATTGGCTCCTCCTCTGATCCAACCTTTGGTTTTGGAGCCATCAGATCCGAAAGTCCTGATCCAAAGATGCTGGCATCTTTGACTCTGGTGGTGTCTCTGAATGATCTGGCGCCAGGCCCTTTTGAGCCAGATGACTGCCAGAGCCGTAGATGGCTGCAGGTTGTTGAAGTCAACTCTGAAGTTGTATGAGTGGTTTCTACCCCTCAGCGCTAGACAGTTCAGCTCAGACTCCTTCCTTGAGTAGCTTGCCTTCAGAACAGACAGACGATGGTCCATAAGTATGCCTTATCAGATCCAACATTTTCCTTTTCTCCAAGGCATTCTGCATTTGAGGTAGTGGAGAGAGCTTTCTCTGTTCCCAGAGTTCCGACTTCTCTTCCCTCTTCAGTTCCGACTACACAAATCCATCCGACTCTGTGTCCAGAGCCTCAATCAGCTGTGCCCCTAGGACAGCCAATCCAAACCAGTCTCCAGTCACCCTGCCGGGTATAGTAATTTCTTGGGACACTTCTCTGGAGCATCCCACCGAAGTTCCCTGGAAGAGGAAGTGTAAAAGGAGACAGACTCTCCATAAGACTATGTTACAGAAGATACAATACCAACTTTGAAGGAGAAGGGTCCCCCAGTTCACTGAATGACGTCTCATTTGAAGAGATCTCAGAACTTCTAAAACAAAGGGGTGGTTGGTACTCCTTCCCAAGAGGGGTCTGCATTCCTGGAGGCCTTTGGCGTTGGCCCGTCTACCTCGTGGGTGACTCCGCCTGCCAATGAGCTCATTGACTTAGTCTCTCGATGGGCATAGAAGGAGCCTGACATCATTGAACCTATCCCTAAGAGACCAGAAAGGATCCTGGCATTACCAAAGGGTAGAACGTATTGGAGCAAAGGGAGTACCAGTTAATGTCATGGTCATAGAGGAGGCCACTAAGAAGGAACTAGCAGAACAAAGTTCCTCTGTCCACCCCCATAACAGGGAGTCTGCTGTGCTGGACAGATTTGGGAAGTGTGTGTATGCATCAGTGACTTTTGCTCTTAAGTCACTGAATTACTTGGCACATTTTACAAGACTTCAGAGGGATTTGATTAAGGAACTTTCCAAATCCATCACTGAGACCATATCCTCCAAGGTAGCGAACACTATTTCCTCACAGTTGGCTACCTTTCAGTCCATTTCAAACTCATCCATGAGACTTCTCTCCCAAGCAGCTACGCAGTTGAAAGCACCTCACAGGCAGGTGGTTCAAGCATTTCCAACAGAAGACATGCTTGGATGCTCTTGTGTGACTTTGCAGAACCCTTCAAATCTTCCTTTGTCAATGCTCCTTTAGACTGAAGTTCCTTATTTGCACCCAAAGTAAATGACACACACTCTAGGTGCGAGCAGGAAGGAAAAACCCTGTCTGCTGTGTACATGTTTTTCAACCCCTCAACGGACCTTTTCTAGGAACCAACAAGCCGGACAAAAAATGTGGTTCAAAATATCCCAGGGTCCCTTCCAAGATCCATGTGGAGGTAGTTCCCACAGGGGCAGAGGAGGAACTCTAATGGAAGATGCCACCCCTGTGGCAGAGATGGTTAGCATAACCAGAGATCTAGGGATGTTCGTGTTTCACTGTTGCAGTCATTACATTTGGGTAATCTGCTGGCAGGTTGCCCTCAGTCGGCCTGATTAACAAAATCTTGGGTCCTGCGTTGGTTGCTGTCCCTTCTTCCATGACGTCAGGTTGCCAGGGGTGTAAAGCATGCAGCCGACGCCATTACATCAGTCTTTCTTGCCGTGCGGTGCCGAAGCAGAAGCAGTTCACAAGTGCCGGTCGGCCAACTCCTGAGATTTTCAAAGACTTATTTCAGATCCGAAGTCTTCATTAAAGCTAAGTACCCCGTTGGGGAAACTTTTTTTTCTTGCTCCAGACCGATGTCAGAAAAAGTTAGCAATTGTATTTCTTGTGGGAAGCAAATACCTCATAAGGATTTTCATTCTTACTGTATTCCTTGCCTAGGCCCTGATCACAACATTGCTAGTTGTCGGTTTTGCACTAGATTTAACCAATGCACTATTAAGCATCGGTATGATTTTGCCTTTCATTACTTTGGCCGAAGATTCAATTATATAATGCCATCGAAACAGCCGACGATCGGAGTTTACAAAAAGCGCAAGGAAAAAGAAAAGGACAGGCATCCGAGGTCCAAAACCGACGAAGAGGCTACCGCTAAGCCAGTCGCCGGTTCTCATTGAGGTGCTTTCGCAGCCCCTGACACCCGCTGCCGACTCCCACGTGGAGCCAACCAGGCCTCTGGATACTCAAGGTATTGGACACTCGGAAACTATCCCCTCAGATGGGTCCAGAGCTGCTGAGCAGGCATCGGCTTCTGAGGGTGTTTTCAGACCTACACAGTTGTATGTTAAGCCAACCACAGCTTCAAAGGGAAAGACTAAAGCAGCTCTAAAGACAAACAAGTACAGCATTCTCCTGGACAGACTTCCATGCCTAAAAAACAGATGCTCAAAATAGCTGAAGACCTAATTACCTTGATCAGGGGTTCCCATCCCCCTCCTGATAAGAGGCCTAGGCAAGAGACAGAATATGAATCTTCAGATCAGGTTTCCATTTCCTCTGACTCCTCCTCTGAGCAGGAATACTCTCTTCCTCCCTATGAGGATTCTGATGCTGAAGAATCTATCCCTTCAGCTTCTCCTCCTGAGGATTATTCTTTTAGGGAAACCCTGCATACCAAGAGGGAGCACTTACACTGGGAGAGCCAAGACTACGCAGAATCAAAGAAAAGGCTTAGAGATTTCCTTTTACTATGTCAGCACAGGCCTCTTGCTATTTCCCCTGTGTTAGACATTGTGGATGATGTATTTTCAGAGTCCGGCCTTTCTCCTGATTCTTTACACCCTGCCCCTGCTAAACCAGACAGATACTACACGGTTCCGGATTCACATAAATTTCTTTATAAAAACCCTGCTGCTGACCCAGAAACCATTTCTTAGGGTCCCAAAGAGGTCAAGGCTTCCACTGCAAAAAATCCTATTCCCTCTGATAGGGATTCAAGGGCACTAGACAGATGGGGGAAAAAGGTTTACACTTCTTCTACTTTGGCTGTGAGGGCACTAAACTGTCAATTTCATATGCTTAAATATCAACAATACTTAATGTCACTACTTAAACAGAAAATGTTGACTAATTCTGATTGTGCAGAAAATAAGGAAATGCAGGATTTATTGCATGCAACTGAACAAGTGGGAAAGCATACATTGCAATGTGGTTTTGATTCTCTGGAGGCCTCTTACAGGGTCGCAGTTACAGGTTCTGTCATTAGGAGGCATACTTGGTTAAAGGAACAGAATCTGCATGATCATGTTAAAGCAAAATTATTAGATGCTCCATTACAGCATGATACTTTATTTGGTGTTAAAGCAGAGGAGGTGTTGAAGAAAATGGAGGACAAAGCAAAATCTATGCAAACAGTAAAGGATTTCTTACAGGTACAGCCACCCAGATTTAGCAGGAACTGGCCTACAAAGAATTGGTCCTTTCCAGTGTCAGACAGGCCACAAAGAGGCAGGTACAGACACCCCAGAGGCAGACCCCAACCCCAGGGCTCATACAGGCCTAAACAGTGGGGCGCTTCTACCTCCAAAGGTGGAGAAGACAAATCACAGCCATACAGGAAACAGTCCCAATGGCTTTCCTCTGCCAGCACCAAGCACTTATTCTTTGGCAGCCCCCTTGGGGGGAAAACTAGCACTTTTTTCTCAGAATTGGCACAGGATCACCCAGGACAAATGGGTCTTGAATATAGTGTCCCAGGGCTACAGGTTCCACTTTCACACCCTGCCAAGGGCAAAAGGTATGCCAGACCTGCCACACAATCAATAGGCAGAGGCGCAAAAACAAGTTTCATCCCTCATGGACATGAGGGCCATTCAGCAAGTACCACAGCAAGAGCAGGGAGAAGGATTTTACTCAAGACTTTTCTTGGTACCCAGAAAGGACAAAGCCTGGAGACCAATATTGGACCTGTCTATTCTAAATACTTTTCTGGACGTTCCAAAATTCAAAATGTTGACTCTGCAGCAGCTTCTGCCCATGCTGGGAAAGAAGGCTTGGCTTGTAACTTTGGACCTAAAAGAGATATACCTGCATGTCCCAATCAGACAATCTTGCAGAAGATACCTCAGATTCATAGCTGGCTCAATGCACTACCAATTCTCTGCACTGCACTTTGTATTATCTACTGCGTCCAGGGTCTTCACAAAATGCCTGGCACCAGTAATTGCATTTTGCAGACAAAGAGGAATTCAAATATATCCTTGTTTGGATGACAAGCAGAGACCAAGGACATTTTACTAAAATATCTGGCGTTTGTAAAAAGATTATTCATTTGCCTAGGGTACACAGTAAACGAAAATAAATCAAAACTAGTACCCTCTCAAGGGATAATATTCCTGGGTGCAAGCTTAAATACAATTGCCCAGATGGCTTATCTCATACCAGACAAAGGCAACTGACTTCTTACTTCAAAATGTTGGCAACAAAGACACAGTTATCTGCAAGAAAATTCTGCAGGCTTTGGGCTTCATGGCATCCTGCATTCTACTAATTCCATATACCAGACTGTATATGAGGAAACTACAATGGTATCTAAAAAGTGTTTGGACTCGACATTGCCACAGCCTGGAAACATTAATTACCCTCCTTCATTGCCTGCAACAGGAGTTTCGATGGTGGGCACAGGCCTGTCATCACAACAAGGGACAGCCATTCAACCAACCCACAGCCAGACAGTCAATAACAACAGATGCATCAGATTATGCCTGGAGAGCCCACATGACAGGAAAATGTATTCAGGGCACATGGCCCACAAGCCAAAGGCATCTTCTTATCAATCAAAAAGAGATGCTAGCTGTTCAGAATGCCCTGACAGCTTTCAAGGATCTACTTCATCCAGGACAACTACTGATAAGGACGGACATTACTACAGTCATGTGGTACATAAACAAGCAGGGAGGCACACATTCCTACCCCCTCTGCAGACAAGCCATGACTTTGTGGGACACAGCATTGACTTATCAAGTACACCTGCAAGCACAATTCCTGCCAGGAAAGATAAATACTCTGGCAGACGAACCGAGCAGAAACCTCATGGATTCCCACGAGTGGAAACTGGATCCACAAGTCTTCAGCATGATAAAGGAATGAGGATGCTCAGACATAGATCTAGTTGCTTCCCCCCACAACTGCCAACTACAGACGTTCTGCACAAGGACTTATCACAAGCAAGCATGGAAAGTGGATGCTCTATCATTCAGCTGGGAAACCCTAATAATTTATGCCTTTTCTCCTCTGCCTCTCCTCCCCAGGGTGCTACTAAAGGTCAGACAAGAGAAGCCAAATATGATTCTGATTGCCCCAGACTGGCCCCACCATCACTGGTACCCAATCCTAAAGAGCTTGTCTCAAGGCCCAGCATGGACATTTCCTCTAATTCCTCACTTACTGACCCAACAAAACAATCGGATCCTGCACAGCCAACTCAGGACCCTAAATCTGGCAGCATGGCGGATAATGTAGCCATTCAGAACACACCTCTCTCCAAAGTAGTGATGGATGTTATTTTGGAGGCCAGGAGGCCCAGTACCAGAAAATCTTATGCAGAAAAATGGAAGAGATTCTGCGTTTGGAACCAGGCACAAGGAATTTACACGGTTGTACCAAATATTCCTCAGATTTTGCAATACCTAACTGAGATGCTGGACAAAGGCCTATCCTTTTCATCAATTAAAATCCATGCCTCTGCCATTTCAGCTCATTACAATACGGAACCACCTCTTTTTTTCTCATCCATTGCTAAGGCAGTACCTCAGAGGGGCCAAAAGCTTAAGACCCCCAAGGAGAGCACCAATACCTGCATGGGACCTCAACTATGTCTTGGAAAAACTCACACTGCCACCATTTGAGCCAGCCAATACAGCTGAGATAAAGTTTTTATCATGGAAAACAGCTCTGCTCCTAGCAATAACCTCAGCAAGATGAGTCTCAGAGTTACAGGCACTCATGGCTGTGGAACCTTTTATCATTTTCCGTCCAGACAGGGTTACTCTGAGGATGAACCCGACATTTATGCCTAAGGTAGTGTCCATTGTGGCCCTTAACCAAACCATGCATTTGCCTACCTTTTATCCAAACCCACAGAATAAGGGTGAGAGATTCCTACATTCTTTGGACATACACAGGCAGCTACGCTTCTACTTGGACAGAAATAAAGCTTTCAGAAAGACTGAGCAGCTCGTAGTGGCATATGCTGCAAGATCACAAGGAAAAGCTCTCTCTAAGCAGACTATTTCAAAATGGATAGGTCACTGCATTCGTTTCTGCTATGCACAACATGGCAAATCAGTGCCTAAGGGCATTAGGCCACATTCAACCAGAGCAGCAGCCACTTCAGCAGCCTTCCTCAGAGGAGTACCAACCAAAGACATTTTAGAGGCTGCAACTTGGAGTTCAGTGCACACTAATCCAGTTTCAGGTTATTGCTGAATCCAGGGCTGTGTTACAAGTTTTTGTGTTGCCCATACCATAATTGGATAGAAGGAAGTTTCTCTGTTCACCTGTGAGAGAGGGGAGTTTTGAGCATCCTGTCTGTCCCTGGAGGAGTGGTTTCAGCCCAGAAGTTAGTAGTTCATTGGCCATTTTAGGCTAATTTATATCTCTCTCACTTCTCTGCTATAAAAGCCGCATTTGCGCAGTTTTTGCGCCTGTATTCCTCTCAGCAAATGCCTTCCAGGTGTTCTGCAGAGTCTACAACAGCAGAGAGACAAAAGAGTGACTTTGCAGTGATTATTATTTTTCTGCTTTTCTTGCTGTCTTAACTAATTCTGCCTAAAACGCCAGGTTTTTTAGCGAATCTGTGGTTTAAAAAGTTTGTTGTTGCTACATATTGTACTTATTTGCTGCCTGCACTTGAATTAAGTCATTTTTGTGTTTAAATAATCTGTTTAACTGTTGTAGGCTGCACACTAAAGTGTGATGGCCTTTTCTGTGCATTTAAAGTGTTGTTTTGGTTGTATCTACTCTATTTTCTGAAAAGAAAAAATACTTGTTACGCACCTTTCTGAACTAGTATAGTCCAGTTTTCAGGTTATTGCTAGAATCCAGGGCTGTGTTACAAGTTTTTGTGTTGCCCAAACCTAACTTGGATAGAAGTTTCTCTGCTCACCTGTGAGAGAGGGGAGCTTTGAGCAGCCTATCTGTCCCTGGACGAGTGGTTTCAGCCCAGAAGTTAGTAGTTTATCGGCCATTTTGGGCTAATTTCTATCTCTTTCACTTCCCTGCTATAAAAACCGTATTTGTGCGGTTTTATGCACCGGGCAACTTAGTTTAGCTAGAGTTAAAACTATTCTCGGCTCCACGAAGACTACTCTTCAATTTTTCCCCTTGGAGCTTTACCAGAAAGGCTCATCCAGACTCTGCTACACTTTGCTGTGAAGGAAAGGTTAGTTTGCTTTTATTTTTTGTATTACTGTATTGCCTTTCTATATTTTGAATACTGTAGTTTGTTTTCTTTACCTTGTGTTTTGCTTGCATTCTGTTTTAACAGCATATTAAAACTTCAAAAGAGACCACAGCTCTCTCTGTTCTGAGTCGGGCAGAATTTTTTCCCGCCCTCCCACCCATTTAAATTGTCTTGTTAACCCTCCCTCCCATTTAAGTTGCCTTGTTAAATACCACTGTCTTTCTAGTTGCCCACCTCTTATGTTAATCTGACCATATATCTCATTTCCCTCTACTTTCACTGGCTTATGTGAGTAATCACAAAATCATCATTTTTGAAATCCCACCCCTTCAATTATTTAAATTTATTGGCCATCCTACAGTATTTCATAGTACCAAAATACAAAAGTGACCACCCCTTTCAATCCATCTTGCTGTTTTAAAAATAGTAACTCTCCACTAAACCTTAACTTTTTAAACAGGTAAAACTCAAGTTACCTACTTTCACATCTAACTTCTCTAGTGCACACTGCAGAGTGCATTCTTTTCAATCCTACCTTTAAGCATCCCTGTGACTAGCACTTTCTCTAATACCTGCTGGAAAGCACTAGGAAGCTTTAAACTCATACAGACACTGAACTCTCCTTGTTAACAAGGAGAAATTAATAGTAGGCATTAAACAGCCTATAATTGCTAAGTGCCTTGCTAAAGAAACAGCTCCTATACTTTACAAAGAAAAAAAAAAAAAAGCCCCAAACCAGGCATGTCCAAGGGTCAGCTTCCGGTGTTTTCTCCTGTCCACCTGGTGAATCTGGGCATACTGGGGCAATGCAGCAATTGCCTCATGTACACAGACAACCCTCTCCTCCTACCACCCAACACTACAACCTGTGAGAGATGCACTTACCTAGCCAAAATGGAAGCAAAGCTCTCTCCACCCAAGATTGTGCTAAACAAATTTCATTATTTCTTTCCCTGTTGAACATTAATTATGTCCGAAAAAACCATAAGGTTTCCCTGAAGTGCCATGGTTTGGCAACCATAAAATTTAAAACTTGGACACACACACTGTGTGTCTGTTGCTTGCTTGGTGCCCATCTCACCTTGGATTCTAATTCTGTGAGAGATATGCAAAAGACTTTCTGTTCATGGGCTCTTGATAGTAGGAAAAAAATAATGTTAATTCCTAAGCAGTTTTGGCTACCCTGTGCACTCTGCTTTGACTACCTCTGGGCTCAACTCCCCCAAAAAGTTGAGAAAAAAGGAGATTCTCTAAAGAACATCAAGGAAAAGATCTCTGGTTCCTGCCTTCCTCTTCTGCTCTGGTATCTGAACCTGAAATTTAAGTGAAGCTGGAAGTATCCGGATCTGTCCACTTCAGATCCAAGACCTAGATCAGTAAAATCTCCTCTGATCCAATTCCACCTTCAATCAAGCTACTGGTTCTCTCTTCTTCAGCCCTTCCTCCTTTTGGTCCATTCACTGATGCAACATTTCTAGACCATCTTCAGTGCACCCTCTACTCCATTCAGTGATCCAACAGTCTGACAGATGCCAGTGGGGACAGGATGATGATATTCCTCAGGAAGCAAATTCAAATGGGGAGTTCTAGCTCTTGACTCCCATTGGGTCTGCTGGGAGACTTTGTCAAAGTGCTACTACTCAAAGTTATTGGTTCTCCTCCTCTGATCCAACTTTTTGGTTTCTGAGCCATCAGATCTGAAAGTCTCTGGATCCAAAGATGCTGGCATCTTTGGACTCTGGTGGTGTGCTCCTGAAATTCGATCTGGCTTCTGCGGGCACCTCTTGAGCCAGATGACTGCCAGGAGTCAGCAGGATGGCTGCAGGGTGCTTGAAGCCCAACCTCTGAAGCTGTAAGGAGTGGTTTCTTACCTCGAAGCTTTTGCCAGACAGTTCTGGCCCAGACTCCTTCCTTGAGTAGCTTGCCCTCAGCAACATACAGACGATGGTCCATAAGTATGCCTTATCAGGATCCAACATTTTTCCTCTTTTCTCCAAGGCAGCATTCTGCAGCCTGGAGGTAGTGAGAGAGAGCTTCTCTGTTCCGCTGTGAGTTCCGGACTTCTCTTTCCCTCTTCAGTTCCTACTAATATTGTAAATCCATTACTTCCACCTCTGTGTCCAGAGCCTCTAACTCAGCTGTGCCCTCTTGGACAGCCAATCCAAACCAGTTCTCCAGTCACCCTGCCGGGTATAGTAATTTCTTGGGCCACTTCTCTGGAGCATCCCACCGAAGTTCCCTGGAAGAGGAAGTGTAAAAGGAGACACTTAGACTCTCCACAAGACTATGTTACAGAAGATACGATACCAACTTTGAAGGAGAAGGGTCCCCCAGTTCACCACTGAATGTCTCATTTGAAGAGATCTCAGAACTTCTAAAACAAAGGGGTGGTTGGTACCCTGATAATCCTTCCCAAGAGGAGTCTGCATTCCTGGAGGCCTTTACGCTGGGTCTGCCTACCTCGTGGGTGACTCCACCTGCCAATGAGCTCATTGACTTAGTCTCTCGATGGGCATAGAAGGAGCCTGACATCATTGAACCTATCCCTAAGAGACCAGAAAGGATCATGGCATCACCAAAGGGTAGAACGTATTGGAGCAAGGGAGTACCAGTTAATGTCATGGTCATAGAGGAGGCCACTAAGAAGGAACTAGCAGAACAAAGTTCCTCTGTCCACTCCCATAACAGGGAGTCTGCTGTGCTGGACAGATTTGGGAAGCGTGTGTATGCATCAGCGACTTTTGCTCTTAAGTCACTGAATTACTTGGCACATTTTACAAGACTTCAGAGGGATTTGATTAAGGAACTTTCCAAATCCATCACTGAGACCATATCCTCCAAGGTAGCGAACACTATTTCCTCACAATTGGCTACCTTTCAGTCCATTTCAAACTCATCCATGAGACTTCTCTCCCAAGCAGCTACGCAGTTGAAAGCACCTCACAGGCAGCTGGTTCAAGCATTTCCAACAGAAGACATGCTTGGATGCTCTTGTGTGACTTTGCAGAACCCTTCAAATCTTCCTTTGTCAATGCTCCTTTAGACGGAAGTTCCTTATTTGCACCCAAAGTAAATGACACACACTCTAGGTGTGAGCAGGAAGGAAAAACCCTGTCTGCTGTGTACATGTTTTTCAACCCCTCAACGGACCTTTTCTAGGAACCAACAAGCCGGACAAAAAATGTGGTTCAAAATATCCCAGGGTCCTTTCCAAGATCCATGTGGAGGTAGTTCCCTCAGGGGCAGAGGAGGAACTCTAATGGAAGTTGCCACCCCTGTGGCAGAGATGGTTAGCATAACCAGAGATCTAGGGATGTTCGTGTTTCACTGTTGCAGTCATTACATTTGGGTAATCTGCTGGCAGGTTGCCCTCAGTCGGCCTGATTAACAAAATCTTGGGTCCTGCGTCGGTTGCTGTCCCTTCTTCCATGATGTCAGGTTGCCAGGGGTGTAAAGCATGCAGCCGACGCCATTACATCAGTCTTTCTTGCCATGCGGTGCCCGAAGCAGAAGCAGTTCACAAGTGCAGGTCGGCCCACTCCTGAAATTTTCGTTTTCGAGTTTCAGAACCAAAGTCTTCAACTTAAAGCTAAGTATCCCGTTGGGGAAACATTTTCTTGCTCCTTACCAATGTCAGTAAAAGTTAATAATTGCATTACTTGTGGAAAGCAAATACATCATAAAGGTTTTCATTCGTACTGTATTCCTTGCCTAGGCCCTGACCATGACGTACCTTGCTGTCGGTATTGTGCTTTATTTAATCAGCACACTATCCGTCGTCGGTACATTTTTGCCTCTAAATATTTCGGTTCTCGGTTTAATTATCCAGAAATGTTGTCTGTTAGCCATCCGACTACCGGGATTTTGAAAAAACACAAAGATAAAGACAGAGACAGGCCGCCGAGGTCCAAAACTGCCGACGATGCTTCTCCTAAGCCAGTTGCCAGTTTGCCGGTACTCAGGCTGCTTTTGCAGCCCCTGATACCCACTACTTCTGATTCGCAGGCTTCTACTGAGACCCATTCGGAGTCCGGTATGCTGCGAGATACTTCAACTATGGAGCCCGCGGATGTGTCTACCTTGGATGGGTCCGGAGCCGCTATGCAGGCACCGGCTTCTGAGGGTGTATTCAGGCATACAGACTTGCATATTAAATCGCCACTGCCTTCATTACTAAGGCCTAAATCTCGGAACATGTCTAAAAAACCGATGCCCAGGCCACATGCTCAGGCCCCTATGCCTAAAACACAAATGATAAAAATGGCTGAAGATCTAATTAATCAGGGGTAGTCAACCCCCCCCCCCCCCAAGAGGCCTAGGGCTGAGCTTGATTATGAATCTTCTGATCAGGATGCTGTTTCTTCTGATGACCTGGATTTGTCCATACCTACTTATGAGTATTCTGATGCAGAGGATTCCATTCCCTCTGCTTCCCCTCCTGAGGATTTTTCTTTTGGGGAAACTTTACATACTTTAATGGAGCATTTCCACTAGGAAAGCCAGGAATGTTCTGATTCAAAAAAGAGGCTTAGGGATTTCCTTCTACCTCAGCATAGGCCTTTGGCTATACCCTCCTGTACTAGACATTGTTGATGATGTGTTCTCACAGTTTGACCCCTGATTCCCTGCCTCCGGTTCTTAGTAAACCTGACAGATACTACAGGGATGTTCATCGTGTTTCACTGTTGCAGTCATTACACTTGGGTTATCCTGCTGGCAGGCTACCTGCAGTCGGCTTGAATTCCAAAGTCTTGGACCGGCGTCAGTTGCTGTTGCCTCTTCCCTGACGGCAGTGTGCCAGGGGTATAAAAGATGCAACCGACGCCATTTTCTTCAGTCTTTCTTGCCACGCGGTGCCCGAAGCAAAAGCAGTTCGCAAGTGCCGGTCGGCCAACTCCTGAGATTTTCAAAGACTTATTTCAGATCCGAAGTCTTCATTAAAGCTAAGTACCCCATTGGGGAAACTTTTTTTCTTGCTCCAGACCGATGTCAGAAAAAGTTAGCAATTGTATTTCTTGTGGGAAGCAAATACCTCATAAGGATTTTCATTCTTACTGTATTCCTTGCCTAGGTCCTGATCACAACATTGCTAGCTGTTGGTTTTGCACTAGATTTAACCAATGCACTATTAAGCATCGGTATGATTTTGCCTTTCATTACTTTGGCCGAAGATTCAATTATATAATGCCATCGAAACAGCCGACGATCGGAGTTTACAAAAAGCGCAAGGAAAAAGAAAAGGACAGGCATCCGAGGTCCAAAACCAACGAAGAGGCTACCGCTAAGCCAGTCGCCGGTTCTCATTGAGGTGCTTTCGCAGCCCCTGACACCTGCTGCCGACTCCCACGTGGAGCCAACTAGGCCTCTGGATACTCAAGGTATTGGACACTCAGAAACTATCCCCTCAGATGGGTCCGGAGCTGCTGAGCAGGCATCTGCTTCTAAGGGTGTTTTCAGACCTACACAGTTGTATGTTAAGCCAACCACAGCTTCAAAGGGAAAGACTAAAGCAGCTCTAAAGACAAACAAGTACAGCATTCTCCTGGACAGACTTTCATGCCTAAAAAATAGATGCTCAAAATAGCCGAAGACCTAATTACCTTGATCAGGGGTTCCCATCCCCCTCCTGATAAGAGGCCTAGGCAAGAGACAGAATATGAATCTTCAGATCAGGTTTCCATTTCCTCTGACTCCTCCTCTGAGCAGGAATACTCTCTTCCTCCCTATGAGGATTCTGATGCTGAAGAATCTATCCCTTCAGCTTCTCCTGAGGATTATTCTTTTAGGGAAACCCTGCATATCAAGAGGGAGCACTTCCACTGGGAGAGCCAAGACTACTCAGAATCAAAGAAAAGGCTTAGAGATTTCCTTTTACTATGTCAGCGCAGGCCTCTTGCTATTTCCCCTGTGTTAGACATTGTGGATGATGTATTTTCAGAGTCCGGCCTTTCTCCTGATTCTTTACACCCTGCCCCTGCTAAACCAGACAGACTACACGGTTCCGGATTCACATAAATTTCTTTATAAAAACCCTGCTGCTGACTCAGAAACCATTTCTTAGGGTCCCAAAGAGGTCAAGGCTTCCACTGCAAAAAATCCTATTCCCTCTGATAGGGATTCAAGGGCACTAGACAGATGTGGGGGGAAAAGGTTTACACTTCTTCTACTTTGGCTGTGAGGGCAATAAACTGTCAATTTCATATGCTTAAATATCAACAATACTTAATGTCACTACTTAAACAGAAAATGTTGACTAATTCTGATTGTGCAGAAAGTAAGGAAATGCAGGATTTATTGCATGCAACTGAACAAGTGGGAAAGCATACATTGCAATGTGGTTTTGATTCTCTGGAGGCCTCTTGCAGGGTCGCAGTTACAGGTTCTGTCATTAGGAGGCATACTTGGTTAAAGGAACAGAATCTGCCTGATCATGTTAAAGCAAAATTATTAGATGTTCCATTACAGCATGATACTTTATTTGGTGTTAAAGCAGAGGAGGTGTTGAAGAAAATGGAGGACAAAGCAAAATCTATGCAAACAGTAAAGGATTTCTTACAGGTACAGCCACCCAGATTTAGCAGGAACTGGCCTACAAAGAATTGGTCCTTTCCAGTGTCAGACAGGCCACAAAGAGGCAGGTACAGACGCCCCAGAGGCAGACCCCAACCCCAGGGCTCATACAGGCCTAAACAGTGGGGCGCTTCTACCTCCAAAAGCGGAGAAGACAAATCACAGCCATACAGGAAACAGTCCCAATGACTTTCCTCTGCCAGCACCAAGCACTTATTCTTTGGCAGCCCCCTTGGGGGGAAAACTAGCCCTATTTTCTCAGAATTGGCACAGGATCACCCAGGACAAATTGGTCTTGAATATAGTGTCCCAGGGCTACAGGTTCCACTTTCACACCCTGCCAAGGGCAAAAGGTATGCCAGATCTGCCACACAATCAATGGGCAGAGGTGCAAAAACAAGTTTCATCCCTCATGGACATGAGGGCCATTCAGCAAGTACCACAGCAAGAGCAGGGACAAGGATTTTACTCAAGACTTTTCTTGGTACCCAGAAAGGACAAAGCCTGGAGACCAATATTGGACCTGTCTATTCTAAATACTTTTCTGGACGTTCCAAAATTCAAAATGTTGACTCTGCAGCAGCTTCTGCCCATGCTGGGAAAGAAGGCTTGGCTTGTAACTTTGGACCTAAAAGAGATATACCTGCATGTCCCAATCAGACAGTCTTGCAGAAGATACCTCAGATTCATAGCTGGCTCAATGCACTACCAATTCTCTTCACTGCACTTTGTATTATCTACTGCGTCCAGGGTCTTCACAAAATGCCTGGCACCAGTAATTGCATTTTGCAGACAAAGAGGAATTCAAATATATCCTTATTTGGACGACTGTCTTATTCAAGCAGAGACCAAGGACATTTTACTAAAACATATGGCGTTTGTAAAAAGATTATTAATTTGCCTAGGTTGCACAGTAAACGAAAATAAATCAAAGCTAGTACCCTCTCAAGAGATAATATTCCTGGGTGCAAGCTTAAATACAATTGCCCAGATGGCTTATCTCACACCAGATAAACAAAGGCAACTGACTTCTTACTTCAAAATGTTGGCAACAAAGACACAGTTATCTGCAAAAAAATTCTGCAGGCTTTGGGCTTCATGGCATCCTGCATTCTACTAATTCCATATACCAGACTGCATATGAGGAAACTACAATGGTATCTAAAAAGTGTTTGGACTCAACATTGCCACAGCCTGGAAACATTAAATGTTAAGTTGTCAATCTCGTCTTCATTCTTGCTTGATGGGTTCGGAGCCGATCCTCGGCTCCGACTCGGCACTTGCTAAGCTCGAGAGTCACTTTTACCAGCTCGAGGCAGCCCCATATCCCATGATGCAAGGCGGTAAGTACCCAGATCTCGTTTGCCGCTTCGCTGATGAGGTTCTCCTTTTACCAGCTCCTGGTAAGTGAATTATTACTTTACTATTTTAGCCCCTTTTTACAAAAAAAACTTAAATTATTAGTTTTAACTTAGTTTTAATTCCTTTCTGACAGAAAATTTCCCTGTCTCCTCAAAAATTTAGTCAGACTAAACCCATCCCATCCCCCGTTAGGGTGTGTGTGTCTGTTAGTGATATTTTGGTATATTTAATTTAATTTCTTGGACTGGTGTGTGTGTGTGTGTGTGTGTGTGTGTGTGTGTGTGTGTGTGTGTTTTACACCATGTCTAAAGAAAGGGTCTCAGGCTTTAAGAAGTGTGGCTCGTGCTGTCTGAAGTTGTCTCTGACACTCGGTCACACTTCTTGCCTGTACTGTCTGAGGCCTCTTCACCTGCAGGACTCCTGTGCTATATGTCATTCTTTTAGCCAGAAAGTCCTGCCGAAAAAAAGAAATAAATTGATTTTGAGGGGGCCTTCTTGCCGGAGGGCTCTCCGGCTAAGTCGGCCCCAGCTAAGACTTCTATGTCTTCCAAGGCCCAGGCTTCTGTGTCCCAGCCTGTGGCCCCGGCCCGACTCATTCAGAGTCGAGATCGGCCCGGCTGGAGCATTCTGTTACCTAAACCTTCAGCACCGATGGCTATCGGTGCCGACTCTGGTTCGACCGCCCGGTGTCGGCTCCGATCGTTCCGACCACCATGTGGCCCAGGCATGGTGTCGGCCCGATCGGCTCCAACACCCTTACATTTATGGCCGTATCGGCTCCGGCTGGAGCCGATACATCGAAGCTACCTGTCGGTGCCGATAAGTTGTCGGCTCCGATGGTTCCTTCGAGGAAGAGGTCTAGGTTCCCTTTCTTGGAGCCAATACTTTCGGCTCCGGCTTCGCCTCTCCTCTCGGAGCGGAGCCATCGGAGCCAATCTTCAAGGTCATCCTGGCTTTCTGACCATGATTTGGAGAGAGTGGTCAGTAGACTACTAAAGTCACAGGCACTGGCCCAAATGCTACATAGTCCGTCTCAGCAGACGACTATTACTCCACACCCCATTGCAGTTCCTCCTTCGACTCTACCCCAGAGTTTGGAGTTGGAGTCTTTGGGAATAGTTTCTGCTACGGCTGAGGGACAGATACCCCCTTCTGCTCCTTCAGCCTCTACTCTTATCTCCTCTTCGAGACCTTCCTTAGAAGGATTCGTGGCAGGCTTCCTGGTCTCCGAGGGGTGAGTGGCATCGGACCCTTGTCCGACCCGCTCTTCCCCTTGGAGCCTCGGCCTGGTGAGCTCGGCTCCGACATCTGCCTCGGAGCCTTCCTTTTCGGTGGGTCCTGGAGTTCCTAGCTCTTGGAGCGGGTTCTCTCGGACCTCCCTGGGAGGGAGCCGAGGTGATGAAGAGTGTGCTGGCCTCTGGACTCAGCCAGCAGTCTGTTCCCTTAGCTCCTCCCTCTATAGTGCCTGTTGACATCTCTGCCACTTCTCTTGCTCCCGGACCCAGAGATCCTCCGCCTCAGGTTTCCCACTGGGAATATCCCCTCTTCTGAGGATTCTCCTGATTTGTCGGGTGATCCTCCTGAAGAGGACTTGTAAGAGGAAACACGTAACTCCCCGAAGTCTATCACTTGGATGCTGACTTAGATGAGTCAGAGGGATCCCCAAGATCCTCTCTGAGGATGTCTCCTTCTCAGACATCCTAGAACTCCTTAGACAGAGGGGAAACTGGCCCACCAACAATCCTCTGAGGATGAGTCAGTATACCTGGGCGCTTTGGATCTCGGCCCTCCACCTCCTGGGTGTTCTCCGCCTTCGACCCCTTATGCAGGTTATTGCTCAGGCGACTGCTCCTGACTCTGCAGAGCCTGTCCCTAGGAGGCCTTCTAAATTTATTACTGCCCCTGTCGGACAAGCAATTCCTTACAAAGGTGTCCCCGCTGATGCCATGGTGGTGGCTGCCACCAAGAAGGAACTTGCAGATCCTTCCTACCCTGTCCATCCTCCTAATAAGGATTCTAGGACCATGGATAGATATGGTAAGCGGATGTTTTCTTCAGCTTACCTTTGCTATGCGTTCGCTGAACTATCTTTGTCACTTGACCAGACTCCAAAGGGATATCCTTAAGGAGCTAGGTGAAGTTGTGGAGGATCGTACAGCTGCGGGGCCTCAGGGAAAAATTGCTTGCAGCTAGGAACCCTTAACTCCATTGCAAACTCCTCCATGCGGCTTATATCATATGCTGCTGATGGAGGGAGTAGAACAGGTACAGGTGTGGCTCTTAGACGCCAAGCCTGGATGCGACTATGTAATTTTGCAGATCCCTTTAAGGCGCCCTTCACAAACTCTCCCTTTGATGGGTCAGCTTTGTTGGCCCTCAAGTGAAGGAAAGCATTGACCAGGTGTTAGCAGGACGGCAAAACTCTTTCTGCCGTAGGAGTCCGTTTTTCCACCCCTTCTAGACCTTATCCCAAAGGACAGAAGGGTGGCAAAATGGTTCCAAATCCCAAGAGTCACGCCCGATTCACGTGGTCAGTTTACCCCTAGAGGCAGAGGGCAACAACAACAGACGCCGCTCTAGAGGTAGAGGGTCCACAAAACCAGGGAAACAGAGAGTCTCTCTCCGACAAGCCCTTTCAGCATCCCTGAGATGTTGCCCAGCTGTCCCTCCTTGGAGGCAGTCGGGGAAGACTATCACTGTACCCAGAAGCCTGGCGTTCTCTCACTCAAGACAGATGGGTACAGTGATCATATCCGAGGGTTACATAATTCCTTTCGAGGAAAGTCCTTTCTATCCCTCAAATTCCCTCCCAGACGTACCACCCGGTCTAAGGAAATTGCAGATTTGAAGTCTCAAAACTACTGCAAAAAGAGCCATTCAGCCAGTTACAACAGACCATTCAGAGCCGGAATCTACTCAAGGTTCTTTTGGTCCCCAAAAGACGGAGACTGGAGACCAATATTGATCTCAGCAGACTCAACAAGTCTGTGAGGAAGACAAGATTCCGAATGGTCACTCTTCAGTCGATTCTACCCTTCTTGCAGAAGGACAACTGATGTGCTCAATAGATCTTCAGGATGTGTACTATCACATAAAAATTCACAGACGCCTCCAGGAGATTTCTCCGCCGGGCTGGGGTCCAGTCATTTCCAGTTCAGAGCCCTGCCCTTTGGTCTCACCACAGCCCCCAGAGTGTTCACCAAATGCATGGCAGTGGTCACGGCTCACCTGAGACGTCAAGGATTCAGGTGTTTCTGTATCTCGACGACTGGCTCCTGTCAGCCACCACCAGGCATCAGCTTGTTCAAGCCAGGGATTACACAATAAATCTTTGTTCTCATTTGGGCATCTCGATCAACTTCGAAAAGTCATCCTTATTGCCCTGCCAGTCTATTACTTTCATAGGTTAAACTTAAACACTGTTCGGATGTCAGCTACCCTTACAGACCAAAGAGTTTCAGACATTCAAAGTCGTGTCAGGATCATTCTAGCCAACAAGAAGTACAGGCCAGAATGGTTCTAAAGGTATTAGGTCTCATGGCTGCGGCCATTACTCTTCTTCCCTGGCTCAGCTTACATGCGCCTTCAGTGGATGTTGTTCACACTTAGTGGTCTTACCAACAGTTTTCCAATGCGTCACCACATTCTGGTGACACAGATTTGCAAAATCATCTTGCTTGGTGGATCACTTCTCCCAGATTCACCAAGGCAGACACTTTGTACCCCATCCCCGGTAGCCACTGTCACCACGGATGCCTCCTGATGGTGGGGGGGGCATTATCAGGACAGGATGGTTCATGGGACGTGGCAACCGCTCGAGTACCACCTGCACATAAATGTCCTAGAGATGAGAGCAGTGCTTTTAACGTTGCAAGCCCTCAACGACTCTCTTCCTGTAGGGACAATTGCAGTTCACACAGACAACATGTCTGTAGTTTGGTATATCAACAAACAGGGCGGAACCAAGTCCTACCCTTGTGTCGAGAAGCCAGACTGTGGCAATGGGCGATCTCCTCTCATCGGTTTCTGGTAGCAACGCACATCCCTGGGAAAACCAACATTTTAGAGGACAGATTGAGCAGAGCTATTCTCATGCCTCACACAGTGGTCTCAAGCAATCTATAGTGGAGGAGATTTTTCTGGAATGGAATCGCCCATGTTGCGATCTTTTGCTAATACTCCCAAAACAGCAAATGCCCAGACTTCTTCTCTCCCTCTGTCAGGCCATCCCCCCAGAGACGCTCTGACCCAGGATTGGCCCCAGGGACTTCTTTATGCTTTTCCTCCTTTTCCTCTAATCCCTCAGGTTATCCAGAAAGCTACCGTTTTGAGAGCCAAAATGATTCTCATTGCTCCTTATTGGCCTCGACAAATTTGGTTTCCGTTCCTCCATCGTCACCTTTGGTGCAGCCATGGCATCTGGACCCAGTGCCAGATCTTCTGGTTCACCAATCCGGTCAGCTGCACTGGTCTATCCCTTCTCTCAACCTCTCAACATGGTTGCTCCACTTCCTTCCTTAGCCAGGCTTCCTTTGATCTCAAACCCTGTTAGAGACATCATAGTAGCTTCTTTAAAATCCTCTACCAGGAGTGATTTATACAAGCAAATGGAAACGCTTTCTCTTATTGGGCTAAAGCCAAGAATATCGATCCTTCACTGCCCCAGTTCAGGCAGTTTTGGACTTCTTAGCGGAGATTTTTCATGCAGGCTCCTCTTCCACAGTTAGAGTTCAACTGGCTTGCTATCTCGAACTTTCATGTCGGATCAGATCACAATATCATGTCCCATAGGCTTTGTAAAGCCTTCTTGAAAGGAATTTTCCTGCTAAAGCCTCCAATCAGGAATCCTCCTCCTCAATGGGATCTAAATTTAGTGCTGACATCCTTGATTCTTCCCTTGAGCCAGGCTGTTTCTTGCTCCCTAAAATTTCTTTCTTGGAAAACATTATTCCTAGTAGCTATTACATCGCCAGGAGGGTGTCTGAACAGCATGCTCTTTCGGTTCGACCCCCCTATTTGGTCTTTCACAAGGACAGAGTATCATTGAGAACTAATCCGACCTTTTTGCCTAAGGTCGCCTCAAGGCTAATTTGAATCAATCCATTGATCTCCTGTATTTTTCCAAACTATTCAAACAGATCGAACAAAAATTACATTATCTTGATGTCCACCGCCAACTCAGATATTATTTGGACAGAACTAAACAATTTAGGAAATCCGATCAACTCTTTGTTTCCTATCACGGATAACAGGAAAGGCCTTCCTGTCTCTAAAGTGACTTTATCTAGATGGCTTTCTTCTGTCATCTCTGGAAATGTATCTGCTCAGGGAAAACAGCTGTGCAAAACCTAAAGCACATTCAACTAGGAGCTTAGCTACTTCTACAGCCTTTCAAGCTAGACTTCCTTTAGACACTATTTGTGCAGCGCCACTTGGGCCCTCCTCATACTTTTGTTTCCCATTACAAATTGGACTTGGCCTCCAGGGACAGAGCCAGTTTTGGCTCTACAGTCCTCAAGAGTCTGTTCCGTTGAGCCACCCAGGATAGAGGTGCTAGGGACGCGTCCCATCAAGCAGAATGAAGGCGAGATTGACAACTTAACATTGAAGTTATGTACCTACCATAACGTTCCATGTTAGTTGTCTTCTCTGCCTTCTTTCTTCTGCACCACCCTCCCTCCTTCCCCAGGCCTGGACAGACCTTTCTACAAGAGATTGTTATGCTGAAGACCATTCAGAACTGGTCCTTCTTTCATCCTGTAGGCTTTCTTTCTTCCTTTGGGAAGTATTTATGCTTGGTGCTATTGCCCTTTGTCATCAAACGAGATCTGGGTACTTACCGCCTTGCATCATGGGATATGGGGCTGCCTCGAGCTGGTAAAAGTGACTCTCGAGCTTAGCAAGTGGAGTCGGGAGGATCGGCTCCGAACCCATCAAGCAAGAAAGAAGGTGAGAGAAGACAACTAACATGGAACGTTATGGTAGGTACATAACTTCTTATTACCCTCCTTCCTTGCCTGCAACAGGAGTTTCGATGGTGGGCACAGGCCTGTCATCACAACAAGGGACAGCCATTCAACCAACCCACAGCCAGACAGTCAATAACAACAGATGCATCAATGCCTGGGGAGCCCAGGAAAATGTATTCAGGCAGATGGCCCACAAAAATCTTATCAATCAAAAAGAGATGCTAGCTGTTCAGAATGCCCTGACAGCTTTCAAGGATCTACTTCATCCAGGACAACTACTGATAAGGACGGACATTACTACAGTCATGTGGGACATAAACAAGCAGGGAGGCACACATTCCTACCCACTCTGCAGACAAGCCATGACTTTGTGGGACACAGCATTGACTTAAGTACACCTGCAAGCACAATTCCTGCCAGGAAAGATAAATACTCTGGCAGATGAACCGAGCAGAAACCTCATGGATTCCCACGAGTGGAAACTGGATCCACAAGTCTTCAGCATGATAAAGGAATGAGGATGCACAGACACAGATCTAGTTGCTTCCCCCCACAACTGCCAACTACAGAGGTTCTGCACAAGGACTTATCATAAGCAAGCATGGAAAGTGGATGCTCTATCATTCAGCTGGGAAACCCTAATAGTTTATGCCTTTCCTCCTCTGCCTCTCCTCCCAAAGGTGCTACTAAAGGTCAGACAAGAGAAGCCAAAAATGATTCTGTTTGCCCCAGACTGGCCCCACCAGCACTGGTACCCAATCCTAAAGAGCTTGTCTGAAGGCCCAGTGTGGACATTTCCTCTAATTCACTTACTGACCCAACAAAACAATCGGATCCTGCACAGCCAACTCAGGACCCTAAATCTGGCAGCATGGCGGATAATGTAGCCATTCAGAACACACCTCTTTCCAAAGTAGGGATGGATGTTATTTTGGAGGCCAGGAGGCCCAGTACCAGAAAATCTTATGCAGAAAAATGGAAGAGATTCTGCGTTTGGAACCAGGCACAAGGAATTTACACGGTTGTACCAAATATTCCTCAGATTTTGCAATACCTAACTGAGATGCTGGACAAAGACCTATCCTTTTCATCAATTAAAATCCATGCCTCTGCCATTTCAGCTCATTACAATACGGAACCACCTCTTTTTTTCTCATCCATTGCTAAGGCAGTACCTCGGAGGGCCAAAGCTTAAGACCCCAAGGAGAGCACCAATACCTGCATGGGACTTCAACTATGTCTTGGAAAACTCACACTGCCGCCATTTGAGACAGCCAATACAGCTGAGATAAAGTTTTTATCATGGAAAACAGCTCTTCTCTTAGCAATAACCTCAGCAAGATGAGTCTCAGAGTTACAGGCACTCATGGCTGTGGAACCTTTTATCATTTTCCGTCCAGACAGGGTTTTTCTGAGGATGAACCCGACATTTATGCCTAAGGTAGTGTCCATTGTGGCCCTTAACCAAACCATGCATTTTGCCTACCTTTTATCCAACCCCACAGAATAAGGGTGAGAGATTCCTACATTATTTGGACATACACAGGCAGCTACGCTTCTTGGACAGAAATAAAGCTTTCAGAAAGACTGAGCAACTCAGTGGCATATGCTGCAGGATCACAAGGAAAGCTCTCTCTCAGCAGACTATTTCAAAATGGATAGGTCACTGCATTCGTTTCTGCTATGCACATGGCAAATCAGTGCCTAAGGGCATTAGGCCACATTCAACCAGAGCAGCAGCCACTTCAGCAGCCTTCCTCCAGAGGTACCAACCAAAGACATTTTAGAGGCTGCAACTTGGAGTTCAGTGCACACTAATCCAGTTTCAGGTTATTGCTGAATCCAGGGCTGTGTTACAAGTTTGTGTGTTGCCCATACCATAATTGGATAGAAGGAAGTTTCTCTGTTCACCTGCGAGAGGGGAGTTTTGAGCATCCTATCTGTCCCTGGAGGAGTGGTTTCAGCCCAGAAGTTAGTAGTTCATTGGCCATTTTAGGCTAATTTCTATCTCTTTCACTTCCCTGCTATAAAAGCCGTATTTGTGCAGTTTTTGCGCCTGTATTCCTCTCAGCAAGTGCCTTCCAGGTGTTCTGCAGAGTCTACAACAGCAGAGAGACAAAGAGTGACTTTGCAGTGATTGAGTATTATTTTTCTGCTTTTCTTGCTGTCTTAACTAATTCTGCATAAACGCCAGTTTTTTTAGCTTAATCTGTGGTTTAAAAGTTTGTTGTTGCTACATATTGTACTTATTTGCTGCCTGCACTTGAATTAAGTCATTTTTGTGTTTAAATAATCTGTTTAACTGTTGTAGGCTGCACACTAAAGTGTGATGGCCTTTTCTGTGCATTTAAAGTGTTGTTTTGGTTGTATCTACTCTATTTTCTGAAAAGAAAAAATACTTGTTACCCACCTTCTGAACCTAGTATAGTCCAGTTTTTCAGGTTATTGCTAGAATCCAGGGCTGTGTTATGTTTCTGTGTTGCCCAAACCTAACTTGGATAGAAGTTTCTCTGCTCACCTGTGAGAGGGAGCTTTGAGCAGCCTATCTGTCCCTGGACGAGTGGTTTCAGCCCAAAGTTAGTAGTTTATCGGCCATTTTGGGCTAATTTCTATCTCTTTCACTTCCCTGCTATAAAAACCGTATCTGTGCGGTTTTGTGCACCGGGCAACGTAGTTTAGCTAGAGTTAAAACTATTCTCGGCTCCACAAAGACTACTCTTCAATTTTTCCTCTTGGAGCTTTACCAGAAAGGCTCATCCAGACTCTGCTACACTTTGCTGTGAAGGAAAGGTTAGTTTGCTTTTATTTTTTGTATTACTGTATTGCCTTTCTATATTTTGAATACTGTAGTTTGTTTTTCTTTACCTTGTGTTTTGCTTGCATTCTGTTTTAACAGCATATTAAAACTTCAAAAGAGACCACAGCTCTCTCTGTTCTGAGTCGGGCAGAATTTTTCCCGCCTCCCACCCATTTAAATGTCTTGTTAACCCTCCCACCCATTTAAGTTGTCTTGTTAAATACCACTGTCTTTCTAGTTGCCCGCCTCTTATGTTAATCTGACCATATCTAATTTCTCTACTTTCACTGGCTTATGTGAGTAATCACAAAATCATCATTTTTGAAATCCCACCCTTCAATTATTTAAATTTATTGGCCATCCTACAGTATTTCATAGTACCAAAATACAAAAGTGACCACCCCTTTCAATCCATCTTGCTGTTTTAAAAATAGTAACTCTCCACTAAACCTTAACTTTTTAAACAGGTAAAACTCAAGTTACCTACTTTCACATCTTACTTCTCTAGTGCACACTGCAGAGTGCATTCTTTTCAATCTTACCTTTAAGCATCCCTGTGACTAGCACTTTCTAATACCTGCTGGAAAGCACTAGGAGGCCTTAAACTCATACAAACACTGAACTCTCCTTATTAACAAGGAGAAATTAATAGTAGGCACTAAACAGCCTATAATTGCAAAGTACCTTGCTAAAGAAACAGCTCCTATACTTTACAAAGAAAAAAAAAAAAAAAAGCCCCAAACCAGGCATGTCCAAGGGTCAGCTTCCGGTGATTTCTCCTGTCCACCTGGTGAATCTGGGCATACTGGGGCAATGCAGCAATTGCCTCATGTACACAGACATCCCTCTCCTCCTACCACCCAACACTACAACCTGTGAGAGATGCACTTACATAGCCAAAATGGAAGCAAAGCTCTCTCCACCCAAGATTGTGCTAAACAGTCAAGAGGAGAAGGTTAACACCCACACTACACCTCAAGCAACACATAGCCCTTCTAAACCCACACCACCAACATCCACATATAGCAACACTAAATGCACATATGCAGAGGCCCTTAACTGTAACCTGCCCAAGCAACAAAGACCTCTGAAGCTGAAACGCAAACAAACACCAATCACAACCAATGTGTCACATAGTTCACAACACCAGTGTGCCACCCAACAACAGCCCTAAGGCAAGACAATGTGCCTAACACTTTAGTCATAGGTGACTCCTATAGTCTGGCACACTGATGTCCCTCTCACCAGGTTGAATAAGGAGAAAATTACAGTCAGCTGCCTGTCGGGTGCCAGGAGCCACATAACACATGCACTCAAGTCACCCACAACAAGTACAAATATGACTCTGTCATTGTCCATGTTGGAGTGAATGACTTGAGACGCACCTCCTAGACTACATGAAAAGAGACATGGAAGAGCTCTCGGATCATGTGGCCCAGGCAGGTATGACCCTAGCCCTGGTGGCATCCTGCCTTCGCCCAGAATGATACCACAATATAAGGATAAAATGATTGACTTCAACAATTGGCTAAGCTTATGGTGTCATTCAAAGGGGATCTAGTATCTGTCTGCCTGGGATGACATGATTGACAGACCACAATGCTTTGCCAGAGATGGTCTGCACCTGTCGCCTGGGATTCAGGTTACTGGCTAAGGCTCTTACCACCTTGTAGTGCCTTTTTTAGGCAAACTTCAAAGGACAAAACCACCACCGTAACAGGTACAAGCATGCAAAATCTGAAGGTAATGCTACTCAATGCTAGAAGTCTAAACCTCAAAATGCACTCTCTCGAGGCACTCCTAAAAATGGAGAACATCGATATCTGTGCAGTAACTGAGACTTGGTTCAAGGCTCCAGAGAGCACCCCTGCAATACCAGGCTACAACTCTTACCACACTTTTCGGCCACCAAACAAGGACCGAAACACTAAAGGTGGAGGAGTGTCAATATTCACCAAGGATATTCACACCACCAGGCTAGTTGGCCAACACAATGTGTCTGAAATTCTCCAAGTGCAACTAACACTAGGTAAGACTGCAATCCAAATTGTAGCTTGCTACAGATCCCCCAAGATTCTCACTACACCTTTCTAAACATACTGGAAAATATTAAGATAGAACCAAACACCCTAATACTGGGTGATTTTAACTATCCTGACATTAATTGGGAAAACTACTCATGTCCCAACACCTTTGCGCAACGGTTCTTGGAATTCATAAATTCCAATGCCCTGGATCAACTAATCCATAGTCCAATTAGGGCCCAATATCCCAGAACCTGGTCATTACCAACATAAATCAATGCCTCATACCTATGGACACCCCCTCGTTAGTCAGGTCTGACCATAAGCTAATCACCCTTAACATCCACATCCCACCCCCACGTAAAGAAACCACCATAAAAAACTTCTCCAAAGCCAACTTCATGCTACTCAAGTCAGAAGTGACAAACTTCATGACACCCATGCAGACAGGAACTGAAAGTTCAACTGCTGAATCCTACACTAAGGCACTGTATGAGCACATCCACTCATGCACGTATCGTGCCATCCCAAATAGAACCAAAATGCTCTCATCCATCCCCTGCCATAAACAAACTCTACAACAAAAGGAAGAAACTTTTGCAGAAAAGAGGAAAATCCCAAGATGCAAAAAAACTCCCTTACTAGCCTCAGTAAGAAACTGAGATGCCTCATAAAATCCTCCAAAGCTAGTTATGAAAATAAAATTGCCAAAGATTCCAAAGACAACCACAAAGCATTCTATAACTATGTCAAGAATCTAAATGGCAATGCTCAGATCTGCTCTGAGCTAAAACAGAATGGCATTAAATATACTGATCTGAAGGATATTGCCAATATCCTGGCAGATCGATTCAGTGCCAACTTCACCTCAATGGCCCATCTCAATACCAGAAGATTGCCAAATTCCATATAACAGCTACACAGGTACAAAACACACTCTCTAAAGCCAAGAATACAGCATCCATGGGACCAGATGACATCCCGGGCTGTGTACTACATGAACTACAATATGAACTGGCACCTCACCTAAGTGTCATGTTTAATCATAGCCTCACCTCAGGTTTCATGCCCACTGAGTGGTGCAGAGCTACAGTTATCCCAATCCACAAGGGGATCCACCTTGGATCCCGGAACTACCATCCCATCAGTCTGACAAGCCTTATCTGCAAGGCCATGGAGCGTGCCATTATCATGGAACTTATAAACAAAGACATTGGCAACCTTCAAACACTGGACCCACCCAGTTTGGCTTTGTGAAGGGCCGATCTTGTCTCCTGAACCTGATTGACTTCTTTGAATCAGTCTCCAGAGCCATGGACAAGGGTAAAGTGGTCCACACAGCCTATCTAGACCTTGCCAAGGCCTTTGACACTATCCCACTCTGGAATCATAGATAAACTTACTAAGTTGGGCATTAATCCCTATGTCATCCAATGGGTTGCTAAATGGCTTACTGATAGAACCCACACTGTAAAAGTAGCCAACTCCAAATCCAGCTCCAGACAAGTGGAGTACCTCAGGGTTCAGTCCTGGGGCCGCTCTTGTTTGACATCTACTCTGAAGTACAGGTCAACACTAAGGGACTCTGGCTAACAAAGTTTGCAGACGACTGCAAACTGGGAGCCATTATTGAATCCCCAAATTATGTGGATACTCTACAAAAGGGCCTTACAGAAACAGATGCTTGGTGCCAGAGCCATGGGCTCAAGCTCAATGCCAAGAAATGTATTGTTATCCCATTTGGGAAAAAACATGTATCCATGAATTACCATATAGGTGGCAGTACACTAAACACAGAAAGTGTGATAGAGACTTAGGGACACAGGAGGACAGTGGTCTCACCTTGATAACCACATCACCACAACAGTCAGGAAATCCTTCTATGTGGCACACCTCATCACGAAGGGCTTTTCATCCAGAAAAGGAGGTCATTGTCCCACTGTACTCATCCCTCATTAGACCCATTATAGAATACAATGCCCATTTGGTATGTACCTCTCAAGACATCTGCAACAACTGGAAAGGCCTCAGAAATACCTCACTAAAAGAATCACAGGCATAAAGCAGATGCCCCACGCTGACCGCCTTTAAACTCCAGCTATACTCTGTTGCATATAGTCTACTCAGAGGCGATCTCTGCTTAACATACAGGCCATGTCAAACCCAGAGCTGTTGGACATGCTACACTTAAAGAAATCCACAACCTCAGAGCTACACGCTCCAGGGATCTAAACCTTGTCATCACAATAAACAAAACATGCTGGAGGGATAGGTTCCTGACCCAGAGACTCCCCAGACTCTGGAATAGACTGCCCATACATGTCAAGCAGAGTGCCTCTTTAGACCTCTTCAAGAGGAACCTTGACGACTGGATGGGAGAAAGGAAATTCACCCCAGGGATCACGTCAGTCGCCCTGCTAGACAGGGGTCCAGGAAAGTAAATAATGTGGGAAGAAATAGCCAGGGAATTGTTATGGCTAGGCTTGTATAGGCCCTAGGGCTGATAGCCTAGTACCAACCTATGAACAAACCTTCAACTTTAGCACTCAAACCATTCATTTCACAACCAAGCACTTGCTTAAAACTCATAGCAAGCACTAATTAACCCTAGCACTAGACCCCCCTATACTCTCCAGAAGGACAAGGCTCTCTCTTCATCGCCACCAGCCGCGTGGTGAATCTTGGGCATTTGAGGCAATGTTACAACTGCCTTATGTACACAGACAACCCTCTCCTGCTACCACCAAACAATATATGAGAGATACAATTATACAGCCAAACTGGAGGCAAAGCTCTACCCAAGACTGGAACTGGCAGTCAAGAGAAGGGTAATACTTGCAACACACCACCAGTCTCACATAGAACTAATAAACCAACACTGTGAAAATAACACACATGAATACATGAAAACATACTCAGAGGCTCTAAATAAAATCTGCAAGCAACAGAGACCTCCAAAGCAGACATCCAAGCAACCTCCACACCCCATTACCAACCATGAAACACATACTTCACATAATCAGTGTGCCACGCACTCACAGCCCTTAACACAAAATAACATACCCAACACACTAGTAATAGGCCACTCTATAGTCAGGCACACTGATGTCCCACAAACTAGGCTGGACAAGGAGAAGGTTACAGTTAGCTGCATGTCGGGTGCCAGGATCTGCCACATAACAAGCACTCAGATCACTCTGTCATTATCCATGTTGGTGTGAATGACCCGAGACGTACCTCCCTGGATTACATGAAGAGAGACATGGAAGAACTCTCTGATCATGTAGACCAGGCCGGTATGACTCTGACTCTGAGTAGCATCCTGCCCTCACCAAGAATGATGCCACAGTATAAAGAAAAAATGATCAATTTCAACAATTGGCCAGGTTTCTGGTGTCATTCAAGGGGGATCCAGTATCTGTCCGCCTGGGATGACATGCTCGACAACCCATGTTGCCCTGCGCAGAGCTGGCTTGCACCTATCACCCTCAGGCTTTCAAATACTGGCCAAAGCTCTTGCACGCCCCATAGTGCCTTTTTTAGGCAAGGCTTAAAAGACAAACCCACCACCATAAATACCAGCACAAGTAAATCCAAAAACTGAGGGTAATGCTACTCAACGCTTCGAAGTCTAAAGAGCTCAAAATCTGCACTTTTCAGAAAGCACTACTCAATTATGGAGAACATCGACATCTGTGCAGTAACAGGAAACCTGGTTTTACTTCGGCTTCTCCTGAGAGCACCCGGCACTACTTTAAATGGCTATAACTCATACCGCATACCTTTCGGCCACAGCACCAAGACCGAAACACAAAGTGTGGGGGTTTATCCATATTCATCAAGGATACCCACACCTCCAGCTTAGTGGCATGGCACAATTACATCAGAGATCATCCATGTGCAACTATCAATGGGCAAAACTGCAAATCCAAATTTTAGCTTGCTACAGATCACCCACCATGGGGCCCCAGGGACCCCATTCCTGCATTTCTGGAGACACTGGAAATATAGAAGGTCCTACCAAACACCCTAATACACAGGTGATTTCAATTACCCAAACATAAACTGGGAGCACTACTCTAGTACTATATAACTCCCTTGCCAGCGCTTCCTAGAATTTATAAACTCTAATGTCCTGAATCAACTGGTCAACACCCCAATTTAGAGGAACAACATATTGGACCTGGTCATCACCAACATGGGCGACGGTGTTCCACACGGAGGTCACAACCTTCTTACTTGGGTTGGTTAGATCAGACCATAGACTGATCACTCTGGATATCCACATTCACCCCACCCCAATCAAAGGAAACCACCATGAAAACTTTCAAAAGCAAACTTCACGTTACTGCCTTAAGACAGAGGTGGAAAGGTTCACAGCTCCCATGCTAAAGGACAGTGCTGTAGCCAACCTGCTGAAACCTTTACAAAGGCACTCTATGAGCATCTGCAAGGGAAATGCATGGGTCATGCTATCCAAGTAAAAACCAAGACTCACTCCTCCAAGCAAAAGGAAACCAGTCTGGTGGACCCTGCCATAAACAAGCTATACAACAGTGGAGGAGGAAACCAGTACAGGAAAAGAGTAAAATCCCAAGAAGGAAAGATCCCTGATCAGTATCAGCAAGAACTAAACTTCGATCACTCATTTAAATCATCCAAGGAAACTAGTTTGCCAAAGAAAAGAGCTGTCAATAACTCCAAAGATGACCACAAAGCGCTTCTTTTTAGCTATGTCCAAGGAACCTAAGTGGAAACTCTCAGATCTGCTCTACGAGTTAGTGCAGAATGGCACAAAATACATCATTGGAACCGACTGATATTGCCAACATTTCTGGCAGGACTGAAGTTTGATGCACAACTTCACCCCCTCTCACCCCCTAAAAGGTGGCCCATACACCATACCAGAAGAATGTAGGGCCCCTGTCAATCCACCGACACACAGAAGTTAAAACAGCCCTATCCAGCAAAAAAACACAGCTTCAATGGGGCGGACGAGTGTCCCAGGCTGCATCACTTACAAGAGCTCAAAAATGGAACTAACCCCTCACCTGAACACACTTCCAGACTCAGCCTGTCAGGAGCTACACATTACCATGTGCATGAGACAGTACAGTTGGTTCCCGCACCTACAAAGGTAAAACTGGACCCGAGGACTTATGCGGGCCATAAGCCCTGAAACTAGCCTGGTCTGCAAGGCTATGGAACGCATCATCATGGAACTCCATTAACAGAGACATTGGGAACCTCCAAACTTTGGACCCTACCCAGCACTTAAGGGCAGATCCATGCCTCCTAAAACCACTGGTGAGACTTCTTTGAGACTGTTACCAAGGCATTAGATTGAAAGAAGAGGTCCACACAGCCTACCTAAGACCTGCATAGGCTTTCAACACCCCATTCCCCATTTCTAGGTATTATATAACCAGCGCATTCCACTTGGAGCTATAAAGGGAACGCCTTCGCTCATGGATAGGATCCAAATGGTAGAGAGTTGGCAGGCTCTACGTCCCCTCTAAACCGGTTACAAGTGGTGTACCCAGGGCTCAGTCCTAGGACCCCTCCTGTTCTGCATATACTTCTCAGAGGTGCAAGGGCAGAAGGCCAGGTATTGGGCTTGATAAAAGTTCAAACAGATAGACTGGAAACTAGGCCATATGGTGATTCTCCGGGTTGATACAGACGCACCCTCCAGATGGGTCTCACTGAGACGGATACTCTTGCAAACTCAAAAAGCTAAATGCCAAAAAGTGCATAGTTATCCCCTTTTGGAAAATGGGTGAGTAGTCCCTAAATACAGAAAATATGGCTATGATCTTGGGTCCTAAGTAGATAGTAATCTCTGCCTGATAATCTGTGCCAAGGTTAAAAGCTGTGCCTCTCCACTCAGCTAGACCCACTATAGAATAATTTGGGATGCACTACAAGACACCTGCAACAGCTGAAACCACAAAAAAGTACACCTCACTAAAGAGAGGAATTACTGGCCTCAAACAGATGCCATATGCAAGCCCGACTCAGAAAACTTCAGCTGTACCCTTATTACGACTGCTTACACCAGAGATCTCTGCCTGACGCATACAAGGCCATGTCCAACCCAGAATTGATGGACATGCTCCACCTAAAAAAAAAAATCCCAGAGAAGTACACACTCCTAGAGAGAAAAACCTCACCACAACGCATAAATAGGACATGCTGGAGGGATAGATTTCTATCCCAGAGACTCCCCATGCTTTGGAACAGGATTCCAATATACACCAGAGCCCCTCACTGTACTTGCTTCTATCCAAGAGAAAGCAGTTGATTGTGATGGGAAACAGAAGAATTTACGAGGATCACTCGCAGTGGCTCTCTGCTTGGACAGCGCGTGGGAACTAATGGCTCCTTGCTGGACAGGAGGGGGAACTAATCTGGTGGATGCGGCGAGAAGCCAACTTACATTTCTGGCTAGGCTTATAAATGCCCTTTGCATGATAGCCTAGTACTATGAACTACCACTTACCTCTACTGCTCTAAATCCAGACTTCCACAGTTAGAGTTCAACTGGCTGCTATCTCGAACTTTCATGTCGGGATCAGATCCACAATATCATGTCCCATAGGCTTTGTAAAGCCTTCTTGAAAGGAATTTTCCTGCTAAAGCCTCCAATCAGGAATCCTCCTCCTCAATGGGATCTAAATTTAGTGCTGACATCCTTGATTCTTCCCCTTGAGCCAGCTGTTTCTTGCTCCTAAAATTTCTTTCTTGGAAAACATTATTCCTAGTAGCTATTACGCCAGGAGGGTGTCTGAACTTCATGCTCTTCGGTTCGGCCCTATTTGGTCTTTCACAAGGACAGAGTATCATTGAGAACTAATCCGACCTTTTGCCTAAGGTCGCCTCAAGGCTAATTTGAATCAATCCATTGATCTCCTGTATTTTTCCAAACTATTCAAACAGATCGAACAAAAATTACATTATCTTGATGTCCACCAACTCAGATATTATTTGGACAGAACTAAACAATTTAGGAAATCCGATCAACTCTTTGTTTCCTATCTGGATAACAGGAAAGGCCTTCCTGTCTCTAAAGTGACTTTATCTAGATGGCTTTCTTCTGTCATCTCTGAAATGTATCTGCTCAGGGGAAAACAGCTGTGCTTAAAACCTAAAGCACATTCAACTAGGAGCTTAGCTACTTCTACAGCCTTTCAAGCTAGACTTCCTTTAGACACTATTTGTGCAGCGGCCACTTGGGCCCTCCTCATACTTTTGTTTCCCATTACAAATTGGACTTGGCCTCCAGGGACAGAGCCAGTTTTGGCTCTACAGTCCTCAAGAGTCTGTTCCGTTGAGCCACCCAGGATAGAGGTGCTAGGGGCGGTCCCATCAAGCAGAATGAAGGCGAGATTGACAACAACATTAAGAAGTTATGTACCTACCATAACGTTCCATGTTAGTTGTCTTCTCTACTTCTTTCTTGCGACCCTCCCTCCCTTCCCCAGGCCTGGACAGACCTTTCTACAAGAGATTGTTATGCTGAAGACCATTCAGAACTGGTCCTTCTTTCATCCTGTAGGCTTTCTTTCTTCCTTTGGGAAGTATATATGCTTGTGCTATTGCCCTTTGTCATCAAGCGAGATCTGGGTGCCGCATCATGGGATATGGGGCTGCCTCGAGCTGGTAAAAGTGACTCTCGAGCTTAGCAAGTGCCGAGTCGGAGCCGAGGATCGGCTCCGAACCCATCAAGCAAGAAAGAAGGTGAGAGAAGACAACTAACATGGAACGTTATGGTAGGTACATAACTTCTTATTACCCTCCTTCCTTGCCTGCAACAGGAGTTTCGATGGTGGGCACAGGCCTGTCATCACAACAAGGGACAGCCATTCAACCAACCCACAGCCAGACAGTCAATAACAACAGATGCATCAGATTATGCCTGGGGAGCCCACATGACAGGAAAATGTATTCAGGGCAGATGGCCCACAAGCCAAAGGCATCTTCATATCAATCAAAAAGAGATGCTAGCTGTTCAGAATGCCCTGACAGCTTTCAAGGATCTACTTCATCCAGGACAACTACTGATAAGGACGGACATTACTACAGTCATGTGGGACATAAACAAGCAGGGAGGCACACATTCCTACCCACTCTGCAGACAAGCCATGACTTTGTGGGACACAGCATTGACTTAAGTACACCTGCAAGCACAATTCCTGCCAGGAAAGATAAATACTCTGGCAGATGAACCGAGCAGAAACCTCATGGATTCCCACGAGTGGAAACTGGATCCACAAGTCTTCAGCATGATAAAGGAATGAGGATGCACAGACACAGATCTAGTTGCTTCCCCCCACAACTGCCAACTACAGAGGTTCTGCACAAGGACTTATCATAAGCAAGCATGGAAAGTGGATGCTCTATCATTCAGCTGGGAAACCCTAATAGTTTATGCCTTTCCTCCTCTGCCTCTCCTCCCCAAGGTGCTACTAAAGGTCAGACAAGAGAAGCCAAAAATGATTCTGATTGCCCCAGACTGGCCCCACCAGCACTGGTACCCAATCCTAAAGAGCTTGTCTGAAGGCCCAGTGTGGACATTTCCTCTAATTCCTCACTTACTGACCCAACAAAACAATCGGATCCTGCACAGCCAACTCAGGACCCTAAATCTGGCAGCATGGCGGATAATGTAGCCATTCAGAACACACCTCTTTCCAAAGTAGGGATGGATGTTATTTTGGAGGCCAGGAGGCCCAGTACCAGAAAATCTTATGCAGAAAAATGGAAGAGATTCTGCGTTTGGAACCAGGCACAAGGAATTTACACGGTTGTACCAAATATTCCTCAGATTTTGCAATACCTAACTGAGATGCTGGACAAAGACCTATCCTTTTCATCAATTAAAATCCATGCCTCTGCCATTTCAGCTCATTACAATACGGAACCACCTCTTTTTTTCTCATCCATTGCTAAGGCAGTACCTCAGAGGGGCCAAAAGCTTAAGACCCCCAAGGAGAGCACCAATACCTGCATGGGACTTCAACTATGTCTTGGAAAAACTCACACTGCCGCCATTTGAGACAGCCAATACAGCTGAGATAAAGTTTTTATCATGGAAAACAGCTCTTCTCTTAGCAATAACCTCAGCAAGATGAGTCTCAGAGTTACAGGCACTCATGGCTGTGGAACCTTTTATCATTTTCCGTCCAGACAGGGTTTTTCTGAGGATGAACCCGACATTTATGCCTAAGGTAGTGTCCATTGTGGCCCTTAACCAAACCATGCATTTTGCCTACCTTTTATCCAACCCCACAGAATAAGGGTGAGAGATTCCTACATTATTTGGACATACACAGGCAGCTACGCTTCTACTTGGACAGAAATAAAGCTTTCAGAAAGACTGAGCAACTCGTAGTGGCATATGCTGCAGGATCACAAGGAAAAGCTCTCTCTCAGCAGACTATTTCAAAATGGATAGGTCACTGCATTCGTTTCTGCTATGCACAACATGGCAAATCAGTGCCTAAGGGCATTAGGCCACATTCAACCAGAGCAGCAGCCACTTCAGCAGCCTTCCTCAGAGGAGTACCAACCAAAGACATTTTAGAGGCTGCAACTTGGAGTTCAGTGCACACTAATCCAGTTTCAGGTTATTGCTGAATCCAGGGCTGTGTTACAAGTTTGTGTGTTGCCCATACCATAATTGGATAGAAGGAAGTTTCTCTGTTCACCTGCGAGAGAGGGGAGTTTTGAGCATCCTATCTGTCCCTGGAGGAGTGGTTTCAGCCCAGAAGTTAGTAGTTCATTGGCCATTTTAGGCTAATTTCTATCTCTTTCACTTCCCTGCTATAAAAGCCGTATTTGTGCAGTTTTTGCGCCTGTATTCCTCTCAGCAAGTGCCTTCCAGGTGTTCTGCAGAGTCTACAACAGCAGAGAGACAAAAGAGTGACTTTGCAGTGATTGAGTATTATTTTTCTGCTTTTCTTGCTGTCTTAACTAATTCTGCATAAAACGCCAGTTTTTTTAGCGAATCTGTGGTTTAAAAAGTTTGTTGTTGCTACATATTGTACTTATTTGCTGCCTGCACTTGAATTAAGTCATTTTTGTGTTTAAATAATCTGTTTAACTGTTGTAGGCTGCACACTAAAGTGTGATGGCCTTTTCTGTGCATTTAAAGTGTTGTTTTGGTTGTATCTACTCTATTTTCTGAAAAGAAAAAATACTTGTTACCCACCTTTCTGAACCTAGTATAGTCCAGTTTTCAGGTTATTGCTAGAATCCAGGGCTGTGTTACAAGTTTCTGTGTTGCCCAAACCTAACTTGGATAGAAGTTTCTCTGCTCACCTGTGAGAGAGGGGAGCTTTGAGCAGCCTATCTGTCCCTGGACGAGTGGTTTCAGCCCAGAAGTTAGTAGTTTATCGGCCATTTTGGGCTAATTTCTATCTCTTTCACTTCCCTGCTATAAAAACCGTATCTGTGCGGTTTTGTGCACCGGGCAACGTAGTTTAGCTAGAGTTAAAACTATTCTCGGCTCCACAAAGACTACTCTTCAATTTTTCCTCTTGGAGCTTTACCAGAAAGGCTCATCCAGACTCTGCTACACTTTGCTGTGAAGGAAAGGTTAGTTTGCTTTTATTTTTTGTATTACTGTATTGCCTTTCTATATTTTGAATACTGTAGTTTGTTTTCTTTACCTTGTGTTTTGCTTGCATTCTGTTTTAACAGCATATTAAAACTTCAAAAGAGACCACAGCTCTCTCTGTTCTGAGTCGGGCAGAATTTTTTCCCGCCCTCCCACCCATTTAAATTGTCTTGTTAACCCTCCCACCCATTTAAGTTGTCTTGTTAAATACCACTGTCTTTCTAGTTGCCCGCCTCTTATGTTAATCTGACCATATATCTAATTTCTCTCTACTTTCACTGGCTTATGTGAGTAATCACAAAATCATCATTTTGAAATCCCACCTTCAATTATTTAAATTTATTGGCCATCCTACAGTATTTCATAGTACCAAAATACAAAAGTGACCACCCCTTTCAATCCATCTTGCTGTTTTAAAAATAGTAACTCTCCACTAAACCTTAACTTTTTAAACAGGTAAAACTCAAGTTACCTACTTTCACATCTTACTTCTCTAGTGCACACTGCAGAGTGCATTCTTTTCAATCTTACCTTTAAGCATCCCTGTGACTAGCACTTTCTCTAATACCTGCTGGAAAGCACTAGGAGGCCTTAAACTCATACAAACACTGAACTCTCCTTATTAACAAGGAGAAATTAATAGTAGGCACTAAACAGCCTATAATTGCAAAGTACCTTGCTAAAGAAACAGCTCCTATACTTTACAAAGAAAAAAAAAAAAAAAAAGCCCCAAACCAGGCATGTCCAAGGGTCAGCTTCCGGTGATTTCTCCTGTCCACCTGGTGAATCTGGGCATACTGGGGCAATGCAGCAATTGCCTCATGTACACAGACATCCCTCTCCTCCTACCACCCAACACTACAACCTGTGAGAGATGCACTTACATAGCCAAAATGGAAGCAAAGCTCTCTCCACCCAAGATTGTGCTAAACAGTCAAGAGGAGAAGGTTAACACCCACACTACACCTCAAGCAACACATAGCCCTTCTAAACCCACACCACCAACATCCACATATAGCAACACTAAATGCACATATGCAGAGGCCCTTAACTGTAACCTGCCCAAGCAACAAAGACCTCTGAAGCTGAAACGCAAACAAACACCAATCACAACCAATGTGTCACATAGTTCACAACACCAGTGTGCCACCCAACAACAGCCCCTAAGGCAAGACAATGTGCCTAACACTTTAGTCATAGGTGACTCTATAGTCTGGCACACTGATGTCCCTCTCACCAGGTTGAATAAGGAGAAAATTACAGTCAGCTGCCTGTCTGGTGCCAGGATCCGCCACATAACACATGCACTCAAGTCACTCCACAACAAGTACAAATATGACTCTGTCATTGTCCATGTTGGAGTGAATGACTTGAGACGCCCTCCCTGGACTACATGAAAAGAGACATGGAAGAGCTCTCGGATCATGTGGCCCAGGCAGGTATGACCCTAGCCCTGAGTAGCATCCTGCCTTCGCCCAGAATGATACCACAATATAAGGATAAAATGATTGACTTCAACAATTGGCTAAGCTTATGGTGTCATTCAAAGGGGATCTAGTATCTGTCTGCCTGGGATGACATGATTGACAGACCACAATGCTTTGCCAGAGATGGTCTGCACCTGTCGCCCCTGGGATTCAGGTTACTGGCTAAGGCTCTTGCCACCCTTGTAGTGCCTTTTTTAGGCAAACTTCAAAGGACAAAACCACCACCGTAACAGGTACAAGCATGCAAAATCTGAAGGTAATGCTACTCAATGCTAGAAGTCTAAACCTCAAAATGCACTCTCTCGAGGCACTCCTAAAAATGGAGAACATCGATATCTGTGCAGTAACTGAGACTTGGTTCAAGGCTCCAGAGAGCACCCCTGCAATACCAGGCTACAACTTTTACCACACTTTTCGGCCACCAAACCAGGACCGAAACACTAAAGGTGGAGGAGTGTCAATATTCACCAAGGATATTCACACCACCAGGCTAGTTGGCCAACACAATGTGTCTGAAATTCTCCAAGTGCAACTAACACTAGGTAAGACTGCAATCCAAATTGTAGCTTGCTACAGATCCCCAAAGATTCTCACTACACCTTTCTAAACATACTGGAAAATATTAAGATAGAACCAAACACCCTAATACTGGGTGATTTTAACTATCCTGACATTAACTGGGAAAACTACTCATGTCCCAACACCTTTGCGCAATGGTTCTTGGAATTCATAAATTCCAATGCCCTGGATCAACTAATCCATAGTCCCACCAGGGGCTCCAATATCCTAGACCTGGTCATTACCAACATGGGAAATCAATGCTCCATACCTATGGTCACCCCCTCATTAGTCAGCTCTGACCATAAGCTAATCACCCTTAACATCCACATCCCACCCCCACCCCCCAGTAAAGAAACCACCATAAAAAACTTCTCCAAAGCCAACTTCATGCTACTCAAGTCAGAAGTGACAAACTTCATGACACCCATGCAGACAGGAACTGAAAGTTCAACTGCTGAATCCTACACTAAGGCACTGTATGAGCACATCCACTCATGCACGAATCGTGCCATCCCAAATAGAACCAAAATGCTCTCATCCATCCCCTGCCATAAACAAACTCTACAACAAAAGGAAGAAACTTTTGCAGAAAAGAGGAAAATCCCAAGATGCAAAAAAACTCCTTACTAGCCTCAGTAAGAAACTGAGATGCCTCATAAAATCCTCCAAAGCTAGTTATGAAAATAAAATTGCCAAAGATTCCAAAGACAACCACAAAGCATTCTATAACTATGTCAAGAATCTAAATGGCAATGCTCAGATCTGCTCTGAGCTAAAACAGAATGGCATTAAATATACTGATCTGAAGGATATTGCCAATATCCTGGCAGATCGATTCAGTGCCAACTTCACCCCCTCAATGGCCCATCTCAATACCAGAAGATTGCCAAATTCCATATAACAGCTACACAGGTACAAAACACACTCTCTAAAGCCAAGAATACAGCATCCATGGGACCAGATGACATCCCGGGCTGTGTACTACATGAACTACAATATGAACTGGCACCTCACCTAAGTGTCATGTTTAATCATAGCCTCACCTCAGGTTTCATGCCCACTGAGTGGTGCAGAGCTACAGTTATCCCAATCCACAAGGGGGATCCACCTTGGATCCCGGAAACTACCATCCCATCAGTCTGACAAGCCTTATCTGCAAGGCCATGGAGCGTATTATCATGGAACTTATAAACAAAGACATTGGCAACCTTCAAACACTGGACCCCACCCAGTTTGGCTTTGTGAAGGGCCGATCTTGTCTCCTGAACCTGATTGACTTCTTTGAATCAGTCTCCAGAGCCATGGACAAGGGTAAAGTGGTCCACACAGCCTATCTAGACCTTGCCAAGGCCTTTGACACCATCCCCCACTCTGGAATCATAGATAAACTTACTAAGTTGGGCATTAATCCCTATGTCATCCAATGGGTTGCTAAATGGCTTACTGATAGAACCCACACTGTAAAAGTAGCCAACTCCAAATCCAGCTCCAGACAAGTGGAGTACCTCAGGGTTCAGTCCTGGGGCCGCTCTTGTTTGACATCTACTCTGAAGTACAGGTCAACACTAAGGGACTCTGGCTAACAAAGTTTGCAGACGACTGCAAACTGGGAGCCATTATTGAATCCCAAATTATGTGGATACTCTACAAAGGGCCTTACAGAAACAGATGCTTGGTGCCAGAGCCATGGGCTCAAGCTCAATGCCAAGAAATGTATTGTTATCCCATTTGGGAAAAACATGTATCCATGAATTACCATATAGGTGGCAGTACACTAAACACAGAAAGTGTGATAAGAGACTTAGGGACACAGGTGGACAGTGGTCTCACCTTCGATAACCACATCACCACAACAGTCAGGAAATCCTTCTATGTGGCACACCTCATCACGAAGGGCTTTTCATCCAGAAAAAAGGAGGTCATTGTCCCACTGTACTCATCCCTCATTAGACCCATTATAGAATACAATGCCCCATTTGGTATGTACCTCTCAAGACATCTGCAACAACTGGAAAGGCCTCAGAAATACCTCACTAAAAGAATCACAGGCATAAAGCAGATGCCCTACGCTGACCGCCTTAAACTCCAGCTATACTCTGTTGCATATAGTCTACTCAGAGGCGATCTCTGCTTAACATACAAGGCCATGTCAAACCCAGAGCTGTTGGACATGCTACACTTAAAGAAATCACAATCCCTCAGAGCTACACGCTCCAGGGATCTAAACCTTGTCATCACAATAAACAAAACATGCTGGAGGGATAGGTTCCTGACCCAGAGACTCCCCAGACTCTGGAATAGACTGCCCATACATGTCAAGCAGAGTGCCTCTTTAGACCTCTTCAAGAGGAACCTTGACGACTGGATGGGAGAAAGGAAATTCACCCCAGGGATCACGTCAGTCGCCCTGCTAGACAGGGGTCCAGGAAGGTAAATAATGTGGGAAGAAATAGCCAGGGAATTGTTATGGCTAGGCTTGTATAGGCCCTAGGGCTGATAGCCTAGTACCAACCTGTGAACCTATGAACAAACCTTCAACTTTAGCACTCAAACCATTCATTTCACAGCCAAGCACTTGCTTAAAACTCATAGCAAGCACTAATTAACCCTAGCACTAGACCCCCCTATACTCTCCAGAAGGACAAGGCTCTCTCTTCATCCCCACCAGCCACCTGGTGAATCTGGGCATTTTGAGGCAATGTTACAACTGCCTTATGTACACAGACAACCCTCTCCTGCTACCACCAAACAATAATATATGCGAGAGATGCAATTATACAGCCAAACTGGAGGCAAAGCTCTCGACCCAAGACTGGAACTGGCAGTCAAGAGAAGGGTAATACTTGCAACACACCACCAGTCTCACATAGAACTAATAAACCAACACTGGCAAATAACACACATGAATACATGAAAACATACTCAGAGGCTCTAAATAAAAATCTGCAAAAGCAACAGAGACCTCCAAAGCAGACATCCAAGCAACCTCCACACCCCATTACCAACCATGAAACACATACTTCACATAATCAGTGTGCCACGCACTCACAGCCCTTAACACAAAATAACATACCCAACACACTAGTAATAGGCCACTCTATAGTCAGGCACACTGATGTCCCACTAACTAGGCTGGACAAGGAGAAGGTTACCGTTAGCTGCATGTCGGGTGCCAGGATCTGCCACATAACAAGCACTCAGGTCACTCTGTCATTATCCATGTTGGTGTGATTGACCTGAGACGTACCTCCCTGGGTTACATGAAGAGAGACATGGAAGAACTCTCTGATCATGTAGACCAGGCCGGTATGACTCTGACTCTGAGTAGCATCCTACCCTCACCAAGAATGATGCCACAGTATAAAGAAAAAATGATCAATTTCAACAATTGGCCAGGTTTCTGGTGTCATTCAAGGGGGATCCAGTATCTGTCTGCCTGGGATGACATGCTCGACAACCCACGTTGCTTCGCAAGAGCTGGCTTGCACCTATCACCCTCAGGCTTTCAAATACTGGCCAAAGCTCTTGCCGCCCCCATAGTGCCTTTTTTAGGCAAGGCTTAAAAGACAAACCCACCACCATAAATAGCACAAGTAACCAAAAACTGAGGGTAATGCTACTCAACGCCTGAAGTCTAAAGCTCAAAATGCACGCACTCGAAGCACTACTCAGTATGGAGAACATCGACATCTGTGCAGTAACAGAAACCTGGTTTAACGCTCCTGAGAGCACCCCGGCACTACTAGGCTATAACTCATACCATACCTTTCGGCCACAGCACCAAGACCGAAACACAAGGCGGGGGTTTATCCATATTCATCAAGGATACCCACACCTCCAGCTTAGTGGCGCAGCACAATGCATCAGAGATCATCCATGTGCAACTATCAATGGGCAAAACTGCAATCCAAATTTTAGCTTGCTACAGATCACCCACCATGGCCCAGGACCCCCATTCCGCATTTCTGGAGACACTGGGAAATATGAAGGTCCTACCAAACACCCTAATACTGGGTGATTTCAATTACCCAAACATAAACTGGGAGCACTACTCTAGTACTATAACTCCCTTGCCCAACGCTTCCTAGAATTTATAAACTCTAATGTCCTGAATCAACTGGTCAACACCCCCCACCAGAGGGAACAACATATTGGACCTGGTCATCACCAACATGGGCGACCGGTGTTCCACACCGGAGGTCAACCCCTCGCTGGTTAGATCAGACCATAGACTGATCACTCTGGATATCCACATTCCACCCCCCCCGACCCCCAATCAAGGAAACAACCATGAAAAACTTTTCAAAAGCAAACTTCACGTTACTTGACAGAGGTGGAAAGGTTCACAGCCCCCATGCTAAAGGACAGTGCTGTCCAACCTGCTGAAACCTTTACAAAGGCACTCTATGAGCATCAGCAGGAATGCATGGGTCGTGCTATCCCAAGTAAAACCAAGACTCACTCCTCCAAGAAAAGGAAACCAGTCTGGTGGACCCCTGCCATAAACAAACTATACAACAGGAGGAGGAAACCAGTACAGAAAAGAGTAAAATCCCAAGAAGGAAAGATCCCTGATCAGTATCAGCAAGAAACTACGATCACTCATTAAATCATCCAAGGCTAGTTTCGAAAGAAAAACTGTCAATAACTCCAAAGATGACCACAAAGCGTTCTTTAGCTATGTCAAGAACCTAAGTGGAAACTCTCAGATCTGCTCTGAGTTAGTGCAGAATGGCACAAAATATACTGAACTGACTGATATTGCCAACATTCTGGCAGACAAGTTTAGTGCAAACTTCGCCCCCCTCTCACCCCCTAAAGGGCCTATAGCCATACCAGAAGAATGTAGGGCCCCGTCAATCACCGACACACAAGTTAAAACAGCCCTATCCAAAGCAAAAAACACAGCTTCAATGGGGCCGGACAGTGTCCCAGGCTGCATCTTACAAGAGCTCAAAAATGAACTAACCCCTCACCTGAACACACTTCAGACTCAGCCTCTCTACAGGCTACGTACCCACTAAGTGGCGCACAGCAACAGTTATCCCGCTCCACAAAGGTGAACGGACCCCGGGGACTATCGCCGTATAAGCCTGACTAGCCTGGTCTGCAAGGCTATGGAACGCATCATCATGGAACTCATTAACAGAGACATTGGGAACCTCCAAACCTTGGACCCTACCCAGTTTGGCTTTAAGGGCAGATCATGCCTCCTAAACCTGGTGGACTTCTTTGAGACTGTTACCAAGGCATTAGACGAGGGAAAGGAGGTCCACACAGCCTACCTAGACCTCGCAAAGGCTTTCAACACCATTCCCCATTCTAGTATTATAGACAAGCGCACCCGCTTGAACATAAAGGGTTGCCAGCTGGCTCATGGATAGGACCCAAATGGTGAGAGTTGCAGGCTCTACGTCCGACTCTAAACCGGTTACAAGTGGTGTCCCCCAGGGCTCAGTCCTAGGACCCCCTCCTGTTCGGTATATACTTCTCAGAGGTGCAGGCAAGCATAGGATGACTATGGCTGACAAAGTTCACAGATGACTGCAAACTAGGGGCCATAATTGATTCTCCGGTTGATACAGACACCCTCCAGATGGGTCTCACTGAGACGGATACCTGGTGTTAAAATCATGGCCTCAAGCTAAATGCCAAAAAGTGCATAGTTATCCCCTTTGGAAAAAAAATGGGTGGTAGTCCCCTAAATACAGAAAATATAATAAGGGATCTGGGGTCCCAAGTAGATAGTAATCTCTCATTTGATAATCATATTGCCAAGGTTGTTAGAAAAACCTTCTATGTGGCCCACCTAATCACAAAAGGGTTCACATCTAGAACAAAAGAGGTTATTGTGCCTCTCTACTCATCACTCATTAGACCCATCATAGAATAATTTGGGATGTACCTTACAAGACACCTGCAACAGCTGGAAAAACCACAAAAGTACCTCACTAAGAGGATTACTGGCCTCAAACAGATGCCATATGCAGCCCGACTCAATAAACTTCAGCTGTACTTGGTTGCATACCGCTTACTCAGAGGTGATCTCTGCCTGACATACAAGGCCATGTCCAACCCAGAATTGATGGACATGCTCCACCTAAAAAAAAAAAATCCCAGAGAGCCACACACTCTAGAGAGAAAAACCTCACCACAACGATAAATAGGACATGCTGGAGGGATAGATTTCTATCCCAGAGACTCCCCATGCTTTGGAACAGGATTCCAATATACATCAGCCAGAGCCCCTCACTAACACTCTTCAAGAGAAACCTTGACAGGTGGATGGGAAACAGAAAATTTACCCCGAGGATCACTGCAGTGGCTCTGCTGGACAGTGGTGCAGGGAACTAATGGCTCTGCTGGACAGAGGCACAGGGAACTAATCTAAGGGGATGGCGAAAGCCAACACATTCTGGCTAGGCTTATAAATGCCCTTTGCAGATAGCCTAGTACTTACCTATGAACTACCACTTACCTCTCTACTCTAAATCCAGAGCAGGCTTTGCTACTGCAGTTCTGCAGGGCCTCATAGCCACTCCTAATTCTATTTAGGCCCAGCCACCCAATCTCGGCTTTGGGATTCAACCCAAGTGTAATGACTGCAGCAGTGAAACACGATGAACATAGTACAGTTGTGTACCTACCATAAATTTAGAAGTTCGAGTGTATTCACTGTTGCAGTCCAGGTTACCCACCCACCATCCCCCTTTCTTTGCTGGGACTTATCTGTACTTCTCTATTCTATACAACCTGAGAGTTTCGAATCTAGTTTCAGTCCGAAGTCTTCAAAGCTAAGTACCCCATTGGGGAACCTTTTCTTGCCTCAGTCTGATGTCAGAAAAAGTTAACAATTGTATTTCTTGTGGGAAGCAAATACCTCATAAGGACTTTCATTCTTATTGTATACCTTGCCTAGGCCCAGACCACGGTGTCACTGATTGTCAGATTTGTGCTAAGTTCAATAAGTGAACTATAAAGCGTCACTTTGATTTCGCTCGACGCTACTTCGGTAGGAAATTTAATTATATTATGCCGTCGGAGCAACCGACTACCGGCATGCATAAAAAAACGTAAAGATAAAGACAGGCAGCCAAGATCCAAGCCAGACTCCAAGGCCTCTGCTGGGCTGGTTCTCCGGTTTTCAGTGAGGTGCCTATGCAGCCCCTGACGACCACAGAATTGGAACCCCAGACCGCTTCGGATTCTCAAACAGAGAATACTAGGTCGACGAAGCCATTTTCTTTAGCCCCTCCTGACACCATTGCACAAGGAGAAGCCGGGGCTGTGGAAGCACCTTCGGTTACAGAAGGTGTCTTTAGACCGACTGCTCTCACCATAGGTTCATAGGTTAGTACTAAGCTAACTGCCCTTGTGAGCCATTTTAAGCCTAGCCAATTATCCCTTGTGAGACTCAAACCCCGCACCTTGTGTTTGTAAAGCAAATACCTTTACCATTAGGCCACCCTCCCAACCAAATCTTATGCTAAGCTTAAGACTCCTTTAAAACCTAAAAAGACTGTACATCAGTCTCCAGTTCAAGGCCCAATGCCTAAGAAACAGATGCTTAAGATGGCTGAATATTTGATTACTCTGATCAGGGGTTCCCAACCCCCCCCCCCAGACAAAAGGCCAAGACAAGAGGAGTATTATGCCTCCTCTGATCAAGTTTCTATTTCCTCAGACTCCTCTGGGGAACAGGATTACTCCTTTCCCCCTTATGAAGATTCTGATGCTGAAGATTCCATTACCTCAGCATCTCCCCCTGAAGACTATTCCTTTGGGGAAACCTTACATACCATGAGGGAACATTTCCACTGGGAAGGTCAGGACTACTCCGACTCAAAGAAAAGGCTCCGAGAGTTTCTTTTACTTCCCCAGCACAGACCACTTGCTATCCCTCCAGTTTTAGACATTGTGGATGATGATTACTTAGAATCTAGTCTAAATCCAGATTCTCTGCCTCCTGCTCCAGCCAAACCAGACAGATGATATAGAGTGCCTGACTCACACAAATTCCTTTACAAAAGCCCTGTTGCTGACCCAGAAACAATCTCCCAGGGTCCCAAAGGGGCTAAGGCTTCTATGGCTAAAAATCCTGTGCAGCTACTCTAGCTATGAGAGCACTAAATTGTCAATTTCACATGCTGAAATATCAGCAGTTCCTAATGGCTCAATTAAAACAAAAGATAAGCACACACTCTCAACAGTCTGAATTGAAGGAAATGCAGGATCTGTTGCATGCAGCTGAACAGGTGGGCAAACATACTTTACAATGTGGATTTGATTCCTTGGAAGCTTCCTGTAGAGCAGCTGTTACTGGGTCTGTCATACATAGGCATGCTTGGTTAAAGGAACAGACTCTGCCGGATCATGTTAAAGCAAAATTACTAGATGCACCTTTACAGCAGGATGTCTTATTTGGTGTTAAAGCAGAAGAGGTTTTAAAGAAAATGGAGGATAAGGCAAAGTCTATGCAGACAGTCAAAGATTTCTTACAGGTACAACCCCCTCACTTCAGCAGAAATTGGCCAACAAAAAATTGGTTCTTTCCAGCTTATGACAGACCACTGAGGGGTAAATACAGATGCCCAAGGGGCCGAGGTCAAGCACAAATCCTTACAAACCTCGCCAATAGGGCACTGCAACACAGAACAGAGGAGAAGACAGGCCTCAAACTACTAGAAGACAAACACAATGACATAACCCTCAAACTGCCAAGCAAAACTCTCTTGGCAGCTCCCTTGGGAGGAAAATTAGCACTTTTTGCAGACAACGGGCGCATCATCACAAAGGACAAATGGGTCCTAGAAATTATCTCACAAGGATACAGATTCCATTTCCACACCTTGCCAAGGATAAAAGGAATGCCAAACCTGCCACAAAATCAATGGGCAGAGACACAAAAACAGATTGCAGCTCTCGTGGACATGAGAGCCATTCAGCTGGTACCTACAAAGGAGCAAGGCCAAGGATTTTACTCAAGGCTCTTTCTAGTCCCCAGAAAGGACAATGCATGGAGGCGCATTCTGGACCTTTCAATTCTAAACACCTACTTGCAAGTACCCAAATTCAAGATGCTAACACTACAGCCGCTTCTTCCCATGTTGGGCAAGAAGGCTTGGCTAGTAACGTTGGACCTCAAGGAGGCATACTTGCATGTCCCTATCAGACAAAATTGCAGAAGATACCTCCGTTTCATTGCAGGTTCAACCCATTACCAATTCTCTGCACTGCCCTTTGGCTTATCTACTGCACCCAGGGTCTTCACAAAATGCCTGGCACCAGTAATTACATACTGCAGACAAAGAGGAATTCAAATATACCCATACCTGGATGACTGCCACATCCAAGTGGAAAGCAAGGACATTCTCTTACAACATCTGGCGTTTGTCAAACACCTTCTAAGTTGCCTAGGGTACACAGTAAATGAAAAGAAATCAAAACTAGTGCCCTCACAGAACATGACATTCCTGGGTGCCAGCTTGAATACAATGGCCCAGATGGCTTATCTCACGCCAGACAAGCAACTACAGCTAACTCAATACTTCAAAATAATGGAAACAAAAACCCAACTCCCTGCAAGAAAAATTCTGCAGGCCTTGGGATTCATGGCATCTTGCATACTACTAATACCATTTGCAAAACTGCATACGAGGAAATTACAATGGTACCTGAAAAGCGTATGGATTCAACACAGCCACAGCTTGGAAACAATGATACCTCTTATTCCCTGCCTTCAACAGGAGTTTCTATGGTGGTCACAGGCATGTCACCTCAACAAGGGTCAGCCTTTCACCTTACCCCCAGCCAGGCAAACTATGACAGATGCATCGGACTATGCCTGGGGGGCACACATGGCAGGACAAGTGCATTCAAGGCAGATGGACTACAGATCAAAAATATCTGCACATCAATCAAAAAGAAATGCTAGCTGTACAGAATGCTCTGACAGCCTTCAAGGACCTCTTACATCCAGGACAACTTATTATAAGGACAGACGATACCACAGTAATGTGGTACATAAGCAAGGGGGTACACACTCCTACCCTCTATGCAGACGAGCAATGACCTTGTGGAACACAGCACTGACTTACCAAGTTCAATTACAAGCACAATTCCTGCCAGGAAGAAAGAACACATTGGCAGACCTAAGCAGGAACATCATGGAATCCCCACGAGTGGAAACTGGATCCACAAGTATTTGCAGTGATAATTCAAAAAATGGGGGTGCCCAGACATAGACCTGTTTGCCAACCCCCAAAACTATCAGCTACCAAAATTTTGCACAAGGACATTCCACCATCAAGCTTGAAAAGTGGACGCACTCTCATTCAGTTGGAAAAAGTTGACAGTATATGCCTTCCCTCCACTGCCCCTTCTAACAAAGGTGCTGCTGAAAGAATGGAGAGACCACAAATGATACCCATTGCCCCAGACTGGCCACGCCAGCACTGGTACCCACTACTAAGGAACATGGCCCACGGCCCACCATGGATTTTACCAAAACTTCCTCATCTGCTCACACAGCAAGACAGTCAATTTCTACACAGCCAGCTCAAGACCTTAAATCTGGCTGCATGGCAAATCACCTAAACAATCAGCCAGCTCCTCTTTCACAAGCTGTTATGGATGTCATTCTGGAGGCCAGGAGGCCCAGCACCAGGAAAGCCTACTCAGACAAATGGAAAAGATTTTGCGCCTGGAACCAAGCTAAAGGTCAAAATCCCCCTGAGCCGGACATACCTCAGATTCTACAATATTTAGCTGAGATGTTACACAAAGGACTTTCCTTTTCATCTATTAAAATCCATGCCTCAGCTATTTCAGCTCACTACAACACGGATCCTCCCTTATTTTCACATCCACTTCTACGGCGGTACCTCAGAGGGGCCAAAAACATAAGGCCTCCCAGGAGAGCACCAACGCCAACTTGGAACCTCAATTTTGTTCTGGAAAAGCTTACGCTTCCACCTTTTGAGCCAGCTTTCTCAGCTGATTTAAAGTTTATATCATGGAAAACTGCCCTGCTGCTAGCAATTACTTCTGCCAGAAGAGTCTCAGAGCTACAGGCACTAATAGCAGTGGAGCCTTTCCTCATTTTTCATCAGGACAGAGTCTCTCTACGAACTAACCCCTCCTTTATGCCAAAGGTGGTTTCCAGTGTGGCTCTAAATCAAACCATCCATTTACCCACTTTTTTCCCAAATCCACAGAACAAAGGTGAAAGACTCCTGCACTCCTTGGATATTCACAGGCAACTATGTTACTACTCGGATAAAACCAAGGCTTTCAGAAAATCTGACCAGCTCTTTGTTTTCCTATGCTACAGCATCACAAGGCTATCTCAAAACAGACCATTTCAAAATGGATAGGACATTGCATACGTTTTTGCTACACCCATCATGGAAAACCAGTTCCTGCTAGCATAAGGCCCCATTCCACCAGGGCAACAGCTGCATTTACAGCCTTCCTCAGGGGGGTGCCAACCAAAGATATTCTGGAAGCTGCGACTTAGAGTTCAGTACACACCTTCACCAAACACTATCACTTACCACTATACTCTTAAGACTAGAGGTGCCTTTGCCACTGCAGTTTTGCAGGGCCTTCTAGCCTCTTCTAACCCTGTTTGATTCCACCTCCCATCCTTAGCTTTGGGATTCAACCCAAGTGTGATGACTGCAGCAGGGTAACACGATGAACATAGTGCAGTTTTGTAGCTGCCATAAATGTAGATGTTCGAGTGTTCACCCTGCTGCAGTCCAGGTTACCCTCCCTCCATCCCCTCTGATCTAGCTGAAACCTTTCTATTCCTTTAAATCTGATACAACCTTTGTGGTGTATTTGCTTATAGCTGGAAGTATGTTTTGTTTGTGCTTCACTTTTATTTTTTGATACTATGTAGTGACCTCCTATTGGGGGGCACCTGACATCTGGGGCAAGAAAAACTGAAGAAAATGGCATTGGATGCCTCTTATATACCCCTGGTGCACTGACGTCAGGGAAGAAGCGACAGCAACCGACGCCGAACCAAGACTTTGGAACTCAGGCCGACTGCGGGGACCGCCTGACGACAGGATAACCCAAGTGTGATTACTGCAGCAGGGTGAACACTCGAACATCTACATTTATAGTAGGTACAAAACTGTACTTTATATTTTAGTGCATGCTTTTTTATTGGCATAATTTTTAGCCTACCCTTTTGGGGACACCTGACATCTGGGGCAAGAAAAACTGTTTCCAAAAGAAGCGACAGCAACCAACGCCAGACCAAGACTTTGGAATTCAGGCCGACTGCGGGTAGCCTGCCAGCAGGATAACCCAAGTGTAATGACTGCAACAGTGAATACACTCGAACATCTACATTTATGCTAGGTACACAACTGTACTTTCCTGAGTCCCACAAATTCCTTTTCAAAAATCATGTTGCAGATCCAGAGACCATTTCTCAGGGGCCCAAGGGCATTAAGGCTTCTACTGCTAAAAATCCTACCCCTTCTGATAGAGACTCCAAGGTGCTGGATAGATGGGGTAAAAAGGTTTATACTTCTGCAACCTTGGCAATCAGAGCATTAAACTGCCAATTTCATATGTTAAAATATCAACAGCATATTATTGGACTGCTTAAACAGAAAATTATGTTGATTCCTGACTGTGTGGAAAATGAAGTTTTACAATATTTAATGCATTATGCTGAGCAAGTTGGAAAACATACTTTGCAATGTGGTTTTGATTCTTTAGAGGCTTCTTGCAGGGCTACTGTCACTGGGTCTGTGCTTAGAAGGCATGCTTGGCTTAAGGAGCAATCTTTGCCTGATCATGTTAAAGCTAAATTGTTGGATGCTCCTTTAAATCAGGACCGCCTGTTTGGCAATAAGACTGAAGAAGTTCTTAAAAAGATGCAAGATGAAGCTAAATCTATGCAAACTGTTAAAATACTTTTTACAAGTGCACCCTCCCAAGATTTAGTAGGCACTGGCCTACTAAGAATTGGTCCTTTCCAGTCCCTTTCAGGTCCTCTCAAGCCAAACTCAGACACAGCAAAAATCCCAGGTTTCAGTCCCAGAGGACTCTCAGAACTAAGCAGTGGGGGGCCTCCACTTCCAAATCTGGAAATAAGACACCCCCCTATTGGTAAACAGTCTCAATGACTTCCTTTAAAATTTTTCAAACCCTTATCTTTTGACCGCCTCTTTGGGGGAAAAGATTACTCTTCATGCAAAGAACTGGGAACTCATAACCCAGGACAAATGGGTTTTAAATATAGTGTCCCAGGGATACAGATTTCATTTCCACACGTTGCCAACACCAAACGGGTGGCCAGGCATGTCCCCAAATCAGTGGGCAGAGGCTCAAAAACAATTACTTTCCCTCTTAAGCATGGGGGCTATTCAACTGGTACCAGAAGAGGAAAAGGGACAAGGTTTCTATTCCAGGCTTTTTCTGGTACCCAGGAAAGACAAATCATGGCGTCCAATCCTGGACCTGTCTACTCTAAACACCTTTCCTGAGCTTCCAAAATTCAAGATGCTGACTCTTGAATTACTTCCTATGCTAGGCAAAGACGCCTGGTTGGCAACTCTAGATTTAAAGGAAGCATACTTGCACATCCCAATCAGGGAATCTTGCAGAAGATACCTATGCTTCAAAGTAGGCTACTTGCATTATTAGTTCTCTGCACTTCCCTTTGGCTTGTCTACTGCACCCAGGGTATTCACAAAGTGCCTGGCTCCAGTAATTGCATTTTGTAGGTAAAGAAATATTCAAATATATCCGTACCTGGATGATTGTCTAATTCAGGCAGAAAACCAGGCCATACTTTCAAACCATTTGGCGTTTATAAAAAGGGTTCCGACTTGTCTGGGGTACACCATAAACTAAAATAATTCACAGCTGGTACCCTGTCAAGCGATTACATTCCTGGGTGCAAGCTTGAATACACTGCCCAGATGGCTTTCATCACGCCAGAAAAGCAAATTCATTTTGTAACTTACTTCAAACAAGTGGCCACAAAAACCCTGCTATCTGCAAGACATATACTTCAAGCCTTGGGGTTCATGGCCTCCTGCATTCTTCTAATTCCATATGCAAGACTGCATATGAGGAAACTTCAGTGGTATCTAAAAAGTGTATGGAGTCAACATTGTCACAGCCTGGAAACAATGATTCCTCTCATACCTTGCCTATGCCTGGAGTTCCTATGGTGGGCAGAGGCCTACCACCAAAACAAGGCACTACCATTCACACACTACCCCCTGCCGCCCAAACTCTAACTACAGATGCATCAGATTATGCATGGGGGGCTCACCTGGCAGGGAAGTGCATTCAGGGCAAATGGAACCCAAATCAAATACACCTACATATCAATCAAAAGGAAATGTTATCTGTACAGAATGCTCTGACAGCCTTCAAGGACTACATTCTTCCAGGACAACTAATGGTAAAGACTGACAACACCACAGTTGTGTGGTACATAAACAGGGGGTACACATTCCTACCCCCTCTGCAGACTAGTAATGGCATTGTGGAACACAGCCTTGAGCTACCAAGTGCACCTATAAGCTCAATTCCTGCCAGGAAAATTAAATACACTGGCAGACAGACTAAGCAGAAACCTCATGGACCCACATGAGTGGAAACTGGAACCACGGATTTTCAACATGTTGACAAGCAAATGGGGGAGCCCAGACATAGATCTATTTGCCTCCCCCAGAACTACCAGTTGGACAAGTTTTGCACAAGGACTCTCCACAAACAAACCTGGAAAGTGGATGCTCTGTCCTTCAGCTGGAAAAGCCTATCAGTCTACGCCTTTCCCCCTCTGCTCTGCAAAGTTCTACTAAAAGTCAAACAGGACAAACTAAGGATGATTTTGATTCCTCCAGACTGGCTGAGCCAACACTGGTACCCCCTCCTGCGCAGTGTGTCGCAAATATCTCCATGGAACCTGGCTCAGACCCCTTCCCTGCTGTCTCAGCAGGAGAACCAAATTCTGCACCCTCAGCTTCCAACATTGTACCTTAGGTTCATAGGTAGGTACTAGGCTATTGGCCCTAGGGCATATACAAGCCTAGCCAAAAAGGTACCCTGGCTTTCGCCACCCAAGAAAATTATTTTCCTGTGCCCCTGTCAAGCAGAACCACAGAAGTGATCCCCAGGGTGAATTTCCTATTATCCATCCAATCATCAAGATTTTTCTTGAAGAGTGCTAATGAGGAGCTCTGTTTGACATAGGTAGTCTGTTCCAGAGTATGGGAAGTCTCTGGGACAGGAATCTATCCCTCCAGCATGTTCTGTTTATTGTGGTGACAAGGTTTAGGTCCCTAGAGTGTGTAGCTCGGAGGGATTGGGATTTCTTTAAGTGGAGTATGTCCAACAGCTCTGGGTTTGACATAGCTTTGTATGTCAGGCAGAAATCACCTCTGAGTAGGCGATATGCGACAGAGTAAAGCTGGAGTTTTTTGAGACGGTCTGCATAAGGCATCTGTTTGAGGCCAGTAATCCTCTTTGTGAGGTATTTTTGCGGCCTTTCCAGTTGCTGTAGATGTCTTGTGAGGTACATATCAAAAGGGGCATTGAGTAGAGGGGAACAATTACCTCTTTTTTTCTGGATGAGAAACCTTTTGTGATGAGGTGTGTCATGTAGAAGGATTTCCTGACCACTGTGGTGATGTGATTATCAAAGGAGACACTACTGTCCACCTGTGTCCCAAGGTCTCTTATAACACTTTTCGTGTTAAGTAGACTACCGCCTATGAGGTAGTTCATGGATACAGAGTTTTTACCAAAGGGGATGACAATGCACTTTTTGGCATTGAGCTTGAGACCATGTCTTTGACACCAGATATCTGTCTCAGTAAGGCCCTTTTGTAGGATGTCCACATCATTAGGAGTTTCAGTTATGGCTCCTAGTTTGCAGTCATCTGCGAATTTAGTTAGCCAAAGACCTTCTGTGTTAGCCTGTACTTCAGAGAAGTAGATACCAAACAGGAGAGGACCCAGGACTGAACCCTGTGGTACTCCACTTGTCACTGGTCTGAAGTCTGATTTGGAGTCTGCTACTTTCACGGTGTGGGTTCTTTCAGTAAGCCAGTTAGCAACCCATCTTGTGACATAGGGATTTATACCTAGTTTAGTGAGTTTATCTATAATTCCAGAGTGGGGGATGGTAACGCCTTGGCGAGATCTAGTTAGGCTGTGTGAACCACCTTACCCTCATCTATGGCTTTGGTGACTACTTCAAAGTCGTATATCAGGTTTAGGAGACACAATCTGCCTTTTACAAACCCAAACTGTGTGGGGTCCAGAGTTTGGAGATCTCCAGTGTCTTTGTTTATGAGTTTCATGATGATACGTTCCATGGCCTTGCAGACGAGGTTAGTCAGGCTAATGGGGTGGTAGTTCCCAGGATCTGTTGTGGCCTCCCCTTTGTAGAGTGGGATAACTGTCACGGTGCGCCATTCAATGGGCACAAAGCCTGTGGTGAGGCTATGATTGAACATGGTACTTAGGTGGGGTGCCAGTTAATTCTGTAGTTCATGTAGAAGGCAGCCTGGGATGTTGTCAGGTCCCATGGATGCTGTGTTCTTGGCTTTGGATAGTGAAGTTTTTTACCTGTGCAGCTGTGATTACAGGAACTTTGCATTCTTCTGGTATAAAGATGAGCCCTTTAGGGGGTGAGGGGGGTAAAGTTAGCACTGAACCTATCTGCCAGGATGTTGGCAATATCAGTTGGTTCTGTATATTTAGTGTCATTGTGCTGTAACTCAGAGCAGATCTGAGTGCTGCCATTGAGATTTTTGACATGGCTACAGAATGCTTTGTGGTTGTCTTTAGAATCAGTGGCAATTTTGTTTTCATAACTAGCTTTGGAGGATTTTATGAGGGATCTCAGCTTCTTACTGAGGCTGACCAGGGAGTTCCTCCAGTCGTGGGATTTTACTCTCTTTTGCAACAGTTTGTTTCTTCTGTTGTAGAGTTTATGGCATTAGACCACCAGATTGGCTTCCTTTTTTTGGAGGATAGCAACTTGGTTCTGTTAGGGATAGCACGATCCATGCACTCGTGCAAGTGCTTATAAAGTGCATTTGTGTAGGATTCAGCAGTCGTACTTCTATTGTCCATCTGCATGGGTGTCGTGAAGTTTGCCACTTCTGTCTTAAGAAGGGTGAAGTTGGCTTTGGAGAAATTTTTTACGGTTGTTTTCCTAATGGGGGGTGGGAGCGGGATGTGGATGTCTAGGGTGATTAGCTTGTGGTCGGATCTGACCAACGAGGAGTGGACCTGTGGTGTGGAACACCGGTCACCCATGTTGCTGATGACCAGGTCTAGGATATTTCTGCTCCTGGTGGTGTAGATAAGTTGATCCAAAGAATTGGAATTGATGATTTCCAGAAAACATTGAGCAAAAGTGTTGGTACATGAGTAGTTTTCCCAGTTAATGGTAGGGTAGTTGAAATCACCCATTATTAGAGTGTTGGGTTGTACCTTAATATTTTCCAGTGTATCAAGAAAAGAGGAGTGGGAATCCTGGGGCATGGTGGGGAGTCTGCAGCAAGCTACAATCTGGATTGTGGTTTTGCCCAGAGTTAGTTGATCTTGGATAATCTCGGATGCATTATGCTGAGCAACTAGCTTGGAGGTGTTGATATCCTTAATGAATATATACACGCCTCCGCCTTTAGTGTTTCGGTCCGGGTTTGGTGGCCAAAAGGTGTGGTATGAATTATAGCCTGGTAATGCAGGGGTGCTCTCTGGAGCTTTGAACCAGGTCTCTGTCACTGCACAGATGTCAATGTTCTCCATTTTAAGGAGTGCCTCGAGTGAGTACATTTTGAGGTTTAGACTTCTAGCATAGAGTAGCATTACCTTCAGATTTTGCTTGCTTGTACCTGTTACGGTGTTGAATTTGTCATTTGAAACTTGCCTAAAAAAGGCACTGTAGGGGTGGCAAGAGCCTTTGCCAGTATCCAGAATCCCAAGGGCCACCAGGTGCAGGCCATCTCTAGCAAAGCAGCATGATCTGTCGATCATGTCATCCCAGGCAGACAGATACTGGATTCCCTTAGAATGACACCAGAAGCCTAGCCAGTTGTTAAACTCAATCATTTTGTCCTTGTACTGTGGTGTCATTCTGGGTGATGGCAGGATGCTACTCAGGGCTAGGGTCATACCGGCCTGGGCTACAAGATCAGAGAGCTCCTCCATGTCTCTCTTCATGTAGTCCAGGGAGGTACGGCTCAGGTCATTCACACCAACATGGACAAGGACAGTCATATTTGTACTTGTGGAGTGACCTGAGTGCGTGTGTTATTTGATGGATCCTGGCACCTGACAGGCAGCTGACAGTAACTTTTTCCTTGTTTAGCCTGGTGAGTGGAACATCAGTGTGCCTGACTATAGTCACCTATGACTAGAGTGTTGGGTATGTTATGCCTTATGGGCTGTAGTTGAGTGGCACACTGAGTATGTGGGCTATGTGTCATTTGGGTTGTGTTGGGGGGGGTGGAGGTTGCTTGCATTTCTGCTTTGGAGGTCTCTGTTTGGGCAGATTTGTACTGAGAGCCTCCACAAATGTAGGTTTGTGTTTTGTGGTTCTGTGTGTGTTTTGGTGGTGTAGGTTTTGAGGGACTATATGATGAGTGTGGTGTGGTGCAAGTGTTTACCTTCTCCTCCTGACTGTCTAGGCCAGTCTTTAGTGAAGAGAGCTTTGCTTCCAGTTTGGCTATATAAGTGCATCTCTCACAAGTCGTAGTGTTGGTTGGTAGGGGGAGAGGGTTGTCTGTGTACATGAGGCAATTGCTGCATTGTCCCAAGATGCCCAGATTCATCAGGTAGACAGGAGAAAACACCAGGAGCTGACCTTTAGACATGCCTGAATAGGTGCTTATTTATTAAGTACTAAAAACTGTTTTCCTCTAGACAAGTGAGGAAAGTTGAGTGCTGTAGTAATTTGTAACTTTAGTGCTTACAATGAGTTCTGAACAAGTGCTGAGATCAAAGAAACAGATGAGTGCTAAAACTAAAAAGCTGGCTAGTTGCAAGGGAAATTTTGAAGAACAGACTTTATGGCACTAGGAATAGTTTAACCCCAGTTAAGTGGGGGGGGGGGGCTTAGGAGCGCACAAACATTCCCGGACACAACAAATCCGTATCTGACTGCCACAGGAAAGGGGGGGGAGCAAGCTTAGAATATTTTTTTCCAGTAAAGTGGAAATGGAGAAAGCTGGAACAGAAGTTAATTCAACGTTAAGAATCTGAGTGGGTTGGCCTTCACAAATGTTCTCTATTAGATTGAGTGAACTAATGACACTAGACTGGGAGGAGTGTCACAGATCAAATGTACAGTATGGGCGGGCAACTGCAAAGCCACCAAGTATAAGAAGAACACACAACACTAGGGAGGGTGGGTGGGAAAAATTACAGATCTGAAGTAGTTAACTTCATTTGTTCATCAACCTGTGGGTATCTGATATGAATCGGATCCGAGCCGGCAGCTTTATTCAGCTAAGATCCGAGCTCCAAGCTCCTCCCTCTTACCCATAACCCCCTGCCATCCTTCTCTTTCCTCAGATCTCGTTTGCCACGGCTTATTCAAGCACCTAGAACGAGTTCCAAGCGTAGGGTTTCGTGAGTTTTTGAAGAAAATTTCCTCTGTTTTTTTACCTAGTTTTAGTTTAGTTGTTAACGAGTGAGTGTTGTTCCCTTTGGTAGTTGATTTAGCTAAGTTTTGTTGCTAAAACTTGTATTTTTTTCAAGTTCTCTAGTCTCCCTCTTCCTGTATATTTGAAGGTGTGTTTGGGTTAGGCCCCTTTTTACAACTATGGCCGAGGCCCTTAAAACTTTCTTTTCTAAATGCACCGAGTGTGGCCATAAGCTATCCCCAGTGGATGGCCACACTCAGTGTGTTATCTGCCTTGGGGTTGATCATCTTTCTTCAGGCTGCACAATTTGTGCAGCCTTCAACCCCAGGGCTGTGAGGGATAGGCGATCGAAGTTGATTCTGGCAGGACTCCTGCCCCCAGACTCTGCTTTGTCATCTTCTGCCTCGGTGGCACTGGCTGCTACCGCAGCATTGCCACCTTCCACCCCTGCTCCCCTGGCCGGGACTCACCCTTCCACTGAGGCTCAGGAGGAGAGGGAATCTAGGAGGGAGAGAAAAAAGGACAGGAACCACAAGCGGCGAGCCGAAGCCCCCTCTTCGGCTCTGCCAGCGAAGCAGCAAGTCTCTCCTAGGGCCTCCGGGCCTTCTCCTTCCCGGCTCCATTCACCCCGTTTTCCCCTGGGCCGGAGGAGGAGGAGACACGGTTGCCTTCGAGGTCTTTGAGGCGTCACTCCAGGCCTGCCTCGGTGGCCTCATCAAGATCAACAAGGAGCTTGTCAGATGCAGATATGGACCGGATGATGCATAGGTTTCTCCAGGCCCAACTGCAGATGGGAGTGATCCTGCCTCCTCCCCTCTGGGGGGGAGCTCAACCACCTTTCTCTCCCCGATTGCTCCTTCTCCAACCCACTTCCGGGGTTTGGAGCCATCGGATCCAGGCAGCATCGGAGCCGGGGGAGGCTCGGCGCCTATAGTACACCTTCATTTGGCTACGACCGCACCCACGAGCTTGTCGGGTCCCTTTTCGGATCCGAGCTCTCTGAGCCATGAGCTGAGCTTCGGATCCGGAGGTGTTAGTGTCTCTTCAGCTCCGTCTCGGTCAGAGCACACTTGCCCTTCGGATCCGACTGCATCGGCTCCGGTCTGCACCTCTGATCCGAAGGGGCTGCTCTCGGAGCTTAGAGAGAGCAGTTCTCCTTCAGCATTCGATGTCGTGGAGAGGGTCTTGTCGAGGGACTCGAGGCCCCAGGCTCCTGCTGCAGTTCCACCCATCACTCCCTCTCAGACAGGCCTACCTTCCATCACCCGGCTTCAAGGACAGCCTGTGCCTACGTCCCAGATGGTTCCCTTAGAGGAACAGAATGTGGTTGATGAGGCATCCTCGGATAACCCCCCGAGGAGGTTCCTCACAAATGTAAGTGCAAGAGGAGGCACTTAGACTCACCTGAGTCCCTGGCAGAGGACACAGACTTAGAGGAAGGGGAAGGTTCCCCAATGTCACCCCCGAGGACGTCTCCTTCGGAGACATTATGGAAATGCTTCGTATTAGAGGGGGATGGTTACCCCAAAAGCCTTCCTCCGATGAGTCTGTGTTTCTGGAGGTGTTTGACGCAGGCCCATCTACCTCTTTGGTTTCCCCTCCCGCCGATCCCCTGGTAGATCTGATCACTACCAGGGCATGGAAGGAACCGGACACTGTGGAGTCCATACTAAAGAGACCTGACAAAATTCTTAGTCGACCCACAGACAGGACGGTTTGGAGCAAGGGTGCTCCAGTAGATGCCATGTTGGTGGCGGCTGCCACCAAGAAGGAACTGGCCCAGGAGAGTTCCTCGGTCCATCCTCCCGACAAGGAGTCTCAGACGATGGACTGCATAGGGAAGCAGATGTTTGCTTCAGCCACCTTCTCTGTAAGGTCGCTGAACTACATGGCACATGTGATACGACTCCAGCGGGATCTCATCAAAGAATACGCAGGGTCGCCCCAGAGTCCATGTCAGCCGAGGATAAGAAAGTATTCTCAGCCCGAATGGCCACTCAAGTCCATTTCGAACACATCTATGCGTCTCCTTTCCCATGCCACGGAAGGAGCCGCTAGAGCTAGTGGAGCGGGCATTGTCTTACGGTGGCATGCTTGGCTCCACCACTGCGACTTTGCGGAACCCTTCAAGGCGTCCTTCGCAAATGCCCCTTTTGACAGCTCTTTGCTGTTTGGCAAGACCATCCGCGACATGCTGGTCCAGAGCGAGAAAGACGGGAAGACGTCTGCCGTCGGGATCCAATTCTCAGCTCCCCAGAGGTCCTTCTCCAGGAACCAAAGGGGACAAAAGATGTGGTTCTGGAAATCTCAACAGTCCCATTTCGCTCCGGACCCCTGGTCCTTCAGAGGCAGAGGAGGACAGGGTGGACACCGGCCCAGAGTTAGAGGGGGACCGAAGAATTTCGGGTCGAGAGAACCCTTTTCGGATCAGCCCGCGCAGCAACCCTGAGGGGTTACCCGGCTGCTCCACTCTGGAGTCAGTCGGGGGGGCACTTCTCGAGGCACCTAGCAGCTTGGGAGTCAATTACAATGGATTGCTGGGTGCTTCAAATCATATCCAGAGGTTACACTATCCCTTTTCTGAATCGTCCTCTCAGACCCCAGAGTCTCCCCGATGTCCCACCCAATCAGAGGGAGGCAGCAGCCGCAGAAATAAAGCAGCTGCTAGAAAAAAGAGCAATCCAGTCCGTCCCCCAAGACCAGTCCGGATCAGGCTTGTACTCCAGGTTTTTGGTGCCAAAAAAGACGGGGGACTTGAGACCAATCCTCGACCTGTCCCTTCTGAACCTAACGGTCGCCAAAGAAAAATTCCGGATAGTCACCATTCAATCCATTCTCTCACTTTTACAGGAGAATGACTGGATGTGCTCTATAGACCTCAAGGATGCGTACTACCACATTTTGATGGACAAATGATCCAGGAGGTTTCTCCGCTTCCAGCTGGGAGCCAGTCACTATCAATTCAGGGTCCTTCCCTTTGGTCTCACCACAGCCCCCAGGGTGTTCACCAAAGTGATGGCAGTTGTAGCAGCCCACCTGAGGCTTCAGGGAATACAGGTCTTTCCGTACTTAGACGACTGGCTCCTCTCCGCCCCCACCAGGCATCTACTCTGTTCAGCCAGGAATTACTTCCTTCACTTAGCCTCTCATCTGGGAATTTCTATCAATATGAAGAAATCCTCCCTTCAGCCAACTCAGTCCTTAGATTTCATAGGGGCCAGGCTAGATACAAACCTGTTGAGAGCCTTCCTAACTCCAGACAGACTTCGAACTTTGACATTCCATGTGATGGCTCTCTTACAAACTCCGGCCCCCCCCAGCGGAATTGGTCCTGAGAGCACTAGGTTCCATGGTGGCTGCCATCAATCTTTCACTATTGCCTCATCTGAACATGAGGGTACTGCAATGGACATTGCAGGTCCAATGTTCCATCCTGCTACATCCGCTAAGTACCCCTGTTCCCCTCAGCAATGCTTGCAAGAGGTCCCTACTCTGGTGGATCCAATCCTCGGATCTCTGGGAAGGGCGCCCCTTTTCAATGACCCCACCCCAAGTCACGGTGACCACGGACGCTTCTCACCTCGGGTGGGGGGGGGCATTGTATGGGCAGAACCGTCCAAGGCACGTGGACACACTCAGTGACCTTGTTGCACATCAGTGTCCTAGAGATGAGGGCGGTGCTTTTAGCGTTGCAAGCACTCCAGGCCCTTCTTCCCGTAGGGACAATTGCGATTCAATCAGACAACATGTCAGTAGTTTGGTACATCAACAAACAGTGAGGAACCAGATCCTATCCGCTGTGTCGAGAGGCCATGAAAATTTGGGAATGGGCGATCACCACCAACCGCTTTCTCATAGCAATGCACATTCCGGGTCGATCCAACATTTTGGCAGACAAGCTGAGTCGAACCATCATCTCACCTTACGAGTGGTCTCTGAACCAGAGAGTAGCGAAGCAGATCTTCCTCAAGTGTGGTCAACCTTGCTGCAATCTTTTCACGTCGCCTTCGAATGCAAAGTGCAGTGAGTGCTTCGCTCTACTTCCCCCACCAGGGGAATCCCCCAGAGATGCTCTAGTCCATGCTTGGCCATCCGGTCTACTTTATGCTTATCCACCTCTTCCCCTCATGGTAAGATTCTTGCAGAAAGCTCATCGGTTGGGGAGCAGAGTGATCCTCATAGCCCCATTCTGGCCTCGTCAAACATGGTTCCCTTGCCTATAGTCTCATCTGATCAATCCTCCATGGATTCTGGATCCCACTCCGGATCTGATTTCTCACCCCCTGGAGTTGACAACTCCAAACCTGGACAATCTCAAGCTCACAGCTTGGTTGATCCAGTTCCAATCATAGCTAGGACTCCCAGTATCTTTTCTTCCGTTAAAGCTATTCTTGTAGCCGCTCATAAACCTTCTACCAGAAACGTCTATAAGAGCAAATGGAAATGTTTTTCGATCTGGGCGGAACATAGACATCTGGATCCCTTTGCAGCCCTGATACCAGCTGTATTAGAGTTTTTGTCGCACTTATTTGATCAGGGTGCCAGCTCCTCCACCGTCAAAGTCCAATTAGCAGCGATTTCAAACTTTCATGTGGGAAGTGATCTCAGTTCATTAGCTTCTTCCAAGATCTGCAAGACTTTTGTAAAAGGTACTTTCCTATTAAGGCCTCCCATGAAGGATGCAGTTCCTCCATGGGATTTAACCCTTGTTCTTCAGGCTCTTACTGCCCCCCCCTTTGAACCTGCAGCTTCGGTGAACCTTAAATACTTATCTTGGAAGACTGCCTTTCTCATTGCTATCACTTCGGCTAGAAGGGTTTCAGAGCTTCAAGCCCTTTGCACCAAACCTCCATATCTTGTCTTCCATAAAGATAGAGTTTCCCTCAGGACAAATCCCTCCTTATCTAAAGTCACCTCTGAGTCCAACATTACTCAATCTATCAATTTACCAGTGTTTTTCCCAAATTATCAAAACAAAGGTGAATACAAATTACACTCTTTAGATGTCCACAGACAATTGAGGTTCTATTTACACAGGACGGCTGGTCATAGAAAATCTGAGCAACTCCTTGTATCCTTTGCTAAACCCTTTTTGGGCAAACCTGTGTCAAAAGCTACATTGTCCAGATGGATTTCACAATATATACTTCTTGCATATAAGAGTTCTGGCCGACCAGAACCTGTCAGAGTTCACGCCCATTCCACTCGATTGATTTCAACTTCTGCTGCCTTTTGGTCAAGGGTGTCCTTGGATGATATTTGTTCTGCAGCCACTTGGGCTTCATCCCATACGTTTATTACACATTACAAGCTGGATTTAATTTCCAGAGAAAGGGCATCCTTTGGCTCTGCGGTGCTCCGGAATATTCTTCTGTGAGGACCTCCCAAGTTTAGGTAGCTGGGGACTCTGTCCCACAGGTTGATGAACAAATGAAGTTAACTACTTTAGATAAAGAAGTTATGTACTTACCATAACGTTCCATCTGAGTAGGTAACTTCATTTGTCAGCAACCAACCCCCTCCCCTCCATTCCCCTAACCTGTAAGTTCGTCCCTTTTAGGACCTTGTGTTTTTCTGTACCAGATGACATCAGGTTAGGATGTTTAGTTGATCCTGATTGTATTAGTTTATAAGGCTAAGCAAACTCGATCTGAGGAAAGAGAAGGATAGCAGGGGGTTATGGGTAAGAGGGAGGAGCTTGGAGCTCGGATCTTAGCTGAATAAAGCTGCCGGCTCGGATCCGGTACCCACAGGTTGCTGACAAATGAAGTTACCTACTCAGATGGAACGTTATGGTAAGTACATAACTTCTTTTTCCTAGCTGTGGCCACTAAATGAAATTTTTTAAATAGATCAAGAAGCAGACTGGAGAATGCTTTTAACTGTAACAGACAAAAATGCACAGAAAAGTTCGGATAGAGCACTCACAAACAGAAAATACAACTCTCAGTATGAAAAAGCAGTTTACAGTTCAGTAATTTTAAAACAGTATAAAATGGTACATAAATGCAGTGAAACAATAAAAAAAAAGCTTTATAACAGTGCAAAAATATAGTAGATCAACTGTATAGCACAATTATAAGCATTTCAAAAGTGCAGTTCAGTGAAATAAGTGTAAGAAATAACTTAGCCTGCTCTTGGAATCTTAAGGAATTTCCACTTATGCAATGCAATCCAGAGCCTGACAATACAAGCAGAACCTTTATAAGACACTGGGTTTATATAGCAGTAAGAATGGAGGAGTTGGAAGATCAGATTACTACTCAGCCCCTGCTATTACCCAATCACTCGTACTACAGAAGGTCAGGAGGTCTTGTTACTCTCAATAATAATGAAGACAGCAGAAAATGGCTGCCAGAAACACAGGAAACTCAAAACAAAACTTGCAGCCTGGTTAATCACTTAAATTCACCCTTATCCCTCAGCAAACCTGTAATGGATGTCATCTTGGAGGCAAGGAGTTTTAGTAATAGAAGATATTATGCTGACAAATGGAAAAGATTCTGTGCCTGGAACCAGTCTTTAGGGATGAGTACCCTCAGACACCATTATATTCTGAAAAAATGCTGCAGTTAGTAAGAGAGATAGAAGAAGAAATAATCTGCTTTGTAAGTGTGCCATTCACTGACTCTAGTCGAAATGTTATTTTTAGTGACAAAACACACCGTCAAAAACCGGACACCTGGCAACCCTAATGAGTACAGCAGCGCCCAATTTACCTCAGATTTTGCAGTACTTAACTGAGATGTTTCACAAGGGCCTGTCTTTTTCCTCCATTAAAATCCATGCCTCAGCTATTTCAGCTCATTATAACACAGAACCTCCCCTCTTCTCTCATCCTCTGCTCAGGCAGCATCTCAAAGGGGCAAAAAACTTGTGACCACCCAGGAGAGCTCCTACCCCTGCCTGGGACCTAAACTTTGTTTTGGAGAAACTCACTCTACCTCCTTTCGAGCCAGCTGTTACTGCAGACTTAAAATTTCTTTCTTGGAAAACAGCCTTCCTTTTAGCAATCACTTCAGCTAGAAGGATATCTGAATTACAGGCCCTTATGGCAGTGGAGCCTTTCATCATCTTTCATGAGGACAGGGTATCTCTCAGGACCAATCCATCCTTCATGCCCAAAGTGGTTTCCAGTGTGGCTCTTAATCAGTCCATTCATTTGCCAACCTTCTTTCCCAATCCACAGAACAAAGGGGAACAGATTCTGCATTCCTTGTATGTGCACAGACAACTTAGATTCTATTTGGATAGGACTAAATCTCGAAGAAAATCTGAACAACTGCTTTTGCTGCAGGGGCAGAGGGGAAGGCTATTTCAAAACAAACCATTTCTGCTATAAGCACCATGGTAAACCTATCCCCCAGGGGATCAGATCTCACTCCACCAGGGCTGCATCTACTTCTGCAGCCTTTCTCAGAGGTGTTCCTAGCAGGTACATCCTAGAACCTGCTACCTGGAGCTCTATATATACTTTCACCAAGCATTATCATTTACCAATTTTCCAGAGTTGGCTTTGCCACTGCTGTCTTGCAAGGCCTTATAGCTGGCCCTAATGCTGTATAAACTCCTCCTCCCAACCATAGCTTTGGGAATCTACCCAAATGTAATGACTGTAATAGTGAAACACGAAGAACATATGTGTACACTTACCATAAATGTAGATGTTAGAGTGTATTCACTGTTGCAGTCCTGGTTACCCTCTCTCCAGCCCCCTAGTTTTTTTTCTGGCTATGCCTCTACTTTCCTTTACTATGCTTAAAAGGCTTTTTGGTGTATTTGCTTTTTGTTGGATGTATACTTTTATGTTTATTTACTCCTCATTAGGGGGGCACCTGACATCTGGGGCAAGAAAAACTAATATAATGGCGGTCGGCTGCATGTTTTACACCCCTGATGACCTGACATCATGGAAGAAGGGACAGCAACCGACGCAGGACCCAAGACTTTGTTAATCAGGCTGACTGAGGGCACCATGCCAGCAGATTATCCAAATGTAATGACTGCAACAGTGAATACACTCGAACATCTACATTTATGGTAAGTGTACACAACTGTACTATACTTTCTCTGACCAATCCTATCAGCGCTTCTGAAAGGAGGCCCCGACTGTCCATCTCTGGAGGCAGTCGGGGGTTCTTTATATCCCTGCACCAGAGAGCCTGGCTAGAAATTACAGATGATTTATGGGTGCAGAGGATAATATCCAGAGGTTATATAATGCCATTTTCCCATTCACCCCCATTAGTAGTAAACAAAAGCACTGATGTTCCACCCAATCAGAGGGAAGGAGCAGTAACAGAAATAAGCTGCTAGAAAGAGTCATCCAAGATGTCTGCCAGACCAGAAAGAGTCTGGAACTTATTCAAGATTCTTTTTTGTGTCAGAGAAAACAGGGGACTGAAGACCAATTGTTGATCTTGGCAATCTATTCAGTACGCAAAGTTCTGGATAGTCATGGTTCAGACCATTCAGCCTTTTCTGCACAAGGACAACTAGGTGTGCTGGATAGATTGTCAGGATGCGTACTGTCACATAAGAATGAACAGGCAGTCCAGGAGATACTACACTTCTAGCTGGGAGTAAATCATTGCCAATTCAAGAGCTCTGCCCTTTGATCTGTCTACAGGCCCCAGGATGTTTACCAAGTGTATGGCAGTAGTAGCAACTCATTTGAGACTGCAGGGATTCTGGGTGTTTCCATATTTGGATGACTGGCTTATAACCACTCTGACCAGACATCATCTGATTCAAGCGTGAGACTACGTACTCCAGTTATGTTCTTGTCAGGAAATTTCTATCAGTTACAACAAATTCCATGTCGAACCAACACAGATATTAGAATTCATTGGTGGCTTCTTCAGTACAGTCAGTCAAACAGACTCTCTTCCCCTGTCCAGAGTTCAAACTGTTCAGTTCCAGGTCAAAAATATTATTCAGAGTTCTTTCAAATTGACTGATCCTCCAAGCTGTGGGATCCATGTCAGTGGAACCATTCTGGTACCATATCAAGATTCTTCAGCAGGCACTCCCATTTCAATGGTCCATTCATCAAACCATTATCCAGTCAAGTTATAATAAACCAAGCTTGCAAAAATTACCTTCTGTGGTGGATATGCTCCAAATACCAGAAGGCTGTCCCTTTTTTCTCCCCAACCCAAGGCCATAGTGACCATGGATGCCACCCAGAGTGAGTGGGTGGGCACTTCTTGGGAAAGATGGTCCAAGACAAATGGTCCCCCGAAGAGGCCAACATGCATAGCAATTTCCTGAAAATGAGAGGTGTCCACCATGACCATTGTGATCCAGACAGGTAATATGTCAGTGGTCTGGAACTCATCCAATTGTTTTTTGATACCAAAGCACATTCTGGGGAAGTCCAATGTGATGGACAGGTTAAGCAGGTCTATTCTAATGCCTCACGAGTGGTCTCTCAACATGAAGGTGGCAGAGAGGGTTTTCCATCAGTGGGGCCAACCATGCTGCGATCTCTTTGCATCATCCCTCAACAAGTGCTGCAGATTCTTTGCCCTGACACCCTCTCTCACTGGGAGAGTCAGAGGGACACTCTATTCAATGATTGGCCCTCTCCTCCTTTATGCCTATCCACTGTTACCCCTCATCCCCAAATTCCTTCAGAAAGCATCTCATTTGAAGAGCACAGTTACCCTCATTGCTCTTTACTGGTCTCATCAAATCTGTTTTCCCTTCCTTTGGCCTCATCTTCATCCACCTGGATTCTGGATCCAACTCAAGACTTACTGTCTCGCCCGACAGACATGACTTATCCAGACATTTCAGGCCTCAAGTTGACTGCCGCATGACTTCTCCAGTTCCATTGATTGATGGACAACCCAGGATGTTCTTCGTGCTTTACTGTTGCAGTCAGACTAGTTATCTGCCTGCAGGTAGCCCTCAGTTGGCCCAAATACCAGAGACTTAGTATTTCTGCGTCGGTTGATGTCACTCCAGGTCTGACATCAGGGGTATAAACAGAGGCAGCCGACGCCATTACATCAGTCTTTCTTGCCAAGGAGCCCGAAGCAGAAGTTCGCATGAGTGCCGGTCAGAATCTATACTTCAGCCAGATTCTCTCAGCTAAGTACAAACATTTTTTGTAGTTTTTTTTTTTAAAAAAGGGAAAAAAAACGTTCCTATTCTTTATATATTTAAATATATATCTTTGTATATCTATAGTTTAGTATTGCTCTACCCCTTTTACTTTTCTTGTTCTTTGCTGTCCCTCTCCCTTGACACTTTGGTGTTCTCCCCCACCATCATTGCTAGTTTCTCCTCATTTTTTCTTACCTTTCTGTGTCACTTTACTTTTTGCCAGTGAGTGTTTTTCTTCTATCTACCATCATTTGTAGTACTTTCTCTCTCCTTAACTTATTGATAGTTCTGGCCTACCATCGATGGTAGCCTTTCCCTTCCTCTGTGTGTGTGCATGCTTCTTTTTGTTGAGTGGTTATTGTTTTTCTGTTTTAACATGGCAGATAAGTCTAAAGGGACCACAGGATTTAAACTGTCAGGATTGTGGTATGAAGATGCCCAACTCAGATGGGCATTCTTCTTGTGTATACTGTTTGGGCCCATCACATTTACAACAAGATTATTCAATTTGTCAAGCATTCCATAACCAGTCCCTTGTAGAATGTAAAAATAAGTTCATTCTAAAAAGTCTGTCTTACTTTGAGGAGGCTCTGTCTAAGTCTTCAGATTTCCTTACCTTCATCTTCTTTTAAATCAGGACAGGGATAAAAGAGGAGTCATTCGGTGCCAGCATCCCGTTTGCCTCTGGCAGCCAAGAAACACAAATCTTTGGCTCCCACATCTCCTGCGGAACTGAAGTCTAAAATTAAGAAGCTTACAGAACCGACTTCCTTGCCACCATCTGCCATAACTACCTGGGCACTACAGGTCTTGGTGCCAGCAACTTTAGCTTTCTTGTCAGTACTGGCTCCACCTGTGACTCTACCAGAAAGTTTGGAACCAATACCACCCCTGGTGCCAAAGCCAGATATCATCACTGTACCCAGAACAAGACATTTTCAATTGATCCCTTTGTGGGACAGCTCTCAAGTCCATTCCTAGATGGACTGGAATCCCCCTCAGGCTTATGTCTCCATTCCTCCAGGAGTCTGATTGAACTGGACATGAGGCTGGTGGAACAGCTCCTAGTAACTAGGGGTCTTTATGTCTGTTCCCAGGCCCCACTCCCTTCTAGAGATGGGGCTTTCTCTCCCAGGATTCCACCAACTTTCCTAACTATTCTCCTCTGAATGCTTAGTGCTTACAACTCTGATTCATCTGGTTCCAGCTGCTGGTTCCAATAGCCTTTACCCCTTCAGATGTTCTTCATGTTTCACTGTTGCAGTCATTACATTTGGGTAATCTGCTGGCAGGTTGCCCTCAGTTGGCCTGATAAACAAAGTCTTGTGTCCTGCATCGGTTGATGTCCCTTCTTCCATGACGTCAGGGGGTTATAAAACATGCACCTGACGCCATTACGTCAGTCTTTCTTGCCGTGCGGTGCTCATAGCAGAAGCAGTTCGCAGTGCCGGTTGGCTGACTCCTGAAATTTTTGTTTTCGAGTTGCAAAATCGAAGTCATCTTAAAGCTAAGTACCCCGTTGGGGAAACTTTTTCTTGCTCCTTACCGATGTCAGTAAAATTTAATAATTGTATTACTTGTGGAAAGCAAATACCTCAAAGATTTTCATTCATACTGCATTCCTTGCCTAGGCCCTGACCACGAAGTACCTTGCTGTCATTTTTGTGCTTTATTTAATCAGCGCACCATCTGTCGTCAATACATTTTTGCCTCTAAATATTTGGGTTCTCGGTTTAATTATCCAGAAATTTTGTCGGTTAGCCATCCGACTACCGGGATTCTGAAAAAATGCAAAGATAAAGACAGAGACAGGCCGCTGAGGTCCAAAACTGCAGATGACGCTTCTCTTCAGCCAGTCGCCAGTTCGCCAGTACTCAGTGAGGTGCTTTCGCAGCCCCTGATACCCGCTACTTCTGATTCGCAGGCCTCTACTGAGACCCATTCGGAGTCCGGTATGCCACGAGATACTTCAACTATGGAACCCGCAGATGTCTCTACCTTGGAAGAGTCCGGAGCCGCTGTGCAGGCATCAGCTTCTAAGGGTGTATTCAGGCCTACAGACTTGCGTATTTAATCGCCACCGCCTTCATTATTAAGGCCTAAATCTCAATCCATGTCTAAAACGACGCCTAGGCCACATGCTCAGGCCCCTATGCCTAAAAAACAAATGATAAAAATGGCTGAAGATCTAATTACTCTAATCAGGGGTAGTCAACCCCCCCTTCTAAGAGGCCTAGGGCTGAGCTTGATTATGAATCTTCTGATCTGGATTCTGTTTATTCTGACTCTTCTGATGACCTGGATTTGTCCATATCTACTTATGAGGATTCCATTCCATCTGCTTCTCCTCCTGAGGATTTTTCTTTTGGGGAAACTTTACATGCTTTAAGGGAGCATTTCCACTGGGAAAGCCAGGAATTTTCTGATTCAAAAAAGAGGCTTAAGGATTTCCTTCTTCCTCAGCATAGGCCTTTGGCTATACCTCCTGTACTAGACATTGTTGATGCTGTGTCCTCGGAATCCAGTTTGGCCCCTGATTCCCTGCCTCCAGCTCCTAGTAAACCTGACAGATACTACAGGGTTCCTCAGTCCCACAAGTTCCTTTTCAAAAATCCTGTTGCAGATCCAGAGACCATTCCTCAGGGGCCCAAGGGCATTAAGGCTTCTACTGCCAAAAATCCTACCCCTTCTGATAGAGACACCAATGTGCTGGATAGATGGGGTAAAAAGGTTTATACTTCTGCAACCTTGGCAATCAGAGCTTTAAACTGCCAATTTCATATGTTAAAATATCAACAGCATATTATTGGACTGCTTAAACAGAAAATGATGTTGATTCCTGACTGTGGAAAAAAAGATTTACAGGATTTAATGCATTCTGCTGAACAAGTTGGAAAGCATACTTTGAAATGTGGTTTTGACTCTTTAGAAGCCTCTTGTGCAGGGCTGCTGTTACTGGGTCTGTGCTTAGAAGGCATACTTGGCTTAAGGAGCAATCTTTGCCTGATCATGTTAAAGCTACATTGTTGGATGCTCCTTTAAATCAGGGCCCCCTGTTTGGCAATAAGGCTGAAGTTCTTAAAAAGATGAAAGATAAAGCTAAATCTATGCAAACTGTTAAAGATTTTTTATAAGTGCAACCTCCAAGATTTAGTAGGCACTGGCCTACTAAGAATTGGTCCCTTCCAGTCCCTTCCAGGTCCTCTCAAGCCAAACCCAGACACAGCAAAAACCCCAGGTTTCAGTCCCAAGGGACTCTCAGAACTAAGCAGTGGGGGGCCTCCTCTTCCAAATCTGGAAATAACAAGACATCACCCTATGGTAAACCATCTCAATGACTTCCTTTTAAAATTCCCAAGCTCTTATCTTTTGACTGCCCCTTTGGGGGGAAAGGTTGCTCTTTATGCAAAGAACTGGGATCTCATAACCCAGGACAAATGGAATGTTCTTCATGTTTCACTGTTGCAGTCATTACATTTGGGTAATCTGCTGGCAGGTTGCCATCAGTCAGCTTGAATAACAAAGACTTGGGTCCTGCGTCGGTTGCTGTCTGTTCTTCCATGATGTCAGGTCATCAGGGGTATAAAACATGCAGCCGATGCCATTTTATTCTGTCTTTCTTGCCGTGCGGTGCCTGAAGCAGAAGCAGTTCGCAAGTGCGGTCGGCCGACTCCTGAAATTTTCGTATTTGAGTTTCAGAACCGAAGTCTTCAATCTAAAGCGAAGTACCCCATTGGGGAAACTTTTTCTTGCTCCTTACTGATGTCAGTAAAAGTTAATTGCATTACTTGTGGGAAGCAAATACCTCATAAGGATTTTCATTTGTACTGTATTCCTTGCCTAGGCCCAGATCACAGTTTAACCAACGCACAATTAAGCGTCGGTATATTTTTGCTTCTAAATATTTTGGTACAAGATTTAATTATCCTAAAATGTCATCTGTTAGCAGTCCGACTACCGGAGTTCACAAAAAACGCAAAGAAAAAGAGACCGACATCAAGGTCCAAAACCGACGACGAAGCTTCTCCAAAGCCAGTCGCCGGTACTCAGTGAGGTGCTTTTGCAGCTCCTGATACCCGCTACTTTTGAGTTGCAGGCCTCTACCAAGACCCATTTGGAGTCCGGTATGCCGTGAAATTCTCATAGTATTGAACCCGTGGATGTCTCTCCCTTTGATGGGTCCGGAGCCGCTGAGCAGGCACCGGCTTCTGAGGGTGTTTTCAGGCCTCAACATTTTTATGTTAAACTGACGCCAAGCTCAAAAACAAGATCAAAAACATCTATGTCTAAAAAACCGACCCATGAGCCACGTGCTCAGGCCCCTATGCCTAAAAAACAGATGATCAAAATGGCTGAGGATTTAATTACCTTGATCAGGGGTTCCCAACCCCCCCCCCCCTTGCTAAAAGGCCTAGGCAAGACACTGATTATGAATTTTCAGATCATGTTTCCATTTCTTCTGATTCCTCTTCTGATCAGGAATTTTCTATTCCACGCTATGAGGATTCTGATGCAGAGGAATCCATCCCATCTGCATCTCCTCCTGAGGATTACTCATTTGGAGAGACTTTGCATACTTTAAGGGAACATTTTCATTGGGAGAGTCAGGACTTCTCTGAATCAAAAAGAGGCTTAGGGATTTCCTCCTCCTTCCTCAGCATAGGCCTTTGGCAATACCTCCTGTATTAGACATTGATGATGTGTTTTCAGAATCAAGCATGGCTCATGATTCGCTGCCTCTGGCTCCAGTAAGCCAGACAGATATTACAGGGTTCCTGACTCCCACAAATTTCTATTCAAAAATCCTGCTGCTGATCCTGAGACTATTTCTCAGGGTCCCAAGGGTGTAAAGGCCTCTACAGCCAAAAATCCTACCCCCTCTGACAGAGATTCCAGGGCACTGGATAGATGGGGAAAGAAGGTTTATATGTCTGCAACCTTGGCAATCAGGGCCTTAAACTGCCAGTTTCATATGCTTAAATATCAACAGCATGTTATGGGCTTACTGAAACAGAAAATTTTGTTGATTTCTAATTGTGTGGAAAATAGAGTTACAGGAATTATTGCATTCAGCAGAACAAGTTGGAAAGCATACTTTGCCATGTGGTTTTGATTCCTTGGAGGCCTCTTGTAGGGCCGCTGTTACTGGATCTGTGATTAGAAGGCATGCCTGTCTCAAGGAGCAAAATCTGACTGATCACGTTAAAGCTAAATTGTTGGATGCCCCTTTACAGCATGATACTCTGTTTGGTAATAAGGCAGAAGAGGTTTTAAAGAAAATGGAAGATAAAGCTAAATCTATGCAAACTGTAAAAGATTTCTTGCAAGTGCAGCTGCCCAGGTTCAGTAGACACTGGCCTACTAAAAATTGGTCCTTTCCTGTGTCCAACAGAGCCACTCAAGGCAAATCCAGGTGCTCAAAAGGCTCCAGATACCAATCACAGGGTTCTTACAGGTCAAAGCAATGTGGTGCCTCCACCTCCAAATCTGGAGGAAACAAAGCACAACCCTACAGTAAGCAGTCTCAATGACTTTCCTCTACCATCACCAAGCACTTATCTTTCGGCAGCCCCCTTGGGGGGAAAACTAGCACTTCATGCTCAAAATTAGCAGTTAATTACCCAGGACAAGTTGGTATTAAACATAGTATCCCAGGGGTACAGATTTCATTTCCATACTTTGCCAATCCCAAACGGATGGCCAGATCTGCCACAAAATCAGTGGGCAGAGGCCCAGAAACAAGTCATGTCCCTAATGGATATGGGGGCTATTCAACTGGTACCAGAAAGGGAAAAAGGACAAGGTTTTTATTCAAGACTTTTCCTGGTACCCAGAAAAGACGATTCTTGGCGTCCAATACTGGACTTATCGATTTTGAACACATTCCTGGGCATGCCAAAATTCAAAATGCTGACTTTACAACAGCTACTGCCTATGCTAGGCAGGAATGCTTGGTTAGTAACTCTAGACTTAAGAGGCATACCTGTGTATCCCAATAAGTGAATCATGCAGAAGATACCTCTGCTTCAAAACAGTTTTTTTGCATTACCAATTCTCTGCACTGCCCTTTGGCTTATCTTCTGTGCCCAGGGTCTTTACAAAGTGCCTGGCACCAGTAATTGCATTCTGCAGACAAAGAAGCATTCAAATTTATCCTTATCTGGACTGCCTCATTCAAGCAGAGGACAAGGACACTCTTCTTCAATATCTGGCGTTTGTAAAAAGGCTTCTAGCATGCCTAGGGTACACTATAAACAAAAATAAATCACAGCTGGTACCCTCTCAAATAATTACATTCCTGGGTGCAAGCTTGAATACAACTGCCCTGATGGCTTACTTCACGCCAGACAAACAAAGGCAACTGACATCATACTTCAAACAAATGGCAACAAAAACCCAGTTATCTGCAAGACTAATTCTGCAGGCTTTGGGGTTCATGGCATCCAGCATTCTACTAATTCCATATGCAAGACTGCATATTTGGAAACTTCTGTGGTACCTAAAAAGTTTATGGAGTCAACATTGTCACAGTCTGGAAACAATGATTCCTCTCATTCCCAGCCTACAACAGGAGTTTCTTTGGTGGGTAGAGACATGTCACCTAAACAAGGGACTGTCATTCACTCTACCCCCTGCCACCCAAACCCTAACTACAGACGCATCATGCTATGCTTGGGGGGGGGGGGCACCTGGCAGGGAGATGCATTCAGGGCAAATGGAGCCCAAGCCAAATGCATCTGCATATCAACCAGAAAGAGATGATAGTTCAGAATGCTCTGACAGCCTTCAAGGACTTACTTTATCCAGGACAACTACTGATAAAGACGGACAACACTACAGTTATGTGGTACATAAACAAGCGGGGGGGGGTACACACTCCTACCCCCTTTGCAGACTAGCCATGGCCTTGTGGAACACAGCATTGACTTACCAAATACATATTCAAGCTCAATTCCTGCCAGGAAAACAAAATACTCTGGCAGACGACCTAAACAGAAATCTTATGAACCCGCATGAATGGAAACTGGATCCACAAATCTTCAGCATGTTAACACAGAAATAGGGGAGCCCAGACATAGATCTATTTGCCTCACCCTAAAATTATCAGTTGGACATATTCTGCACAAGAACTCATCACAAAAAAGCATGGAAAGTGGATGCTGTATCTTTCAGCTGGAAAAAAACTATCAGTCTATGCCTTTCCCCCTCTGCCTCTACTCCCCAAGGTCTTAGTAAAAGTCAGATAGGAAAAAACAAAAATTATCCTAGTTGCTCTGGACTGGCCTCGCCAGCACTGGTACCCACTTCTAAGGAATATGTCTCAACTTCCTCCATGGTACTTGCTTCAAATACCTCATCTACGGTCTCAGCAGAACAATCAAATTCTGCACACTCAACTCCAAACTCTGAATCTTGCAGCATGGCTGATCAATTAATTATTCAAACAACACCTCTCAGTAAATCTGTGATGGATGTCATTTTGGAAGCCAGAAGGCCTAGTACTAGAAAATCTTATGCTGATAAAAGGAAGAGATTCTATGCTTGGAACCAAGCACAAGGGACAGACACAGCAAAGCCCAGTATTACTCAGATTTTACAATATTTGACTGAGATGCTTGACAAGGGCCTATCTTTTTCTTCAATAAAAATCCATGCCTCTGCCATCTCGGCTCATTACAACACAGAGCCTCCCCTCTTTTCTCATCCTCTGATTAAACAGTATCTTAGAGGGGCCAAAAATTTAAGGCCTCCCAGAAGATCACCAACTCCTGCATGGGACCTCAATTTTGTGCTGGAAAAACTCACCCTTCTTCCTTTTGAACCAGCAGCTACTGTGGATATAAAAATTCTGTCTTGGAAAACAGCTTTTCTCTTGGCAGTCACTTCAGCAAGAAGGGTTTGAGAACTACAGGCTTTCATGGCAGTGGAGCCTTTTATTATATTTTACCCGGACAGGGTGTCCCATAGGACCAATCCTTCTTTTATGCCTAAGGTGGTATCCAGTGTGGCTCTTAACCAGACCATTCACCTGCCAATGTTTTACCCAAATCCACAGAACAAGGGTGAGCGGATTTTGCATTCATTGGACATACACAGGCAACTAAGATTTTACTTAGGACCAAATCTCTAAGAAAGTCTGAACAACTACCGGTAGCATTTGCTGCAGGGTCAGAGGGGAAGACTATATCAAAGCAGACTATTTCTAAGTGGATAAGGCACTGCATTCATTTCTGCTACTTGCACCATGGTAAACCTGTGCCCAAGGGGATCGGATCACATTCCACCAGGGCTGCCTCTACTTCAGCAGCTTTTCTCAGAGGGGTTCCAACCAAAGACATTCTAGAAGCTGCTACTTGGAGCTCTGTTCATACCTTCACAAAGCATTATCATTTGCTTCTTTTCTCCAAATCCAGGGCAGGCTTTGCCACTGCAGTTCTGCAGGGCCTTATAGCCGCTGCTAATGTTGTTTAGTTCCATCCTCTCATCCATAGTTTTGGGATTCTACCCAAATGTGATGACTGCAACAGTGAAACATGAAGAACATAGTACAGTTGTGTTCACTTACCATAAATGTAGATGTTCGAGTGTATTCACTGTTGCAGTCCGGGTTACCCACCCATCATCCCCCTTTTCTATACCTGCTCTTTCCTTCACTATTCACAAAAGCCTTTGTGGTGTATTTGCTTTTAGATGAAGGTAAAGTTTATGTTTCTAAAAGTGCATTTATGTATATATTTACTGTTTATTTAAATAAATATATATATATATATATATATATATATATATATATATATATATGTATATTTTTTTTTTTTTTGCTCCCCATTTGGGGGGCACCTGACATCTGGGGCAAGAAAAACTGAATAAAATGGCATCGGCTGCGTGTCTTATACCCCTGACGACCTGACGTCATGAAAGAGACACCAACTGATGCAGGACCCAAGACGTTGTTATTCAGGCCAACTGAGGGCAATCTGCCAACAGATTACCCAAATGTAATGACTGCAACAGTGAATACACTCGAACGTCTACATTTATGGTAAGTGTACACAACTGTACTTTTTGAATATCGTGTCCCAGGGATATAGATTTCATTTCCACACGTTGCCAACACCAAACGGGTGGCCAGCCCTGACCCCAAATCAGTGGGCAGAGGCTCAAAAACAAGTACTTTCCCTCTTAAATATGGGGGCTATTCAGCTGGTACCAGAAGAGGAAAAGGGACAAGGTTTCTATTCCAGGCTTTTCCTGGTACCCAGAAAAGACAAATCATGGCGTCCAATCCTGGACCTGTCTACTCAAAACACCTTTCTGGAGATTCCAAAATTCAAGATGCTGACTCTTCACCAATTACTACCTATGCTAGGCAAAGATGCCTGTTTGGCAACTCTAGATTTAAAAGAAGCATACCTGCACATCCCAGTCAGAGAATCTTGAAGAAGATACCTACGCTTCAAAGCACGCTACTTGCATTATCAGTTCTCTGCACTGCCCTTTGGCTTGTCTACTGTGCCCAGCATATTCACAAAGTGCCTGGCTCCAGTAATTGCATTTTGCAGGCAAAGAAATATTCAAATATATCCATACCTGGACGATTGTCTAATTTAGGCAAAAAAACCAGGGCATACTTTTAAATCATCTGGCGTTTGTAAAAAGGGTTCTAACTTGTCTGGGGTACACCATAAATGAAAAGAAATCACAGCTGGTACCCTGTCAATAGATTACATTCCTGGGAGCAAGCTTGAATACAACTGCCCAGATGGCTTTCCTCATGCCAGAAAAGCAAATTCATTTGGTAACTTACTTCAAATAAGTGGCCACAAAAACCCTGCTATTTTGCAAGACAAATACTGCAAGCCTTGGGTTTCATGGCCTCCTGTATTCTTCTAATTCCATATGCAAGACTGCTTATGAGGAAATTACAGTGGTATCTAAAAAGCCTATGGAGTCAACATTGTCACAGCCTGGAAACAGTGATTCCCTATCATACCTTGCCTACGCCTGGAGTTCCTATGTTGGGCAGAGGCCTGCCACCAAAACAAGGGACTACCATTCACACTACCCCCTGCCGCACAAACCCTAACTACAGATGCATCAGACTATGCATGGGGGGGTTCACCTGGCAGGGAAGTGCATTCAGGGCAAATGGAACCCAAATCGAATGCACCTACATATCAATCAAAAAGAAATGTTAGCTGTACAGAATTCTCTGACAGCCTTCAAGGATTTCATTCTTCCAGGACAACTAATGGTAAAGACAGACAACACCACGGTTATGTGGTACATAAACAAGCAGGGGAGTACACATTCCTACCCCCTCTGCAGATAAGCCATGGCATTGTGGAACACAGCCTTGAGCTACCAAGTGTACCTACAAGCTCAATTCCTGCCAGGAAAATTGAATACACTGGCAGACGGACTAAGCAGAAACCTCATGGACCCACACGAATGGAAACTGGAACCATGGATTTTCAACATGTTGACAAGCGAATGGGGGAGCCCAGACATAGATCTATTTGCCTCCCCCCAGAACTATCATTTGGACAAGTTTTGCACAAGGACTTCCACGAAAGCCTGGAAAGTGGATGCTTTGTCCTTCAGCTGGAAAAACCTATCAGTCTACGCCTTTCCCCCTCTGCCTCTGCTCTCCAAAGTTCTACTAAAAGTCAAACAGGACAAGCCAAGGATGATTTTGATTGCTCCAGACTGGCAGCACCAGCACTGGTACCCCCTCCTGTGCAGTGTGTCACAAATATCTCCATGGCACCTGCCTCAGACCTCTTCCCTGCTGTCTCAGCAGGAGAACCAAATTCTGCACCCTCAGCTTCCAACATTGAAACTTGCAGCCTGGCTAATGACTTAAATTCACCTTTACCATCCCTCAGCAAACCTGTAATGGATGTCATCTTGGAGGCAAGGAGACCTAGTACTAGAAAAATCTTATGCTGACAAATGGAAAAGATTCTGTGCCTGGAACCAGTCTTTAGGGATGAGCACAGCAGCGCCCAATTTACCTCAGATTTTGCAATACTTAACTGAGATGCTTCACAAGGGTCTGTCTTTTTCCTCCATTAAAATCCATGCCTCGGCTATTTCAGCTCATTATAACACAGAACCTCCCCTCTTCTCTCATCCTCTGCTCAAGCAGTATCTCAGAGGGGCAAAAAACTTGAGACCACCCAGGAGAGCTCCTACCCCTGCCTGGGACCTTAACTTGGTTTTGGAGAAACTCACTCTACCTCCTTTCGAGCCAGCTGCTACTGCAGAGTTAAAATTTCTTTCTTGGAAAACAGCCTTCCTTTTAGCAATCACTTCAGCTAGAAGGATATCTGAATTACAGGCCCTTATGGCAGTGGAGCCTTTCATCATTATTCATGTGGACAGGGTATCTCTCAGGACCAATCCAGCCTTCATGCCCAGGGTGGTTTCCAGTGTGGCTCTTAATCAGTCCACTCATTTGCCAACCTCCTTTCCCAATCCACAGAACAAAGGGGAACAGATTCTGCATTCCTTGGATGTGCACAGACAACTTAGATTCTACTTGGACAGAACTAAATCTCAAAGAAAATTTGAACAACTGCTGGTAGCATTTGCTGCAGGGGCAAAGGGGAAGGCTATTTCAAAACAAACCATTTCTAAATGGATAAGCCATTGCATTCATTTCTGCTATAAGCACCATGGAAAACCTATCCCCCAGGGGATCAGATCTCACTCCACCAGGGCTGCATCTACTTCTGCAGCCTTTCTCAAAGGTGTTCCCACCAGGGACACCCTAGAAGCTGCTACCTGGAGCTCTGTACATACTTTCACCAAGCATTATCATTTACCAATTTTCTCTAAATCCAGAGCTGGCTTTGCCACTGCTGTCTTGCAGGGCCTTATAGCTGGCCCTAATGCTGTATAAACTCCTCCTCCCAACCATAGCTTTGGGAATCTACCCAAATGTAATGACTGCAACAGTGAAACACGAGGGACATAGTACAGTTGTGTACATTTGGTAATTGAAAAAAATGGATGATGGAGAAAAAATTCACCAATAATCACCACAAATCTCCGTACCACAGGATCCAATGAAGGAAAGTCCCTGCTTGCTTGGGCAGTATATGTGAAAAAAAAAAAAAAAACTTAGTTGGTTCCAAAAACAACTTTTCAGTCCAGTCCACACTCTATAGCACGTGTAGTAGTGTAATATATTTACGACAACACAGCACAGCACAGCACGACAGTATTCAAAATGTTTCAAACAGAATGCAAGCAGAAACGTTTTTAGCTTTTATTTCTTTCACAAAACTTCTTTCTTCAGAATCAGTTGTGTACATTTACCATAAATGTATATTTTTGAGTGTATTCACTGTTGCAGTCCTGGTTACCCTCCCTCCAGCCCCCTAGTTTTTTTCTGGCTATACCTCTACTTTCCTTTACTATGCTTTAAAGCCTTTTTTGTGTATTTGCTTTTAGTTGGGGGTAAACTTTTGTGTTTTTATGTCTATTTGCACCCCATTTGGGGGGCACCTGGCATCTAGGGCAAGAAAAACTGATGTAATGGCATCGGCTGCATGTTTTATACCCCTGACAACCTGACGTCATGGAAGAAGGGACAGCAACCAATGCAGGACCCAAGACTTTATTAATCAGGCTGACTGAGGGCAACCTGCCAGCAGATTACCCAAATGTAATGACTGCAACAGTGAATACACTTGAACATCTACATTTATGGTAAGTGTACACAACTGTACTTTCCAGGATCTGCCTTGAGTTCTTCTGTTCTATCAGAACTGACGGACTCCCGAGGCTGTAGCTCTGCTGCCGGGTCCAAGGGTCACTGATTGGCTCCAGTTTTTTATTTGGGTTGTCCTTGACTCTTGGAGCTTCAACTGATGTGGGCTGTTCCTCAACTCCTGCTTTGGGGGTAGGTTTCTCAAAGCGAGGTGGGACCACGATTCCAGGTTGTCCTCCTCTGTTCTGGGCTCCCATCCTTCTTCTGGGGGACCTGTTTTCTAGGTTATTGAGAGGACATTGGCCTTTGCAGGTTCTCAGCTGGCCCCTCCTTTATCAGAGTATTACCCTAGGACTCCCTTTCGTCCAGAGCTGCCAACAACCTCCATGCCCAGGCAGCAAGCACCAAAACTGCAGGATACCCCTGTGCAGGGCCTTTCTTCTTCAGAGTCCTCCTCAGAGATTCCCACTGAGGAGACACCCCGGGAAAAGATGTGTAAGTGGAAACAATTCTTCTTAAGACTGTCATACACGAGACAGATTTCAATGATGGGAAGGGTTCCCCTCAGTCACTCCTGGAAGAGGTCTCCTTTGGAGTAATTGTAGAAATTCTCAAACAGGGGGGTGACTGGAAACCCATAGACCCTACCTCTGTGAAGTCTGTGTACCTACAAGCTTTTAGTGTTTGCCCATCTACTTCTTGGGTGACCCCTCCTGCTGACATTCTTATTAGATTGATTGCACAGCGGGCTTGGAAGGCCCCTGATTCAGTAGAGCCAATCCCCAGAAGACCAGACAAAGTTCTTTCAGTAACAGAGGACCACCACTATTAGGCTAAGGGGTTAGCAGTAGATACTGTGGTGTTTGCAGCGGCTACCAAAAAAGGAACTGGTGGTAGAGAGTTCCACTGATCATTCCCCCTAATCGACAGTCCAGGGCAATGGACTGATTCGGAAAGCGAGTGTATGCGTCAACCTTCGCTTTAAGGTCCTTGAATTTTATGGCACAATGTACTAGGCACAAGAGGGATCTGATCAATGAGTTGTTAGATACCCTTGCAGGAGCTGTGTCTGAGGAGGTCCAAGATAAAGTGGCCTCACAACTGGCTACCTTGGAGTCTATTTCCAACCTGGCCATGGGGCTCATCATGCATGCAGCAGAAGGGACGACTAGGGCAGCGGGTCCCAGTGTTGCTATATGGAGACACACCTGGATGCACTTGTGTGAGTTTGCAGAGCCATTTAAGCCTTCTTTTGTCAGTGCTGCTTTTGATGGATCTTCCTTGTTTGGCCCCAAAGTCAGAGAAACCTTAGCTAGGTGTGAGAAAGAAGGGACGACACTATTTGCAGTGGGCATACATTTTTCTGCTCCTCAAAGGTCCTACTCTCTGAACTAGAGGAGCCGGAAGATGTTCAAAAAAATCCTAAGGGCCTTTTCAGGACACACATGGCAGTGGCTTCCCCGGGGTCAGAGGGAGTGCTCCAATGGAAGACGCTGATCCCGCAGCAGATGTGGCCGACAAAATCAGGGTTCCAGATATTCTTTTCTGGGAAACCCTACCAGTGCTCCTGAAAGGAGGCCCGATTGCTTACCTCTGGAAGCAGTTGGGGGAAGATTCCCTTTACAATCGAGAGCCTGGTGCCAAATGACTTCAGATACTTGAGTGCAAAGTATCATTGCCGGAGGTTACCCCATCCCCTTTACTCTCTATCCAATATCGAGAAGAAGACTCCCTGATGTTCCACCCAATCAAGAGGGTTCAAGCAGCTCTGGAAATTCAAAAGCTTCTAGAGAGAGTCATCCAAGAAGTCCCACCAGACCAGATAGGATCCGGATTTTACTTGGTTCTTTTTGGTGGCATAAAAATGGGACTTAAGACTAATTTTAGATCTCAGTCTTCTGAACAGGTTTGCTGTCCTTCTATTCTCATGTTGCAGTATTCATAACTGTAGGGAGGTTGCTGTCTGCAGCACCAGACATCCTGCCAGTATACCAAAGTCTTAGGAGCAGGGGTACGTGCAACGTTTGATGTCAGAACCATAAACTGACCTTGGCGATAAAAGTGAAGTCTGCATGTACCCACTTCAGAGTGGACTACCACATACAATAGTACCCCTGGTAAGCAAGGAAGTGGAAAAGGGGGAAGCTTTTCAGATCCACATGTGAGACCAAGCTAGAGGGTGCCTCTTAGAGACATGTGCCTGCTGCTGAGGTTTAATTGATGGAGAGAGGTCCCATCACGTAGGCAAATACATAAAGAAGGGGTAGGAGGGTGGGACTGAATACTGCAGCACTGAAGAGGACATCTACTCTTACTGTAAGTTCTTACACAACTATTTTATGTCCTATTCTCAAGTTGCAGTATTCATAACTGTAGGGAGAGTATCAAAGCTTTTAGATATGAGCATGGGAAGAAGGATGAGGTCCCTGGTCTGAGACCATGTAAGATAGATCTAGCGAATCCAGTTCTGGCTCGAGAAACCAAATCTAGTTTATAATGCCTGGTAAATGTATGGACTGATGACCGACCAGGTAGCCACTTCTAGGATAGAAGCACGTAGTCTACCCCCCCCGAAGAAGGCTGCTAAAGAAGCAGCTGCCCTGGTGGAATGAGCTCTCACATTTTCAGTTAGAACATTACGAGTAACATGCAGAAATAGCCTTTGAAATCCATGAAGATATTGTTTGCTTTGAGACTGCCTTCCCCAAGGCCATTGGGTGAAAGGAGACAAACAGCTGGTCAGACATTCTAATGGGTTTGGTTTTGTCCAGGTAATACCCAAGTTGTCTGTGGACATCTAAGGAATGTAGAGTTCTTTCAGAGGAATTTTGAGGTTGAGGGAAGAAGACAGGAAGGTTAATGGTCTGATTCAAGGATAGCTCATTAACCACCTTAGGCATGAAGTAAGGGCTAGCCCTAAGAGAGATACCGTCAGGGCTTGAATTTCTAATACCCTCCTGGTGGATGTGAGGGCCACCAGCAATATGGTTTTTCCAGGTACATAGCTTTTAGTGATGCTGAGTGAACTGGCGTAAATGGTGGTAAGGTGAGTTTTTCAAGGACAAAATTTAAGTCCCATGTAGGAGAAATTGGCTTATGAGGGGGTCTGATGTGAAGGACCCCTTTCAAAAAGAGCTTAACCTCTAACCTGGATGCCAAAGGAGGTACCAAAGGAAGACAAGCAGAAATGGCAGACAAGTGGACCTTAACAAAAGAGTACGTCAGTCCTGAATGTAGAAGCTCACACAAGTAAGAAAGGACCATGGAAACAAGAATGAGTAAAGGCTCCTGGTTTTTCTTTTGACACCACGTGGAGAATCTATCCCGTTTTGCCACATAATTTCTCCTGATATTAGGTTTCCTGGCCTCCTGCAGGACATTGAGTATGTCCTCTGAGTATGGGTGTCTGAAAGGGATCATAACCCTATCACCCATAAAGTGAATCTGAGATTTATCACCTGATGGTGTATTAGGGACCCCCTGCCTTGTGAGAGTAGGTTGAAACAGTAGGGTAACCTGTGGTGATTGCCCTTGGCTAAAAGGTAAAGAAGGGGAAACTAATACTGTCTTGGCCAAAAGGGAGTCACCAGTAGGATTTTTGGTTTATCCCTCTGGATCTTCAGAAGGACCTTCTGAATCGGTGTGAAGGGAAAAGGCATAAAGATACATCCCCACCCAAGAGAAACAGAAGACACCCACTTTCCAAGCCTTTGCCTGATGTTCTTCGTGTTTCACTGTTGCAGTCATTACATTTGTGTTATCTGCCTGCAGGTAGCCTTCAGCCGGCCTGAATACCAGAGTCTTCGGATTTCTGCATCGGATGATGTCACTTTCATGACGTCAGGTCGCCAGGGGTAAAAAACATGCAGCCGATGCCATTACATCAGTCTTTCTTGCCATGCGGTGCACGAAACAGAAGCAGTTCACAAGTGCCAGTCGGCAGACTCCTGAAATTTTCATTTTCAAGTTTCAGACCCGAAGTCTTCAAAAAAGCCAAGTACCCTGTTGGGGATCCCTTTTTCTTGCTCTAACCAATGTCAGTAAAAGTTAACAATTCTCTTACCTGTGGAAAGCAAATACCTCACAGTGATTTTCATTCTTACTGCATCCCCTGCTTAGGCCCAGACCACGACGTCCCTCATTGTCGGTTTTGTGCCTTATTCAACGTCCGAACTATTCGTCGTTGAGCTATTTTTGCGGCTACTTTCGTACTCATTCTGTGTACTCCGAAATGGCTTCGTCAAGCCATCCGACTACGGATCTTCTGAAAAAACATAAGGATAAAGACAGAGACAGGCCGCATAGGTCCAAAACTGCTGACGCTTCCATTAAGCTAGTCGCCAGTCCGCTGGTACTCAGTGAGGTGCTTTTGCAGCCCCTGATACCCGCTACTTCTGAATTGCAGGCCTCTACTGAGACCCATTCGGAGTCTGGTATGCCGAAAGATGCTTCTTCGGCTATGGAACCTGCAGATGTCACTACCTTGGATGGGTCCGGAGCCACTGTGCAGGCACCGGTTTCTGAGGGTGTATTCAGGCCTTCAGACATTGCAGGCAGAGAAACATTCAAATTTACCCATACTTGGATGATTGTCTGATTCAGGCAGAAAGCCAGGACTTGCTATTACAACACCTGGCATTCGTAAAGAAACTTCTAACCTCACTGGAGTACACTATCAATGAAAATAAATCTCACCTAGTACCCTGCCAACAGATTGTATTCGTGGGAGCAAGCTTGAACACAACTTCCCAGATGGCATTCCTCACTCCGGAGAAAAAAGTTTATTTGACAACCTACTTCAAACTATTGGCCACAAAACCCCAGCTATCTGCAAGGAAAATACTGCAAGCCCTGGGGTTCATGGCCTCTTGCGTTTTACTAATTCCATATGCGAGACTGCATATGAGGAAACTCCAATGGTATCTAAAAAGCTATGATGTCAAGATTCTCAGGACCTGAAAACAATGGTTTCTATCATTCCTTGCATCAAGACAGAGTTCCTTTGGTGGGCAGAGGCCTGCTACCACAACAAGGGACTCCCTTTCAATCTACCCCCTGCCGCCCAAACCCTAACAACAGATGCATCAGACAATGCATGGGGGGCTCACATGGCAGGGCAGTGCATACAGGGCAAATGGACCCCGAGACAGATGCACCTGCATATCAATCAAAAAGAAATGTTAGCTGTACAGAATGCTCTGACAGCCTTCAAGGACAATATTCTTCCAAGACAACTATTGGTACAGACAAGACAACACCACAGTTATGTGGTACATAAACAAGCAGGCAGGACCCTACTCATACCCTCTCTGCAGACTAGCTATGGTTCTGTGGAACACAGCCTTGAGCTACCAAGTACACCTGTAAGCTCAATTCCTGCCAGGCAAACTAAATTCACTGACAGACGACTTAAGCAGAAATCTCATGAACCCACACAAATGGAAACTAGAACCCAAAATTTTCAACCTCTTGAGGAACAAATGAGGGACTCCAGAGGTAGACCTGTTTGCCTCCCCTCAGAACAACCAATTGTACAAATTCTGCACAAGAACTCCCCACAGCCAAGCTTGGAAAGTGGATGCGCTGTCCTTTACCTGGGAAAGCTTCTCAGTTTATGCCTTTCCCCCCTCTGCCTCTCCTCTCGATCGTTCTACTAAAGATCAAACAAGACAAGCCAAGGACAATACTGATTGCACCAGACTGGCCATGACAGCACTGGGTACCCACTCTTGCACAGTATGACACTGCTACAACCATGACACCTTCCTCAGAACCAGATTCTGCACCCTTCGCTTCAAACCCCGAACCTTGCAGCCTGGCTTATTCCTTGAGCTCTCCCTTAGCATCCCTCAGTAAGCAGGTACTGGATGTCATTCTGGAGGCAAGGAGGCCTAGTACTAGAAAATCCTATGCTGAAAAGTGGAAAAGATACTGCTCCTGGAGCCTGGCTCAGGGGATGGGCACAACGGCGCCCAGTTTCTCATATTCTACAGTACTTAACAGAAATGCTCCACGGGGACCTATCCTTCTCGTCAATTAAAATTCATGCCTCTGCCATTTCAGCACATTATAATACTGAGCCACCCCTCTTCACTCACCCCTTGCTAAAGCAATTCCTTAGAGGGGCCAAAAATTTAAGACCCCCCAGGAGAGCTCCGACTCCAGCCTGGGACCTTAACTTTGTATTGGAAAAGCTCACTCTTCCCCCCTTTGAACCAGCTGCTACAGCAGAGTTGAAGATGTCCTTCATGGATGCATCTGCAGTCATAACAAATGGGTTGTCCTGTCGTCAGGCAGCCCTTCGGTCAGCCGGATTCCAAAGTCTGGGTCCAGCTTCGGCTGATGTCGCACTTCACCCGCCGTCATCTCTGCTGGTCTTCGGGTATAAAGGCATCAGCCGGCGCCATTTTCCTCAGTCTTTCTTGCCGCGTGGCGCCCGAAGCAGAAGCTGTTCGCAAGTGCCGGTTGGTCAGATCCAGAGATTACTACTACCGAATACTACTTCGAAGACTTCTAAAAAGCTAAGTACCCCATTGGGGACTCTTTCTTGCCTCAGCCGATGTCAGAAAAAGTCAATAACTGTTTAACTTGTGGGAAACAAATACCTCATAAAGATTTCCACTCTTACTGCCTGCCTTGCTTAGGCCCAGACCACGACGTAGCAGCCTGTTCGGCCTGTGCTTCCTTCAACCGACGAACGCTTAGGCGTCGGTCGGAGTTTGCTGAACAATTTTTCGGCTCAGATTTTGCGTACATTATGCCGTCGGATCCTCCGACTACCCAAATTGTTAAAAAACGCAAAGAAAAGACCGACACTCGCGGTCCGGTTTCGGCGAAACCACGGTTAAGCAAGCGAGTGTCTCGGTTTCGCGAAACCGAGAAAACCGGTCAATCTTCAGCCGAATCCATGACTACTACTGAGGCTCCTGCTACCTTAGTTGAATCGGCCTCAGAAATTTTGCCTACAATTGTGGTTCCTAGTGATTTATCAGACACCATCCCTTTGGATGTCTCTACCCCAGCACGTGGTGCTGCTAGGCCTCCTGCAGCCATGTCTATTAAGGCCTTTGCCAGGGCTAAGGCAGCCAAATCTGTTAAATCAGTGCCTGTTAAGCCCCCCTCACACAGGTCCACTTCAAGTTCACAAATGCTTACTCTGGCAGAGGATTTAATATCCTTAATTAGGGATCCCAATCTCACCCAGACAGGGCCTCTCAGCCCCAGAAAAGAGACCTAGAGCAGAGCCCCGAGCCAGTGTCCTCTGATGATTCTGCGGATGACTCAGACATTACAGACCAGCCAGAGGCTCCTTTTCTACTTATGAAGATTCCGATGCTGAAGAATCCATTCCAGCTGCCTCTCCACCAGAGGAATTTTCCTTTGGGGAAACCTTACATGCCATGAGAGAACAATTCCAATGGCAGGGACAAGATTTCTCAGATTCCAGAAAAAGGCTTAGGACATTTCTGCATTTACCACAACATAGGCCCTTAGCTATACCTCCTGTACTGCCTGTTGTGGATGATGCATTTAATGATGTTTGCACTGCTCCTGATTCTTTACCTCCAGCCCCTGCCAAACCAGATAGATTTTACAGGGTGCCAGACACTCATCACCACCTATACAAGGCCCCACTTGCAGATCCTGAAACTATATCCCAGGGGCCTAAGGCAGTAGCCTCGACCTCATCAAAAAACCCTATTCCTTCTGAAAGGGAATCCAGGTCCTTAGAGAGATGGGGGAAAAAAGTTTACACCTCTGCTACTCTCTCAGCTAGAGCTTTAAACTGTCAGTTTCATATGATCCAATACCAAGAGTTTATGCTTGATCAGTTAACTAAAAAGCTGTCCTCTGATGACTCTTAGATAAGAAATATGTATTAGAAATGGTGAATAACATCCAACAGGTTAGTAACCATTCTTTAAAATGTGGCTATGATGCACTGGAGGCTTCATTTAGATCAGCCATGACTGGCACAGTGATAAGAAGGCATGCATGGTTGAAAGAACAGGTCTTACGGATCATGTTAAAGCAAAGCTGTTAGATGCTCCTATGGATAAGGCCAGTCTATTTGGTACACCTGCTCAGCAAGTAATGAAGAAAATGGAAGAGAAGGCAAAATCTGTACAAACAGTTAAAGATTTCTTACAGGTTCAGCCCCAAGGTTTAGCAGGAACTGGCCTGCCAAAAATTGGTCCTTTCCAGACTCCTCAAAATCCCAAAGAGGCAGGAATAGACGCTCTAGAGGCATAAATCAATCCAGAGGAGGTGCCTACAGAGGACGACAGTGGCAAGGCAATAACCGAGGCACAGACACAACCACTGCCACTGCAACAGGACAATCACAGTGACTTGGCTCTGACACCACCTACCAGGGAGCAAATAGCAGCACCTTTAGGCGGAAAGTTAGCCTTATTTTCGAAAAATTGTCACTATATCACAAAAGACAAGTGGATTTTGCAAACCATAGACCAAGGCTACAGGTTCCACTTCCACACCTTACCAGTAAAAAGAAGAATGCCAAACCTACCTCCAAGTCAAAAAACAGAAGCTCTACAGCAGATAGCGGAATTAGCAAAGATGAGAGCTGTGGAAAGAGTACCAATAACAGAACAGGGCAAAGGATTCTACTCCAGACTCTTCCTAGTACCAAGAAAAGAGAAAAGTTGGAGACCTATTCTCGACCTGTCCGTCTTAAACACATACATCATTGTCCCAAAATTCAAAATGCTGACCCTACAGCAACTTCTTCCCATGCTGGGCAAGGAGTGTTGGCTGGTAACTCTAGATCTCAAGGAGGCATACCTGCACGTCCCCATCGACCAAATTGCAGAAGATACCTCAGATTTCTTGCAGGATCAGAGCATTATCAATTCTCAGCATTGCCCTTTGGCTTATCTACTGCGCCCAGAGTATTCACAAAATGCCTGGCATCAGTAATCGCTCACTGCAGACTACAGGAATCCAAATTTATCCATACCTGGACGACTGCCTGTTACAAGCGGACAACAAAAGCAAGCTGACAACAGATTTACAAAGGGTCATTTGCTTACTACAAGCCCTGGGATACACAGTCAATTTACAAAAGTCAAGGCTGATACCATCCCAAACAAGAACATTCTTAAAAGGAATTGGACACAGTAAGACAAATGGCATTCCTAACTGCAGAAAAACAAAAAGAACTCCCTCTTTACTTCTTGGCATTAACAAAGCAGAACAAACTAACAGCAAGAAAAGTTCTGCAGGCCTTGGGCTTCATGGCATAATGCATAATCTTGGTCCCACATGCCAGACTGCATATGAGAAAGCTACAGTGGTACCTAAAGAATTTATGGTCTCAACACAGGCACAGCTTAGAAACCGAAATCCCACTAATCACATGCCTAAAACAGGAGTTCCTATGGTGGGCTCAAGCATGCCAGTCAAACCCAGGCTTACCCTTCCACAACTTTCAAGCAAACCAAGCCATCACAACGGACGCCTCAGACCTAGGCTGGGGGGCGCACATGTTGGACAAATGCATACAAGGATTGTGGACTCAAGACCAGCTGCACCTGCACATAAACCAAAAAGAAATGCTGGCAGTAAAACTAGCAATCCAGAAATTCAGACCATTCCTCAAAGAAGGCCATTTAATGATAAGGACAGACAACACCACAGTCATGTGGTACATCAACAAACAGGGAGGCACTCATTCATACCCCCTATGCAGAATGACTCTGGACCTTTGGAATCTGGCTCTGAGCTACAACATCCAGTTACAGGCAATATTTGTGCGGAAAAGAGAACACCCTAGCAGACATGTTAAGCAGAACCACCTCGGATGCTCACGAATGGATGCTACACCCGGACATCTTCAAGGCCATCACAAAGAAATGGGGAATGCCACAAATAGACCTATTCGCATCCCCACTCAATCACCAGCTCAAAAATTCTGCACAAGGACATACCACCCACTTGCATGGAAGGTGGATTCTCTATCCTTCAGTTGGAAAGGCCTGACAGCATATGCATTTCCACCTCTTCCCTTGATGCACAAGGTACTACTGAAAATCAAAGAGGAACGTCCAAGGATAATCCTGATAGCTCGAATTGGCCAAGACAACACTGGTACCCATTGCTGAGGAGCATGTCTCGGGGAGAATGTGGTCAATACCCTGATGTCTTTGATGTTAACTCAGAACAACTACAACATCATGCATCCAAACCTAAAAACCTTGCAACTGACTGCCTGGAACATCACATAGCAGCAACTAACCCAGACCTATCCCAAAGGGTTAAATACATTATCCTTGAAGCCCGCAGACCTTCAACAAGAAGGAACTATGCAGGAAAATGGAAAAGGTTTGTCATTTGGAGTACTGAAAGAGGAAAAGATGTGTGAACATAGATATTGCTAACATCCTGGAGTACTTGGCAGAGCTTCTACATACAGGCCTGTCCTATTCCTCCATCAAGATACATGCATCAGCTATTTCAGCAGAATACAGCTTTGATCCACCTGTCTTTTTGCATCCTCTACTCAGGCAGTTCCTCAGAGGGATCAAGAATGTAAAACCTCCTAGGAAACCACCATTACCAGCATGGGACTTGAACTTTGTGCTAGAAAAGTTGACACTCCCTCTGTTTGAACCAGCAGCAACAGCAGATCTGCAACACCTATCATGGAAAACTGCTTTCCTACTGGCAATTACTTCAGCAAGGAGGGTTTCGGAACTACAGGCCTTAATGGCAGTGCAACCCTTCCTAATCTTCCATCAAGATAGGGTGTCCATGAGAACTAATCCTACATTTATGCCTAAGGTGGTATCCAGAGTGTCTTTAAACCAGGCAATCCACCTACCTACCTTCTTTCCCAATCCACAGAACAGGGGGGAAAGACTGCTGCATACCTTGGATGTACATAGGCAGTTACGCTACTACCTGGACAGAACCAAAGGTAACAGAAAAACTGACCAGCTTTTAGTAGCCTATGCAACAGGAAGGGAAGGAAAAGCAATTTCCAAACAGACAATCTCCAAATGGATAGGAAATTGCATAAGATTCTGTTACTCCTACCATGGAAAACCAATTCCACAGAACATAAGACCTCATTCTACAAGGGCTACAGCCACTACCACAGCTTTCTTACGAGGAGTGGCAACCAAGGACATTATTGAGGCGGCTACTTGGACCTCCGTGCATACATTTGCCAAGCATTATAATTTACCTCTATACTCTAGATCCCGAGCAGGGTTTGCCACTGCTGTACTGCAAGGGATCCTAACTACACCATAATTTTTCTTCCTCCACCCCTAGTTTGGCTATGGTATTCTACCCATTTGTTATGACTGCAGATGCATCCATGAAGGACATAGTACAGTTTTGTACCTACCATAAATGTAGATGTCCGAACTGGATAGCATCTGCAGTCAGGATTACCCTCCTTCCCCTCTGTGGTACTCCTAGGGTATTTACCCTCCTAATAGCTAGCTGGGGGGAGTCTCTTATGGTGTATTTGTTTGTATATATGTACATACATGCTTATTTTTTGTGTTTGCCTTCTACTTTTTAGGAAACATTGGCATTTATCCAAAATTTAGCTTTCCAAGAGGGCAACTGGCATCTGGGGCAAGAAACACTGAGGAAAATGGCGTCGGCTGATGCCTTTATACCCGAAGACCAGCAGAGATGACGTCGGGTGAAGTGCGACATCAGCGAGCGGACCCAGACTTTGGAATCCGGCCGACCGAAGGGCTGCCTGACGACAGGACAACCCATTTGTTATGACTGCAGATGCTATCCAGTTCGGACATCTACATTTATGGTAGGTACAAAACTGTACTTTCCTTTCTTGGAAAACAGCCTTCCTTGTAGCCATCACTTCAGCAAGAAGAGTGTCTGAATTACAGGCCCACAGGGATTCCCTCAGGACTAATCCTTCCTTTATGCCCAAGGTGGTATCTTCTGTGGCCCTAAATCAAGGTGGTATCTTCTGTGGCCTTAAATCAGTCCATTCATTTGCCTACTGTTTTCCCTAATCCACAAAACAAAAGGGAATGAATACTGCACTCTCTGGATGTGCACAGACAACTTAGATTTTATTTGGACAGGACTAAGCCTACCAGAAAATCTGAGCAGCTGCTGGTTAGTTTTGCTGCAGGGGCAGAGGGGAGGGCCGTTTCAAAGCAAACTATTTCAAAATGGACAGCCCATTGCATTAATTTCTGCTACAAGCACCATGGAAAAATTACCCCTCAGGGGATAAGATCACATTCCACCAGGGCTGCATCTACTTCTGCAGCATTTCTCAGAGGGGTCCCTACCAGGGACATCCTAGAGGCTGCCACCTGGACCTCTGTGCATACCTTCACGAAGCATTACCACATACCTATCTTTTCTAAATCCAGAGCTGGATTTGCCACTGCAGTCTTGCAGGGATTAATAGCTGGCCCTAATGCTCTTTAACTTCCTCCTCCCTTCCTTAGCTTTGGGAATCAACCCAAATGTAATGACTGCAACAGTAAAACATGAAGAATATAGTACAGTTGTGTACACTTACCATAAATGTACATGTTCGAGTGTATTCACTGTTGCAGTCCTGGTTATCCTCCCTGCAGCCCCCTGACTTCTCTTGGCTCTATCTTTCCTTCCTGCTTAGCATATATTATATATTGTGTATTTGCTTTTTGCTGGGGGTGTTACATACCATATAATTGCTTCCTATTGTGGGGGCACCTGACATCTGGGGCAAGAAAAACTGATGTAATGGCATCGGCTGCATGTTTTATTATATCCCTGATGTCATGGAAGAAGTGACAGCATCCGACACAGAAATCTGAAGACTCTCGTATTCAGGCCGGCTGAGGGCTACCTGCAGGCAGATAACCTAAATGTTATGACTGCAACAGTGAATACACTCGAACATCTACATTTATGGTAAGGGTACACGACTGTACTTTCTGGGAGGAGGCAAACAGATCTGCCTGAGAAATACCCCGCTTGTGTACAAGATCCAGGAGCACATCCATTTGTGAGATGGTGCAGAGGTTCTGCTGAGAGTATCTGCCATTGCATTCTCTGCTGAGGGAAAGTACACCACTTGCAGGTGTATATGGAGTGTTGATGCTAGGGACCAAATCTGTGTGGCCAGGTTGCAAAGAGGGTAAGACCTTGTCCCCCCTACCTGTTTATGTACCACAAGACAGTCGTATTGTCTGCGAGTACTTCCAAGGTGTCTGGTAGGAGGACTTGTTGGAAGATCAGTAATGCTAGGCAAAGGGCCCTCATCTCTTTGATATTGATGAAGTCCCTTTGCCTAAGTGGAGACCAGTCTCCCTGCACTTTGCTTAGTTTGTTGTGGTGTTGTAGAACTGCCCCCCCCCAACCCAGGTGTGAAGCATCTGTGAAGATTTTCTGTGAGGGTGGAGGTATCTGCAGGGGTATTCTCTGGTTGAGATTGATGGCTGCAATCCACCATTCCAGTTCTTTTTTCAGGCATGGTAGAAAGGGAAAGAAAGATCCAGTGGGTGAGAATGTTGGTTCCAACGAGTCTTCAGTACCCACTGGAATTTTCTCACATGCAGCCTTGCCAGAGGAAGCATGGGTATCAAGGATGCCATGTGGCCCAGGGCTCTCAGGAATTCTCTGGCTGATGATGTTTGAAGAGTGAGAACATTTTTGAGGTAATGGGTGAGGTCTTTTATCTTCTGGCAGGGAATGAAGGCTGCCATCTTGTCAGTTTTATTCTGCACCCTAAGAAGACTAGGTCTTGTGTAGGGGTCAGATGGGACTTCTGGTTCACAGTGAACCCCAAGTCTGCCAGGGTTTTTGGTCACCAAGTATAGGTGATGGGTAAAAGGGTGTGACGGTCCTGGTGAAGTATTAGCAGGTTGTCTAGGTATGGGTATATTTGAATATCCTATGTTCTGCAATGGGCAATCACCAGAGCTAGACACTTTGTGAACACCCTTGGAGCTGTGGAAAGCCCAAAAGGTAATGCAGAAAATTGAAAATGCAAGTTAACCTTCTGAAAACTGTAGGAATTTCCTGTAGCAGGGGTGAATGGAAATGTGCAGGTAGGCATCCTTCAAATCCAGGGATACCATAAAGGCCTGGTGGGGTATATGGGGCAAGAGCACATGCAAGGTGAATGTTTTGAAGGTCTGAACCTTGATAAAAAGGTTTGAGTATGGACAAGCCCAGAATTGGTCTCCAAGGACCATCTTTACTTGGGACCAAAAACATCCTTGAGTAAAATCCCTTGTTTGCCTGTGGAGATGGTATCCTTTCTATGGTGTCCCGAGCCTGTTGTTAATCCAGAATAGAAGGAAAAAGATTAAACTGGCTTGGAGGAGGTCAGGGTATCCCCTGGAATGGGGGGTAGTGTCCATCAGGTCATAAAGTAACCCTTTTGAATGATGGAGAGGACCCAGGCCTCTGAGGTGATCTTCCGCCAGGAGGGTAGGGAGAAGGTGAGGCATAGGGGGACAGGGTGGTGGAGGGGGTAGTGGGTTTGAGTCACAGTGAAGGGGGTTCTGTCCTGGTCATGCTGCCTCCAAAAGAAAGTGGTGTTAGCAGAGGAAGGAGGTCTAGGAGTGGAATGTTTCCTAGGTTGCCCCCGTCCCCTAGCCTGTGGTGGGAGTAGAATTACATGACTGTCTCCTAACAAAGTCTGTCCTTTAAGGTTAGTTCCTGTGGTACCTAGGGATAGGTGAAACCAGTAAATGTTTTAAATTTTGCAACTCCTTTCCCTTTACTTGTAGGGATTTGAGGAGCTCTGCAGAAGCTTTACCGAAAGTGGCCTTATTATCTAGTGGTGCATCCAACAACTTGGTTTGTACGTCCATAGGAAGGGGTTGGAGCCTCAACCAGGAGTACTGCCTCAGGACTGAGCATGAAGCTGCAGATTGTGAAGAGGCCTCCACTGCATCATAACTGCACTTAATAGAGTGCCTAGTCACCTGTGAAGGGGGTGGAGAATAGGGAGTTAAGTTGGGTCTTAGGCGAGTCTGATACATCAGGTATGAGAGCTGAAGCCATAGAGAGAGGGTGTCCAAAACAAACCTGGCCATGTGGGTTTGATAATTTGGGGCTCTGGTGGCAAGTGTGGTAGAGGTATAGACCTTTTTTCCTAGTCTATCCATAAACTTGTAATAGAGAATTTGAAGGCAGCTGTCTAGAGGATTTGTCAGCTGAGACTGCTATGACTGCGAGGGGTTCTTGAACAGGTACTGTGTATCCTGAGGGACTTTATAGAACCTGTATGGATGCTGGGGCTGAGAGTCGGGCCTGTGAAGCAGCCAAAAATGCATCTTGAAAGGCCAGAAGCAATGGAGAGAATGCAGATGGGGGACAACTGATCCATTTGCAATAATTCAAAATACCTCTTGTTTCTGAAACATCTGAGGCCTGCCATTTGAAGTGTTCTCTCATGAGAGAGATGGTATCTTCAAAAGGAAATTCTTCCCCTGAAGATTCAGGAGTGATTGAGTCATCTTCCTCATGGGTAATGAAGTCCTTGGGGGATTCAATTTGAGAGCAGTAAGTAAGGGAATCTTCAAAGGTGGAGTATTCTTCTGATTCTTCAAATGCCTGCAGTGGAGAAGCAGATTCAGGTACCTGCGACTGGAGGCCTTGGAATGCCCTAAAAAGAGTTTGGGAAAAAAACTTCCCATCCAGGTGCAGGTTGCTGTTCTGTATGTTTTGATTTCTGTTTCTTCAGAGGAGTTGGAGGATGGGTTGATTTAGAAGCCAACGTCTGGGAGGATGGCAGAGCATGAATAGGCCCTCCAACACCACAAGCTGTGGTTCCCCCTCACCATCAGGAGCTGATTGTTGATCTATCTCAGCAAGCAAACCCAGTGTTTCATGATATACTGGCCGGATGTCTGGTGCAGCAGGCAGCAACCTCCCTACAGTTATAAATATTGTAACATGGAAGAGAAGGACATCTAAGGTTATGGTAAGTTCTTACACAACTATTCTTTTAGCAGGCAAAGTTCCAGATGGTCATGGTTCAGTCTATCCTACCCTTCTTAGAGGAAGATGATTGGATGTGCTCTGTACATCTTCAGGACACATTACCACATAAAAATGGATGAACGCTCCAGAAGGTTCCTCCACTTTTGGCTAGGAGCCATTTTCAATTTAGAGTGCTGCCCTTTGGCCTCATCACAGCCCCCAAGGTGTTCACCAAGTGTTTGGCAGCAGTGATAGCTCACTTGAGACTTCACGGATTCTGGGTATTTCCTTATCTAGACAACTGGCTCATCACTGCTCCCACCAGACATCTACTGCTTCAAGCAACAGATTTCGTTCTACACCTTTTTGCTCATCTGGGCATTACAGTAAATCATTCAAAATCCCAGCTAAGCCCGACTCACAATTGAGTTCATAGGAGCCCACCTAAATACCACCATTTGTACAGCTTCCCTTCCTTCTACACAGGCTGCAGAAGATAAGATCCCAAGTGCAAGCCATTCTCTCCAAAAAGGTTCTTGTGCTTTTAGTTCTTCAAGCTCTAGGGCCAGTGGCAGCAGCCATCACCTTAGTTCCACTAGCAAGATTTCACATGAGACTACTACAGTGGCTTTTGGCATTTCAGTGGTCCAGCCTGACACATCCAGTGACGCATCCCATTTTAATCACCAGTCATTGCAAAAAAGACTTATCCTGGTGGTTGGAGTCTGAGGAAATCTTATTAGACCATCCCTTCATTCCACATCAGCCCAAGGCCATAATGAACACGGATGCCTCCCAGATGGGGTGGGTGGGGCATTATCTGGGCAGGACAGTCCAAGGCACTTGGTCCCCGATGGAGGCCAATCTGCATATCAATGTTCTGGAATTGCGGGCTGTGATGTTCTTCATGTTTCATTGTTGCAGTCATCGCACTTGGTTTATCTGCCTGCAGGTAGCCCTCAGTCGGCCTGAATACCAGAGGTATAAAAACGGGTAGCCAATGCCATTGCATCAGTCTTTCTTGCCAAGGAGCCCAAAGCAGTTCGCACAAGTGCCGGTTGGCCGCTACCTGAGTTTTCGTTTCCGAATTGAATCATCCTGAAGTCTTCTAAAACTAAGTACCCAGTTGGGGATCCTTTTTTCTTGCTCTAACCGATATCAGAAAAAGTTAACAATTGTCTCGTCTGTGGAAAGCAAATACCACATCAAGATTTCCATTCTTACTGTGTCACCTTTTTAGGCCCAGACCACGACGCACCTCACTGTCAGTTTTGTGCTTTGTTCAATGCCTGAACTATTCATCGTCGAGCCCTTATTGCCACTAAATACTTTAGCTCTCGATCTCCGTATTCCGAAATGGCTTCGGTAAGCCATCCAACTACTGATCTTCTGAAAAAACATAAGGATAAAGACAGAGACAGACCACACAGGTCCAAAATTGCCGATGACGCTTCCGTTAAGCTAGTCGCCAGTTTGCAGGTACTCAGTGAGGTGTTTTTGCAGCCCCTGATGCTCGCTTCGATGGATTCAGAGGCCGCTACCGAGACCCGTTTGGAGTCCGGTATGCCGCGAAACTCTTCTTTGACTATGGAACCTGCTGCTGTCTTTACCTTGGATGGGTCTGGAGCCGCTGTGCAGGCACCAGCTTCCAAGGAAGTTCTTCACACTACCGATATTCGACTCAAACCGACGACTTTCACATCTTCATTTCTGACTAAAACTACCAAGTTTCTAAAGCCAAGAGTACGAGCTAGGCCTAAAAAAACAACAACCCAAACTCAAGCACCTGCTTCCTTGCCACAACACTAAATGCTTAAAATGGCAGAAGAACTGATTATGCTGATAAGGGGAAGCCAGCCTTCCCCTGCTAAATGAAAAAGAGACCTGCCCCCAGCAGCTTTAACAGACCAAGAGTCCGACTCTGAGGTTTCAGATTATGAAGACATGCCTTTATCTGCTTATGTGGATTCAGATGCAGAGGAATCCATTCCCTCTGCTTCCCCTCCAGAGGATTTTTCTTATGGTTAACCTCTACATACTTTAAGAGAGCATTTACACTGAAAATGCCAAGACTATCCTCAGTCCAAAAAGAGACTCAGAAAATTTTTAGATTTACCACAACATAGACCTTTAGCTATCCTTCCAGTTCTGGATGTCGTGGATGATGTCTTTATGGAATCCAGTCTAACTCCTGATACTTTACCCCCTGCTCCAAGGAAACCTGACAGGTACTGTAGAGTCCCTAACTCTCAGAAATTTATTTTCAAAAATCCTACTGCTGACCCAGAGGTCATTTTCCAGGGACCTAAAGGTATAAAAGCAACTACAGCTAAGAATCCCACCCCTTCGGACAGGGATTCCCGAGCTTTAGACAGATGGGGTGAAAAAGTATACACCTCTGCAACTCTCACCATTAGGGCACTGAATTGCCAGTTTCACATGCTGAAATACCAGCAACATATTATGGAACTCATTAAGCAAAAATTATCTACCTTTACAGACTATGCAGAAAGTAAAGAATTACAAGAGCTTATGCATTCTGCAAGCCAAGTCAGCAAGCATACTTTGCAATGTGACTTTGATGCCCTAGAAGCATCTTGCAGGGCAGCAGTCACTGGTTCTGTACTCAGAAGGCATGCTTGGCTTAAGGAGCAGACCATGTCAAATCAAAATTACTAGACGCTCCTTTGAACAAGGATAATCTGTTTGACACCAAAGCAGAAGAGGTTCTAAAAAAGATGAAAAAAAAGCTAAATCTATGCAGACAGTCAAAGAATTTTTGCAAGTGCAGCCACCTAGATTCAGTAGGCATTGCCCCTCGAAACACTGGTCCTTTCCAACCCCCTCAAGGACATCTCAAATTAGACCCAGGGGAAACAGACCCCCAGATTACAGTCTCAGGGTATGCAGAGATCTAAGCAATGGAGTGCCTCCACTTCTAAAACAGGGAATGCTAAGCCACCCCCTTACAGAAAGAATTTGCAATGGCTTCCCAACTCCACTCCCCACCTGTGCCCAACTGCTAGTGCCTCTAGGAGGAAAACTTGCCCATCATGCAAAAAACTGGACCTCCATCACCAAAGACCGATGGGTCCTCAACATTGTATCCCAGGGGTACAGATTTTACTTCCACTCACTGCCAACCACAAAAGTGTTCCCAGTTCAATCCCTGCTCTCCATAAGGGCAATTCAAACTGTCCCTCCAGAACAGATAGGTCAAGGGCTTTATTCCAAACTTTTCCTGGTACCCAGAAAAGAGGGCACTTGGTGACCAATCCTAGATATTTCCATTCTAAACACCTTCCTGGTGGTACCAAAATTCAGAATGCTCACCCTTCAGCAGCTTCTTCCTATGCTGTCCAAAGATGCCTGGTTAGTCACCCTAGACCTAAAAGAAGCCTATCTGCACATCCCTATCAGGGACTCATGCAGGAAATTCCTACATTTCAGGGCAGGATCTATGCATTATCAGTTGTCTACACTTCCCTTTGGCTTATCCACTGCTCCCAGAGTATTCACAAAATGCCTGGCTCCAACCATTGCCTATTACAGACAGAAAAAGATTCAAATTTTACCCGTACTTGGACGATTGGCTGATTCAGGCAGACAGGAAAAGCTGTTGCAGCACCTGACATTTGTAAAGAACTTTCTAACCTCCCTGGGGTACACTATCAATGAAAATAAATCAAAACTAGTCCCCAGTCAAAAGATTGTATTCCTGGGAGCAAGCTTGGACACAGTATCCCAGATGGCATTCCTTACTCCAGAAAAACAAGCCTATCTGACAGGCTACTTCACTCAAATGGCCAACAGAACCCAGCTATCCGCAAGGAAAATCCTGCAGGCCCTAGGGTTCATGACCTCTTGCATTCTACTAATTCCATATGCCAGGCTGCATATGAGGAAACTCCAGTGGTACTTAAAAAGTCTTTGGTGCCAACATTCTCAGGACCTGGAAACTGTCATACCTATCATTCCTTGTCTAAGGACAGAGTTTCTTTGGTGGGCAGCAGCATGCAACCACAAGGGACTTCCCTTTACTCAACCCCACAACGCCCAGACCCACAGACGCATCAGACTATGCCTGGGGGGGGGGGGCACACCTGGATGACAAGTGCATTCAGGGCCACTGGAGCCCAAGTCAAATTCATCTGCACATCAACCAAAAAGAGATGCTAGCTGTTCAGCACGCTCTGACAGCTTTCAGATCCCTACTCTCACCAGGACCCCTGCTAATAAAAACAGACAACACCACAGTTATGTGGTACATCAACAAGCAAGGGGGAACCCACTCTTACCCACTCTGCAGGCTAGCCATGGCCCTGTGGAACAGGGCCTTGGACATGCATAGTTATCTGCAAGCTCAATTCCTGCCAGGCAAACAAAACTCTCTGGCAGATGACTTAAGCAGAAATCTCCTAGACCCACATGAGTGGATATTAGACCCCAGCACCTTCAGCCTTCTAATCCAGAAATGGGGGACCCCAGAGGTGGACCTCTTTGCCTCCCCCTGCAATCACCAGCTCAGCAAATTCTGCACCAGGACACTTCACAGCAGGGCCTGGAAAGTGGATGCCCTATCCTTTCAGTGGGCAAACCTCTTAATCTATGCATTCCCCCTCTGCCTCTCCTCTCAAGAATATTATTCAAGATAAGACAGGACAGACCAAGGGCAATCCTGATTGCCCTGGACTGGCCACGTCAGCACTGGTACCCACTACTGTGCAGCTTGTCACCGGTGCCACCCTGGCACCTACCCCAGATCCCATCCCGCCTCACTCGGCAGAGGGGACAGATCTTGCATCCGCAACTGAAAACCCTGAACCTTGCAGCCTGGCTTATTCCTTGAATTCTCCCCAGTGACCAGCCTGAGCAGGCAGGTACTGAACATCATTCTTGAAGCCAGAAGATCCAGTACAAGGAAATCCTATGCTAAGTGGAAAAGGTATTGTTCCTGGATTCAGTCTGAAGGAGAGGACACAGCACTGCTCTCTCTACCTCAAATCCTGGATTACCTAGCAGATCTACTCCACAGAGGCCTATCCTTCTCCATTAAGATCCACGCCTCTGCCATCTCAGCTCATTACAACACTGAGCCACCTCTCTTCTCTCACCCTCTCATCACACAGTTCCTGAGAGGGGCAAACAACTTAAGGCCACAAAGGAGAGCATGCACCCCTGCTTGGGACCTTAACTTTGTACTGGAAAAGCTCACGCTACCCCCCTTTGAGCCTGCAGCATCAGCAGAGTTAAAATTCCTCTCTTGGAAAACAGCCTTGCTTCGGGCCATCACTTCAGCTAGAAGAGTGTCTGCGCTACAAGCACTTATGCCTGTGGAACCCTTCATTATTTTTCATGCTGACAGGGTCTTCCTCAGGACTAACCCTTTCTTTATGCCTAAAGTGGTGTCCAGTGTGGCTGTCAGCCAGTATATTCATTTGCCAACCTTCTTCCCTAATCCTAAAAATAAAGGGGAAAGGATCCTGTACTCCTTGGACGTGCACAGACAGCTTAGATTCTACCTTGATAGAACTAAGCCTTTCAGGAAATCTGACCAGTTACTAGTCAGTTTTGCACCAGTGGTAGAGGGCAAGGCCATTTCAAAACAATTTCAAAATGGATAGCACACTGTATCCATTTCTGCTACAAACACCATGGGAAACCAACCCCTCAGGGGGTCAGAACACATTCCACTAGGGCTACATCTACAGCATTCCTCAGGGGAGTCCCTACCAGGGACATTCTGGAAGCTGCTACCAGGAGTTCTGTACACACCTTCACCAAGCATTATAACCTACCTATCTTTTCCAAATCTAGGGTGGGTTTTGCTACAGCAGTCCTGCAGGGCATACTAGCCAGCCCCAACACTTCTTGACTGCCTCCACCCTTTCTTCAGCTTTGGGAATCAACCCAAGTGTGATGACTGCAACAGTGAAACATGAAGAACATAGTACAGTTGTGTACACTTACTATAAATGTAGATGCTCGAGTGTATTCACTGTTGCAGTCCTAGTTTCCCACCCCCTACCCCCCAGTCCCCTTGTCTCCCTCTCTCTTTCTCCTCTCTAGGTCTATTACTCACCCTTTACTGGGCTCTTGGTATTTACTTTTTACTGGTAGTGTTTTTCCACCATAACTTAGCCCCCTATTTGGGGGGCTCCTGACATCTGGGGAAAAAAAACTGATGTAATGGCATCTGCTGCCTATTTTTATACCCCTGACAACCTGATGTTAGTCCTGAAGCAATAGCAACCTATGTAGAAATACTAAGTCTCTGGTATTTGGGCCGACTGGCTACCTGCAGATAGATAACCCAAGTGTGATGACTGCAACAGTGAATACACTTGAACAGCTACATTTATGGCAAGTGTACACAACTGTACATACTTAGTGTTGCAAGCCTTCCAAGCTCTCCTCCTTCTAGAAACAAATGCAATTCAATCGGACATGTCAGTAGTCTGGTATATCAACACAGAGGGCAGAACCAAGTCTTACCCTCTGTGTCGAGAAGCTGTGAGTATGGCAATGGTTGATATCCTCCAACCGCTTTCTGGTAGCAATGCATATTCCAGGAAGCTCGAACGTGATTGCAGACAAACTGAGCAGATGCATTCTCCTGCCTCATGAGTGGTCTCTCAGTCAAACAGTGGTGGAGTTTTTCTGCTGCTGGGGCCAGCCTTGCCGCAACATTTTGCCTCACCCCTGAATAAGTGCAGCAGCTACTTTGCTGTAATCCCCCCTCTGGGGACTCCCCTGTGGGATGCTGCCCTTCACAAGTGGCCCTCAGGACTACTCTATGCCTTTCCCCCCATCCACTGATTCCCCTCTTCTTAAAGAAAGCCATCATCAGTTCTGTACTCCTTTCTGTGGCCTCATCTAATTCACCATCCATGGACTCTGGACCCAGTTCCAGATCTTCTGTCTCAACCACAAGGACTGGTGCACTCCAGTCTTCAGAACCTCAAGCTTACGGGTTGGTTCTTCCAATTCCATTGATTGCCAGGCAGAAAAATTTATCTCCAGCCAAAAAATGTTATTGGCGTCTCATAAACCTTCCACCAGGAAACTTTACCACAGCAAGTATAAAATATTTACCTTTTGGGCGCACAATAATGATCTTAATCCTGTCTCAGCACCAGTTGAAAAGGTATTAAAATTTTTATTCTTTTTGCTCAGGGAGCCTCTGCTTCTACAGTTATGTTTCAACCAACTGCTATTTCTAATTTCCACGATGGCTTTGAAGATCACCCTTTAATCTCCCATAGATTATGTAAAGTGTTTATGAAAGGAACCTTATGGTTGAAACCACCTTGTAAGGATCCTGTAGTTCCTTGGGATTTGACTATGGTTCTGCAGTCTTTGATCCTTTCCCCCTTTGAACTGGCAGCTTCCTGTGACTTAGTTTCTTTCACTGAAGACCATTTTTCTGATAGCCTTTACCTCTGCCAGAAGAATTTCCAAAATACAAGCACTATCTTCAAACCCTCCATATTTAATTTTTTATAAGGATAGGGTTTCTCTAAGAACCAACCCATCATTTCTACCAAAGGCGGTCTCAGAAACTAATATTAATCAAGCTATTGACTTACCTGTTTTCTTCCCAAATTTTTACAACAAAGGTGAATATTGCTTTCATTTGCTGGATGTTCACAGGCAATTATGTTTCTACCTCAGCAGAACTAAAGAATTTAGAAAAGCGGACTAATTATTAGTCTCTTTCTCCTGTTCCTCACTGGGGAAATCTGTTTCGAAAGCCACTTTGTCAAGGTGGTTAGGAGACTGCATTACTTTCATGTATAAAACAAAGACTCCAATTACCAACACCAGTGAGAGCGCATTTTGCTAGAGCAATAGTCACTGCTGCTGTTTTCCATTCCAAGGCTTCCATGGATGAAATATGTACACCAGCAACCTGGGCTACTCCGCATACCTTTAGCACTCATTACAAATTGGATCTAGTCTCCAGGAGAAAAGCATCCTTTGGCTCTATAGTTCTCTGGAATATCCTTCCATAAGGCCTTTCCAAGGTACAAGGTAGCTGGGGACTCTGTCCCAAACATCAAGGATAAAAGAAGATTGACAACATCAGATAAAGAAGTTGTGTGCTTACCATAACATTCCATCTGTGTTGTTGATCTTCATTTATTCTTGACAGCCCTCCTGCAGACTCTTTGGAGGATCAGACGCTTCTGGTTATTTTATCAGGTATGACCTTGGCCACGTCTATGTAGCTATTCTGTCTTACTGTGTAGTTGCAAACTTGAGCTGAGGTAATCTGGAGGGGTATTCTGGGTAGAGACTTAGCTTGAGAGTTTTTGGCTTGCGCGAGTTGATATAACGGCCAAGCCAGTTCTAAGAATTGGAACAAAGTCCCAAACGTCAAGGATAAATGAGATCGACAACACAGATGAATGTTATGGTAAGTACATAACTTCATTTTTTGTTTTTGGAATCAAAGTTAGGCAGACCAGTTTCTAAAGTAACTTTAGCCAAATGGTTGACTGGCTGTATTACTTTCATATATAAAAAGTGGGTCTGCCTTTACCAAAGCCACAAGCCCATTCCGCTAGATTGATAGCAACTTCTTCAGCCCTTTTGTCTAGAACTTCCTTGGATGATATTTGTGCAGCTGCAACTTGGGTTAATACTTGTACCTTTATTGCTCATTACAAATTGGATCTGGTCTCAAGGGGAAGAGCAGCCTTTGGCTCAGGAATATCTTTCCTTAGATTCCTTTCATGATTTATGTAGCTGGGGATTCTATCCCAACAGTTGAGGAATGAATGAAAATGACATCAGATAAAGGTATGTACTCACCATAACATTCTGTGTTCATTTTCATTCTTCCTCAACTTTCCTCCCACCAAACCTCCACCTTGTTTGACTCTTGGAAAGATGCTGGAGGAGCTACTGTTCCTTTTAGTCCCGGATTCTGTTATACTATAATTTCATAGTACTTCGCAGGTATGAGGGGCAGCAAACAACATCTGAGGTATGTTAGGTGACTAGGGCATTATGGGTAAAGGGAGGGGCTCAAGAGTTTATGTTGCATGAGCTGGAAGATTTGGCTGAGTCAGATCTGAGGATCAGATCCAAACCCAACAGTTGAGGAAGAATGAAAGTGGACAACAGAGATGGAACTTTACGGTGAGTATATAACTTCTTTATCTAATCTTGTCAACTTTCATTCATTCCTCAACTAATGGGATAGTGTCCCCAGTTACCTAAAATCCTGAGTACGGTTGAGCCAAAGGCTTGAGACCAGATCTATTTTGTAAAGAGTGATAAAGGTATGAAGATTTGACCAAGTTGCAGCTGCACATATATTGTCCATGGAAGTTCTAGACTGGAACACGGAAGAAGTCACTATAGATTGGTTTAATGAGCTTTTAAAGGATTTGTTAAGGAGAGATTCAACTTGTTATAGACAAAGGAAGTACAATTAGTCAACCATCTAGCTAGAGTTATCTTTGTAACTGATTTGCCCAATTTAGTATGTGGAAAAGAGATATTTAGCTGATGTCCTTCATGGATGCATCTGCAGTCATAACAAGTGGGTTGTCCTGTCGTCAGGCAGCCCTGCAGTCGGCCGGATTCCAAAGTCCGGGTCCGGCTTCGGCTGATGTCGCACTCCACCCGACGTCATCTCTGTTGGTCTTCGGGTATAAAAGCATCAGCCGACGCCATTTTCCTCCGTCTTTCTTGCCGCGTGGCGCCCGAAGCAGAAGCTGTTCGCAAGTGCGGTCGGTCGGATCCAGAGATTACTTCTACCGAATACTACTTGAAGACTTCTAAAGCTAAGTACCCGTTGGGGACTCTTTCTTGCCTCAGCCGATGTCAGAAAAAGTTAACAATTGTTTAACCTGTGGGAAGCAAATACGTCATAAAGATTGCCACGCGTACTGGCTGCCTTGTTTAGGCCCAGCCCACGTAGCAGCCTGTTCGGCCTGTGCCTCTTTCAACCGGCGAGCGGCTTAGGCGTCGGTCGGAGTTTGCAGAACAGTTTTTCGGTACTGATTTTGCGTACATTATGCCCGGATCCTCCGACTACCCAATCTTCCAAAACGCAAAGATAAAGACCGACACTCGCGGTCTGCGGTTTCGGCGAAACCACGGCAAAGCAAACCGAGTGTCTCGGTTTCGGCGAAACCGAGAAAACTGCTCAAAGTACAGCTGAACCTATTCTTACAACTGAGGCCCCTGCTACAATTCTTGAATCGACCTCAGAAATTTTACCCACTACGGTGGTTGACTTATCAGACACCATCCCTTGGATGTCTCTACCCCAGCACGTGGTGCTGCTAGGCCTCCAGCAGCCATGTCCATTAAGGCCTTGCCAGGGCTAAAGCAGCCAAGACTACTAAATCAGTGCCTGTTAAACCCCTCATCCAGGCCCTCTTCTAGTTCTCAAATGCTTTCTTTGGCAGAAGATTTAATTTCTTTAATTAGAGGATCTCAATCTCACCCAGACAGGGCCTCTCAGCCCCAGAGAAGAGACCTAGGGCAGAGCCCCTGAGCCAGTGTCTTCTGATGATTCTGCTGATGAATCAGACATAACTGACCAGCCTGAGGCTCCCTTCTCCAATTTTGAAGATTCTGATGCTGAAGAATCCATTCCAGCTGCTTCCCCACCAGAAGAATTCTCCTTTGGGGAAACCTTGCATGCCATGCGAGAACAGTTCCAATGGCAGCAACAGGATTTTCAGACTCCAGAAAAGACTTAGGACCTTTCTGCACCTCCCACAGCACAGGCCCTTAGCTATACCTCCTGTTCTCTCTGTGGTGGATGATGCTTTCAATGATGTTTGCTCCGCTCCAGATTCTTTACCCCAGCCCCTGCCAAACCAGACAGATTTTCCAGGGTGCCAGATACTCATCACCACCTTTACAAGGCCCCACTTGCAGACCCAGAAACTATATCCCAGGGTCCCAAGGCAGTAGCTGCGACCATAGCTAAAAACCCTATTCCTTCTGAAAGGGAAGCAAGGTCACTAGACAGATGGGGTAAAAGGTCTACACTTCAGCTACTCTCTCAGCTAGAGCTTTAAACTGTCAGTTTCACATGATACAATACCAAGAGTTTATGCTTGATCAGTTAACTAAAAACTAACTACTGATGAATCTCTTGATAAGAAATATGTATTAGAGATGGTAAATAACATACAACAGGTTAGCAACCATTCCTTAAAATGTGGCTATGATGCACTGGAGGCTTCATTTAGATCAGCCATGACAGGCACAGTGATAAGAAGGCATGCATGGCTAAAGGAACAAGCTTTACGGATCATGTTAAAGCTAAGTTGCTAGATGCTCCTATGGACAAGACAAGTTTGTTTGGTACACCTGCCCAGCAGGTTATGAAGAAAATGGAAGAAAAGGCAAAATCTGTTCAAACTGTTAAAGATTTCTTGCAGGTTCAACCCCAAGGTTTAGCAGGAACTGGCCTGCCAAAATTGGTCCTTTCCTGACTCCACAAAATTTCAAAGGGGCAGGAATAGACGTTCCAGAGGCAGAAACCAATCCAGAGGAGGTGCCTACAGAGGACGACAGTGGCAAGGTAACAACAGAGGCACACACACAGCCACTGCCACTACATCAGCACAACCACAGTGACTTAATCCTAAATCCGCCTACCAGGGAACAAATAGCAGCTCCTCTAGGCGGAAAGTTAACCTTATTTTCAAAGAACTGGCACTACATAACAAAAGACAAGTGGATTTTACAAACCATAGATCAAGGTTACGGTTTCACTTCCACACTTTACCAGTCAAAGAGGAATGCCAAATCTACCTCCAAATCAAAAACAGAGGCTCTACCAGATAATGGAGTTAGCAAACATGAGAGCTGTGGAAAGAGTGCCAACAGCAGAACAAGGAAAGGGTTCTACTCCAGACTATTCCTAGTTCCAAGAAAGGAAAAAGTTGGAGACCAATTCTCGACCTGTCCACCTTAAATACATACATCATTGTCCCAAAATTCAAAATGCTGACCCTACAGCAACTTCTTCCCATGCTGGGCAAGGAGTCTTGGCTGGTAACTCTAGATCTCAAGGAGGCATACCTGCACGTCCCCATTCGACCAATCTGCAGAAGATACCTCAGATTTCTTGCAGGATCAGAGCACTATCAATTCTCAGCATTGCCCTTTGGCTTATCTACTGCCCAGAGTATTCACAAAATGCCTGGCATCAGTAATCGCCCATTGCAGACTACAGGGAATTCAAATTTACCCATACCTGGACGACTGCCTGCTACAAGGGGACAACAAAAGCAAGCTGACAACAGATTTACAAAGGGTCATTTACTTGCTACAAGGACTGGGATACACAGTCAATTTACAAAAGTCAAGGCTGATACCATCCCAAACAAGGACATTCTTGGTCGCGGAATTGGACACAGTACAACAAATGGCATTCCTGACTACAGAAAAACAAAAAGAACTTCCTCTTTACTTCTTGGCACTAACAAAACTGAACAAGTTAACAGCAAGAAAATTTCTACAGGCCTTGGGCTTCATGGCATCATGCATAATCTTGGTCCCATTTGCCAGACTACATATGAGGAAACTACAGTGGTACCTAAAGAATTTATGGTCCCAACACAGACACAGTCTAGAAACAGAAATCCCACTAATTCCATGCTTAAAACAGGAGTTCCTATGGTGGGCTCAGGCATGCCAGTCAAACCCAGGCCTGCCCTTCCGCAGTTGTCAACCAAGCCAGACCATCACAACAGACGCTTCAGACCTAGGATGGGGGGCCCACATGCTGGACAAATGCGTGCAAGGATTGTGGACACAGGATCAACTTCACCTGCACATCAATCTAAAAGAAATGCTGGCAGTAAAACTGGCAATCCAAAAGTTCAAACTATTCCTCAAAGAGGGCCAGTTGATGATAAGGACAGACAACACCACAGTCATGTGGTACATCAACAAACAGGGAGGCACTCATTCATACCCCCTATGCAGAATGACCTTGGAGCTGTGGACCCTGGCACTCAGCTACAACATTCAGTTACAGGCAATATTTGTACCGGAAAGACAATACTCTAGCAGACATACTAAGCAGAACCACTTGGATGCCACGAATGGAAGCTGCACCCGGACATCTTCAAGACCATCTCAAAGAAATGGGGAATGCCACAGATAGACCTATTCGCATCACCTCTCAATCACCAGCTCAAAAATTCTGCACAAGGACATTCCACCCACTAGCATGGAAAGTGGACTCACTCTCCTTCAACTGGAAAGGCCTAACAGCATATGCATTCCCACCTCTTCCTTTGATACACAAGGTACTACTAAAAATCAAGGAAGAACGTCCAAGGATAATCCTGATAGCCCCAAACTGGCCAAGACAACACTGGTACCCACTACTGAAGAGCATGTCTCGGAACAACATGTGGCCAATACCCTGATGCCCTTGATGTTAACTCAGAACAACTACAGCATCATACATCCAAACCTAAAACGCTGCAACTGACTGCATGGAACATCACATAGCAGCAGCTAATCCAGAACTTTCCCAAAGAGTTAAAGACATTATTCTTGAAGCACGCAGACCTTCAACAAGAAAGAACTATGCTGGAAAATGGAAAAGGTTTGTCATTTGGAGTACGAAAAAGGAAAAGATGTGTCAAACATAGATATGCCTAACATTCTGGAGTATCTGGCGAACTTCTTCATTCAGGCCTGTCCTACTCCTCCATCAAGATACATGCATCAGCTATTTCAGCAGAATACAGCTTTGATCCTCCTGTTTTTCGCACCCTTTGCTCAGGCAGTTCCTCAGAGGAATCAAGAATGTAAAACCTCCAAGGAAACCACCATTACCAGCTTGGGACTTAAACTTTGTGCTAGAAAAGTTGACACTAGCACCCTTTGAACCAGCAGCAACAGCAGACCTACAACACCTGTCATGGAAAACTGCTTTCCTACTGGCAATTACTTCAGCAAGGAGGGTTTCAGAACTACAGGCCTTAATGGCAGTGCAACCCTTCCTAATCTTCCACCAAGATAGAGTGTCCTTGAGGACTAATCCTACATTTATGCCTAAGGTGGTATCCAGAGTATCTTTAAACCAGGCAATCCACCTACCTACCTTCTTTCCCAACCCACAAAACAGAGAGTAAAGAATACTGCATACCTTGGATGTACATAGACAGCTACGCTACTACTTGGACAGAACAAAAAATAACAGAAAGACTGACCAACTTTTTGTAGCCTATGCAACAGGAAGGGAAGGAAAAGCTATTTCCAAACAGACAATCTCCAAATGGATAGGAAATTGCATACGATACTGTTACTCCTTCCATGGAAAACCAATTCCACAGAACATAAGACCTCATTCTACAAGGGCAACAGCCACTACCACAGCCTTCTTACGAGGAGTGGCAACCAAAGACATTATTGAGGCGGCTACTTGGACCTCCGTGCATACATTTGCCAAGCATTATAATTTGCCTCTTTATTCCAGATCCCGAGCAGGGTTTGCCACTGCTGTACTGCAAGGGATCCTAAACACACCATAATCTACCTTTATCCTCCTCCCTAGTTGGCTATGGTATTCTACCCACTTGTTATGACTGCAGATGCATCCATGAAGGACATAGTACAGTTTTGTACCTACCATAAATGTAGATGTCCGAACTGGATAGCATCTGCAGTCAGGATTACTCCCTCCTTCCCTCTGTGGTACTCCTAGGGTGTTTACCCTCCTAATAGCTAGCTGTTGGGGGGGAGTCTTTTATGGTGTATTTGTTTGTATATATGTACATATATGCTTATTGTTGTGTTTACCTCTATCTATTTGGAAACATTGGCATCTATCCAAATTTTACCCTGCAAGAGGGCTACTGGCATCTGGGGCAAGAAACACTGAGGAAAATGGCGTCGGCTGATGCTTTTATACCCGAAGACCAACAGAGATGACGTCGGGTGGAGTGCGACATCAGCTGAAGCCGGACCCGGACTTTGGAATCCGGCCGACTGCAGGGCTGCCTGACGACAGGACAACCCACTTGTTATGACTGCAGATGCTATCCAGTTCGGACATCTACATTTATGGTAGGTACAAAACTGTACTATCTGCCTTTCTAATTTCTTTTGTTCTAAATAAAAACATAATTATCTGCAAACAACCAATAAGTGCGGCATATATTCACTTTTATTTGCAAATTTAAGAAAGAATACTGGTTAGTTAATGGATTGGTTGATGGTGGGCTCTGACACCACCTTAGGAAGGAAGCGTTGGTACGTAACATTACCCCATCCTTATGAAAAATCAAATATGGAGGCTTAGAAGGTAATGCTTGAAATTTTGAAATTCTTCTAGAAGATGTAATTGCAACTAGAAAGATAATTTTCTAGGTCAGGAATTTGAGATTGCATTTAGCTGCCGGTTCAAAGGGAGTGAATTAAGGCTTGCAGTACCAAATTTAAATTCCAAGATGGAGTGGGATCTTCATAAGGGGATCTTAGCAGGAGAGTGCCTCTCAAGAAGGCTTTGCACAGCCTTGAAATCCCACATGAAAATTAGAGATTGCTGCAAGTTGGACTTGAGTAGTTGATGAGCTAGCACCTTCATTAAATAGACTCAGCAAAATTTGTATAACAGATTGAATTGGAGCTGAGAAGGGTTCAATCTGATTTTGCTCTGCCCAACAAACAAACTGTTTCCATTTACTCCTGTAAAGTTTCTTAGTAGAAGATAATGGGAAGATAAAAGTATGGAACGGACAGGGAAGAGAGCATTGGTTGTCTGGCTACTAAAGAAATCAGAGAAACCATGTTGTTAGTTTGAGGCTTGAGATATCTGGGTGAACTGTGCCTGTCGGGTGGGACAGTATGTCTGAATTGGATCCAGAATCCAAGGTGAATACAGTAGGTGAGATCAAAGGAAGGGAAGCCAAATCTGACAAGGCCAATAAGGTGCAATGAGGATGACTTTGCTCTTCAACCTGTCTGCTTTCTGCAAGAATTTGGGAACTAAGAGGGTCAGAGGGTAAGCTTGCAGAATACCAGGGACAGTTGTGGAGTAGAGCATCCCTCAGTGATTCCCCCAGCAGGTGGATTAGGGCAAAAAAGCTGCTGCACTTGTTCAGGAGGGAGGCAAAAAGATCGCTGCAAGGCTGGCCCCAGTGACTGAAAATCATATCAGTCACCATGTTGTTAGGGGACCACTCGTAAGGTAATAAGAAGGACATGCTTGGTTTGTTTGTCATGTTGGCCTTCCCTGGAATATGCTTTGCTTTTAGAAAGCAGTTGGAAGTTATCGCCCATTGCCACACTCTCAGGGCTTCAACACAGGGGATAATATCTGGTTCCCTCATTTGTTGATGCACCAAACTACTGACATGTCTGGATTGTGATTGATCTGAAAGGGAAGAGAGTCTTGGAATGCCAGCAATGCTAAAAGCACCACTCTCATCTCCATAACATTGATATGCAAGTTGACCTCTTCTGGAGTCCAACTGCCTTGGACTGTTTTCCCCAAGAAATGCCCCCACACCCAATCTGGGAAACATACATGGTCACCATTCCCTTGGGTTGAGGGAGGATGAAAGTACGGTCTTTTGTAGTACCTGTTGCGACTGCGTTCACCAGCAAAAGTATCTTTTGCATGCTTGTGTTATTCTTGTCTTCGCTGACATGGTTTGAGAAAGCATTGACCAGTGTATTGCTAGCATCCACTGCAGAAGTCTCACAGGGAATCTCACTAAAGGAACTAAAATTATTGCTACTAACATTGACTTTAGGGCTTGCAGAATCAGTCGGGCTGAAATTCTGGTACTGCAAATTATTTTTCTGACCTGCATCCTTATCATTCGTACTCTTGAAAGAGGAAGAGAAGCTACCATATATAGTGTTGAACACAGCCCCTATTAACTCTGTTTGGTTCGGTTGTAAATGATACTTGCAATTTATGGTTATTCTGAGATTTGAAAAAGTTTGTAGCACCTGATTGTGTGCTTCTATCAGTTGATGCCTGGTCGGGGTGGTAATGGGCCAGTTATCTAAATATGGAAACACTCTGAATCCCTGCAGTCTCAGGTGGGCTGCTATAACTGCCATACATTTGGTGAGCTTTCTGGAGGCTGTAATGAAGCCAGTGGGCAGTACTCTGAACTGATGGTCACCGTCTCCCAGCCAGAAGCATAAGTACCTTCTGGATTGTCTGTTCATCTTTATGCGATAGTATGCATTCTGAAGGTCTATCAAGCACATCAGTTGTCTTTGCCCAGAAAGGGCAGAATGGACTGAACCATGACCATCCAGAACTTTGTGTGTTGAAATGACTTATTCGGTACACTGAGATCCAAAACTGATCTTCAGTCCTCTGTTTTCTTTGGCACTAAAAAGAAACCTGAGTAAGTTCTGGATTCTGTTTGGCCTGGTGGGACCTCTTTGATGACTCCCAAAATCTATTTGGTCTGGTAGGACCTCTTTGGATAACTCTTTCTTTAGCAGCTTTTGGATTTCTAGTGCTGCTGCTTTCTTCTGATTGGGTGGAACATCAGGAAATTTTCTTAATGGGAAAAGGGAATTATATAACTTCTGGAAATAATTCTCTGCACCCAATTGTCTTTGTTATATCTAGCCAGGCTCTCTGATGCATTTATAACTGACCCCCCCCCCCCCGACTACCTCCAGAGGTGGACAATTGGGCCTCCTTTCAGAAACACTGAAAAGGTCTGTCAGAAAAAGAATTACCAGATCCCTGGTTTTACAGACCTCTGTCTCTGAGGGGAAACCATCTCCATGTATGTCCTGGAAAGGACCCTGCAACTTTCTGAACCACATTTTTTGACCTCCCCCTTGATTTCTGGGATAGGGTCCATTGAAGGGTCAAAAAATACATGCCCACTGCAGACAGGGTCTTTCCATCTTTCCCACACCTGGAGAGTGTGTCCTTCACTGTGGGGCCAAAGGAGCATTGATGAATGAGGACTTTAAGGGCTCCACAAAATCACATAGGCGCATCCAGGCATGTCTCCTGATGGGAATACCTGAACCCATGGCTTTTGAGGCACCTTCTGCAGCATGTGAGATAAGCCTCATGGATGAACTAGATATAGCTTGTAGGGCAGCCAGCTGACAGACTGTTGAAGATTAATTCTCAGAAGTTGTTATTCCAGAAAGAGATTTTGATAGCTCTTTAATCAAATCTCTTTGAAGTGTCGTAAAATGTGCCAGGTAGTTCAGTGATCTGAGTGCAAAAGTCACTGAAGCATAAACATGCTTACCAAATCTGTCAGTTCCCAAGACTCTCTGTTAGGAGGATGAACAGTGGAACTCTAAGCAAATTCATTTTTTTGTAGATGCTATCATGACCATGACATCCACTGGCCCCCCTTTACGCCAAAATCCCCTTCCTATTGGTGGAGCCAGAATCCTGTCTGGTCTATTGGGAACTGTTTCAACCTAATCAAGTTTCTTCTACTCCTGCCTAGAGACCAATTAAATGAGCTTATCAGCAGGTAGAGTAACCCAGGAGGTAGATGGGCCAGTTCCAAAGGCCTCCAAAAATATTGATTTCTCTAGTGAGGGGTCTTGGGAAGACCAGCCACCCTTTTGTTTAAGGATCTCAAGAATGTCACTAAATGAGACATCGGGTGCTGATTTTTCAGACCCGTCTCCTTCATCAAAATCAGTATCCTCAGTGACTGACTCTTGAGGGAGACTCAAAATGCCTCATTTTGTACTTTTTCTTCCTACACATTTCCTCGGTGGGGTGGTCCAGTGAAGTATCAGAAGAGGTTAGGATACCCTGCTGAGTAGTCTGGAAGCTATGAGCTGGCTGTCCCTGTGGGCTAGAATGTTGAGGTTGACTGTGCAAAATCATCTGAGAAGTAAAGAATGGATCCAAGGGGGGTAGGACCCATCTGTCCTGCTGGAGCAGAGAACACTCTCTTCACAACCTCAAAGGCAGATTTCTCCAGAAAGAAGGAAAACAATGGAGCTGAGAAAGCAAGTTTCTGGGTCATCATCTCCCTCTGCTCTGAGAACAACCAATCCAAGGCTGAAGTTGGAGCCAAGCTATCCAGTGCCGAGGTTCTGAGAGGAAGAGAGAGTTCCAAAAACCTATTGAGTCAATTCTAACTTCCCAGAACTGACAGGGATGCTTTGGTTCTGAGAGTTGTCTGGTTCTGAGGATATCAGAGCCACAGCACTCAGAGCAGTATTTGGATCCAAAGAAAGTGTTTTCTTTGGATCCAAACCAGATGGACCCAGAAAGTTCAGATCTAAGGACTTTAAAACAGGTTGGATTAGAGAAGGAGCTGTAATAGGTGGAGTAGTAGATGATCAGACTTCCTGACCCAAAAGGGTAGGAGTCCATAAAAACTCTATTCTGAATTTGCGCCATGAAGAATTTCATCATCCTCTCCAAATCTGCTTCTGTAAGACTCCTAGAGGAGTAAGCAGCTAGGGATAGCGATCTGGAGCACCTCTCTAGAAAGGAGGAAGGCACTCTGGATGGGACTGCATCCAGATGAGGAGAAGTTGTTCTTAGAAAAGGTTTTGGATCCAAGGATGTAGGATCTGGTGCAGGCTTGATCAGATCCAATGAGGGATGGACAGTGAGTATTTTTTTAATCTGATTTCTCTTTTTTTTCTTTTTAGGCTCTGAGGAAGAAGAGGCCAAAGACTCAGAAGGTTTAGACCTTTTTGTAGGGTCTCTAGCTTTGTGTTTGGGGGATTGAGCCCCAATAATGGCTTTGGAGAAGGAAGTTGGCAGCAAACCTTTCAAAATTGATTTGTTTCTCCTGTCAGCTAGTGCTTGGGGGATAAGCCTATGACAGGTACTGCAATCCTATTGCAAATAATCCAGGCCCAAACAATATACAAAAGATTATGGGCATCAGAATACGGCAACTTGTGTCCACACTTGTCACATTTTTTAAATCCTGAATTACCGTTTTTGGACATTCTGAAAATAGAAAACCTACAGTAATAAAATTACTAAACTAAACTTTTTTTTTTTTTAACTAGAAAGGTAAATGCCAACAATGGTAGTGAATAAATACAATTACCTTGTAAACAGGAAAATTACCAACTATGGTAAGGGAAGAGATATAAACTAAGTGTAAAAAGTAGTAGGGAAGGAAGACTAGACCTACTAACAAATGTAGGAAAAAAAGTACTCTCAAAGGTGTATGAAGTAAAGGAATGTAGCAGTAATGACTAAAAATAAAAGTAAAGATGAAGTAAGTAGTTTTTAAATAAAACTATAACTATAAATTTAACTAATTATACATAGGTTTCGTTTATTACAGTAATGTTTAACATCAGTATTTTCAGAACCCTTTGCCTTTAAAAACTAATTAAGGAAAATTAACTGGTGTATATTGATTGTGAAGGAATATATAAATGGACTGTTTGAGGAGTGATATTTTATCTGAAGAAGTCAGACAGTTATACTGACGAAAATGTTGTGATTTCATTTTGACGTTAATAATAAATATTTTATTGTGGTTGCAGTCTCCTCGTTATCTGGTATTGGCTTTGTGAGTTTAAATTATCAGTAGAGTCTCCGGTGGTGTTTTCTTTGTTTTGAGTATGGAGACTCGTTCGGGAGAGACCAAATCCACATCATCCTCGGATCATCCATTGGGACCCAAAGTGGGTGAATTTCGGAAATTGGCTGGTCAGCTTACCCAACTCATTGAACTTTTGGCACCCTTGAGTCAAGGGCTTTTATCGTTTGTAACTGGCAAAGGAACTTCAATGTACAAAGACCCAGGGGCAGCAAATGGTGCACCTATTATTTTAGACGCTAATGGTACAGTCCAAGGTTCCGGTCCTGGTGTTTCCGGCGCTTCTATCGACTTTCAGCAGACACCGAACATTTTACGTTCTCAGAATATAGCTGCAGAAAATGGTTCTACAAGGGGAGAAATGACGGAGGATATCCCCTCTTCCTTTCGGGAGTGGTTACAGTCTAAACCAAAATTTTTTCATCATGAAAGGGAATTGGGTTCTTCCGACAATTATCGTACCTATAATGAGACTGTTGAACTCTTAAGGACAGCCCTATACAGGTACAAAAGTTTGCATCTTGATAACATGTATTTAAATGAATGTCTTAAGAAGCGCTTAGTACCTAAAGGGCTACGGACATAAATATCCCAACAATGTTGTTTTGGGCAGTGAATTTCATCAAGACCTTATTAGAGCTTTTGACAACTGTGGACTGGAAATTGTTCAGGCCATAGTTAAAAATAATGAAAAAGAAATAGTCAAGCTCCATGAGGAGATTGAACAACACAATACTTTTATTGTAAATGATTTAATGTTCAGTGTGGAACAAGAGAAGAAATAGTATTATGATATTAGGGTCTATATTGATAAAAAATGTGAAATTTCCACTAGGAAACACAAAAAATTACAACGAGATATTAAGGACTATGAGAAGGGGCAGCAATATCCAGCACCGCCTGCCATGCGGGCCCAACACCATCAGGAAGGGGGAGGGAAACCTATATTCCATCAAGATGCATATTTTGAAGAAAGGAACTACCAGGAAAGGGGAGTTGAAACAGGCAATGAATTTTTAGTTGAGAACGAATGTTTACCTAGGTGTTCAGAAAGAATACGTAACCAGCGCAACAATATAGGGCCTAATTCTTTTTATCAGGGACCTTGCCCTCCCAGGGGGAGGGGGTTACAACAAGAATCAAAGGTGGTAATTAGTGAAACACTCACGGGTACTGATTCTGTTGGGAATCAACAAGTGATTTTTAGTAAAGAAGGTTTTCACATTTACAATTACAGCGAACTACAGGTTTCTGATACGTTTTTTGTCTTATTTACTAAGGGCTTTAATTACATTCCCCAAAGAAATAGTGACATTACCAAAACCATTTTAGATTTAAAAATTTTTATTCGAAAGTTGAATCTAGAAAATCTATTGGGCAATGTAAATTTTGAACCCAATACTAGTGTTTCTTATAAGCCTAGTGTATATAATCCACCTATACATCCACAGTTAAAAAATTTGGAAACCAGGATGGAAAAGAGGATTAGGCAAGTTAATAGACATTATGTCTATACTCCTAATTTAGAAATAACTGAAATAGAATTGCTTAACCAACTTAGTCATAATTCTAATATTCGGGTAATGGAACCTGACAAGGGTGGGGGAATAGTACTTATGGATAAAATTTTGTATGAAGGGAAAATGAATGACATCCTACACAATGGATCTAGATACAGGCCAGTCCCTATGAACAAGATTAATGTCTCATACAAAAAGATAGACCTGGCTATCAAGGACCTGTTTGACCAAGGTATTATAGATTATGGTGTATATTCTTATCTTGAGAACACAACCCCCAGGGTTCCCTCTATATTTGGGATACCCAAAGTTCACAAAAGTATCCAAGACCCCCCACTAAGGCCCATAGTTGCTGCACAGGGTTCCAAGATATCCCCCTTATCCAAGTTTTTGGATAAGAAACTTAAACATCTTTGGGGTAAAGAGAACCATCTACTCAAGGATTCTTGGGAATTTTTGGCTAAAATTACACCAGATTTATATTCCCCTGATTTAGTCTTTTTGACTATTGACATTGTGGATCTTTTTTCTGTGATTCCACATGATCAGGGTTTAGCTTGGTTGGAGGTAGCCCTTAGAAAAAAAGAGGGGCTAGTGAAAATTATATTTTCCTGGTAATGGAACTGATGGAACTAGTCTTAAATAATAATTTTTTATATTTTTCAGGGGAGTATTTCCAGCAAATCTCAGGAGTGGCAATGGGGGCTAATTGTGCCCCCACCTATGCAGATATAGTTTTATCTGTGTGGGAAAGTAAATATGTTTTTAACAGTATATACAGCCAGCACTGGACTTTCTATTCACGATTCTTGGATGATATATGTATTTTCTGGACAGGTTCAATTAATATGTTTGAAGAATTTCTTAAATATTTAAATTCTAGTACGGAATTTTTGAAATTCACACATCAAATCTCCAAGAATCAGGTGAATTATTTAGATGTAACCTTAAATGTCGAAAAGGAGGGTTTTCAATCTACTATTTTTAGAAAACCCACTTTTTCTAACAGTTATTTAAGATACACAAGTTCACATCCAAAATATCAAAAGAAGGGGATAGTCAAGGGACAGTTTGTCCGAGCATCACGGATGACGTCCGATGATCTTGACTATGCACATGAATGTTCAGTGCTTACAAGGTTGTTCTTGGAGAGGGAATACCCCCTAGATCTTATTGAAAATGTTTGTAGAGAAGTCAATGTAGGGAGGGGAACAAAATAGCAGCCTATTTTAGGCTTAGGTAATTTGCCTATACCCTCCCTTTCTAGTGATGTCCAGGACTTTAATGGAAGTTACAAAACAGTGTTTGTCACTGACTATAGTGCCAATTCAGGTACCATTAAAAAAATAATTGAGGAAGAGTGGGGACACTTTTGTGACATTACTGACCTTACCAATTTAAAAGGGAAAACCATGAAAACTGTCTTCCGTAAGGGCAAAAATATAAAAAACATTTTGGAATGGGAGATGGAGACCAAAGTCTCCTCTAACCAACGTAAAGGGTACATACAGATGTGGATAGCACACACTGACAAAGTTTATATTCCAGCCAGAAACAGATGGATTAATGCATCCAATTATTCTAATTGCAACAGTCAAAGATTAATTTATTTAAGTATGTGCCAGGTTTGTCAGGGGTTTTATGTAGGTAAAACAGAAAGACATCTGAAATGGAGGATCCATGAACATCTTTATGAAATACAAAAACAGAATTACAGTAATGCTTTATACCGACATACCCTGACATGCACACAGGCCACATTTACATTTTTTGTACTTGAGACACAAAGGAGGGACCACAGAGGGGGTCCATGGGAGACCCGGTTAGAATACCGGGAAACTTTTTGGCAGGTGTTGCTGGAAGCTAATAGATTGCCTGGTATGAATGACCATATATCTATTTTACCATTGTTAAAATTAAAAGCTGCCAAATTATGATTTTGTTTTTAACATAGATTTTTCACAATTTCAATATACAAAGATCTTTTTAATAATAAAATTTTATATATATATATTTTTTTTTTGAAATGTAATTTTAACTAATTATACATAGGTTTTGTTTATTACGGTAATGTTTAACATCAGTATTTTCAGAACCCTTTGCCTTTAAAAACTAATTAAGGAAAATTAACTGGTGTATATTGATTGTGAAGGAATATATAAATGGACTGTTTGAGGAGTGATATTTTATCTGAAGAAGTCAGACAGTTATACTGATGAAAACATTGTGATTTCATTTTGACGTTAATAATAAATATTTTATTGTGGTTGCGGTCTCCTCGATGTTCTTCATTCCACATTGCTGCAGTCCTAACTATTGGGTAGTCCGCTGTCCAGTCGGCCCGAATACCAAAGTATATGGCTGACGTGGCCCAGGCGCATTGCCTTGGCGTCAATTCCGCGTCAGGTTGGTGCTATGACCGGCCCGAATACCAAAAGAGATGGCTGGCGTCAGGGCGCATTAGCATGACGCCAGTACGTCAGGGTAGCGTAATGGTGATGACCCCGACCGCCCGTACCTCAAAGTATATGGCTGGGCGTCGGTCGATGGACGGTCATGGCGATCAGTGGCGGGGTGCCGCTATTTAATCATATCCTCAGTCTTTTTGCCGCATGGTCCGATGCAGAAGCAATTTTGCGAGTGCAGGTTGGCGTTCTGAAAGTTTCTGAAGCCAGAGTTTCAGACCGAATCAAAGTTGGCTAAGTTACCCTGGGGAATATTTTGGTTTTTTCTTGCCTCAGTATTTAACGGATGTCAGAAAAAGTGAATAACTGTATTTCTTGTGGGAAACAGATACCTCATAGGGATTACCATACTTTGTGTATACCTTGTTTAGGGCCTGAGCGCGAGCAGCGTTGTTGGATGCGCTCTTGTGCTAGATTTAACAAGCACTATTAAGAGAAGGTTAGACTGTGCCAGGTTAGTGTTTGGGAAGCGTTGTAATTATAAAATGCCGTCGGATGCTCCGGCGCCGACTTCATAAAAAAAGCAAAGGACAAAACAGCAAAGCCTAGAGTGGAGGAACCGACAGTCCCAGACGTCGGTTTCTTACAGGAGCTCAGTGAGCCGGAGGTTTTTTTAGGTGTTTCTTTGGAGTCTCAGGGAGAGACTTTACTGTTACAGGATGTATCCTCTCAGGAAGTAGGCCAGGCTGAGGGGGCTTCTCAGGTGGCTGTTCTTCCCTCTCTTCCTAAGGTGGTCAGAGCCTCCCCTTCTGTTTCCAAGGCTTCTTTGAGGGCTTTGGATAGATGGGGAAAGAAAGTGTATACTTCTTCCACTTTAGCCATGAGGGCGTTGAATTGTCAGTTTCACATGTTAAAATATCAGAATTTTCTTCTTTCACAGTTGAAATCTAAGGTGGATGCTCTGGCGGAAGGTATTGAGTGTAAAGAGTTGCAGGATTTAGTTCATGTGTCTGAACAAGTGGGTAAACATTCCCTGCAATGTGGTTTTGATGCTGTGCAGGCCTCCTCCAGGGTGGCTGCCACTGGTTCTGTTCTTAAGTAGGCGTGAGCACGCCTGGTTGAGAGATCAGAACTTAGCTGAGCATGTTAAGACAAGGATTTTGGATGCTCCTTTACAGTCTGATGTGTTGTTTGGTTCGCCTGTGGAAGCAGTTTTAAAGAAGATGGAGGACAAGGCTAAGTCTATGCAAACTGTTAAGGATTTTTGCAGGTGCAGCCTCCAGTTTAGTAGAAATTGGCCTGCTAAGGGATGGACTTATCCTGCTTATGATTCCCAGTCTAGGGGTAGGTCTAGACGTGGTAGGGGCAGAGCTCAAGGTGCTTTTCGGCCTAGGACAGGGAGTTCACCTGCTCAGACTTCTGGTGAGGGCAGGGGTCAGTCCTTTCGTAAGCAGACCCAATGACCTGCCTTTTCAGCTGCCAGTGCCTTCTGCACCTGGCGGCACCTCTAGGAGGCAGACTGTCTCTTTTCAAAGAAAATTGGGATTTAATTACCCAAGACAAATGGGTTCTGGATATCATTCATCACGGTTACAGGTTTTATTTCCATACCTTGCCTCCTTTCAAAGGCATGCCAGACATTCCTCCTCTACAAAGACAAGAGGCTCACAAGCAAATTTCTCAGTTACTCCAAATAGGGGCCACTCAGCCGGTTCCTGTGCCAGAAAGGGGCCTAGGATTTTATTCTCGCCTGTTCCTAGTACCAAAGAAGGGGAACACGTGGAGACCAATTTTGGATTTATCTATCCTCAACACTTATCTGGACATTCCCAAGTTCAAAATGTTGACGTTACAACAGCTTTTACCTCTGCTGGGCAAGGATCACTGGATGGTAACTTTAGATCTCAAGGAAGCTTACCTTCATGTGCCTATAAGACTAAGTTGCAGAAAGTATCTGCGTTTTCGAGCTGGAAATTCTCATTATCAGTTCTCTGCATTGCCCTTTGGCTTATCTACTGCGCCCAGAGTATTCACAAAGGTTCTGGCTCCAGTGATAGCTTACTTCAGGCTAAAAGGAATTCAAATTTATCCTTACTTGGACGATTGCCTGATTCTGGCTCAAGAAAAGGAAGACCTTCTACAGCATTTGGAATATGTCATAGCAGTGCTAAGATGCCTAGGGTATTCTGTGAGCGAAATAAAAGTCCAGTCTAGTACCCTCTCAAGACATGTGCTTTCTTGGTGTGTGATTGAATACAGCAGCCCAGTTGTCCTTTTTAACCCCGGACAAACAAAAGAATCTTTCCAGTTACTTCCATCAACTATCTCTTCAGTCCAGGCTGACTGCAAGGACAGTCCTTCAAGCCTTAGGGTTCATGGCATCTTGTATTCTGGTGCTTCCCAATGCCAAACTGCATATGAGGAAGCTACAATGGTATCTCAAAAATCTATGGCCACAGCACTGCCAGGATTTGGACACTGTCATTCAAATAATACCTTGCATTCAAAAGGAATTTTTGTGGTGGGCTCAGGAATGTCACCTAAACAAGGGACTCTCTGTGACCCGGCCAGAGGCGAGTCAGATTCTAGCGACAGATGCCTCAGACATTGCTTGGGGAGCTCATCTAAATGGAAAGTGGATACAAGACAAGTGGCCTGCCAGACTACAGCATCTACATATCAACATGAAGGAGATGTTAGCAGTCCAGTTTGCATTAATGGCTTTCAAGGAGTTACTTCTTCCAGGGCAGGTGTTGATTCTAACAGACAACACAACTGTCATGTGGTACATCAACAAACAAGGGGAACACATTCTTACCCATTGTGCAGGCAAGCAATGATTTTATGGGAGACTGCGCTAAGCTTGCAACTAACTCTTCAGGCAAGGTTTCTGCGGAGCACAGAACTCCTTAGCAGATGTGTTAAGCAGACAAATCATGGATCCCCACGTGTGGAAACTGGATCTTCATGTATTTCAAAAGTTGACAGTGTCCTGGGGAACTCCAGACATAGATCTGTTCGCTTCTCCACTAAACCACCAGCTGCCAAAGTTTTGCACAAAGAGGTTTCATCACACAGCTTGGAAAGTGGATGCTCTTTCTTTCAGTTGGAAAAATCTTCATGTGTATGCGTTTCCACCACTGCCTCTTCTTCCAAAGGTGCTTCTAAAGGTCAGACAAGACAAGCCAAGGATGATTTTAATAGCTCCAGATTGGCCTCGGCAGCACTGGTACCCATTACTGAGGAATCTGGTAAAGAAGCCTCCATGGCCTTTACCCTTGATTCCACATCTGTTGTCTCAGAAGGACGGTCGTCTGCTCAATGTCAAGCTTCACTCTCTTCATCTAACAGCCTGGCATATTCTGTTTTGAAAGACAGCAGGTCTCAACTTCCTCAACAAGTTTTAAATGTGATTATGGAAGCCAGAAGACCTAGTACAAGGAAAGTGTACGCAGTGTACGCAGAAAAAATGGAAGAGATTTTATTTTGGACTGCAGCAAAGAATTTGGAGATTTCAGAGCCTAATTTGGGTGTGGCTCTTCAATATCTTACTGAGTTATTGGACAAAGGTTTGTCTTTCTCTTCCATTAAGATTCATGCTGCAGCAATTTCAGCTCACTATGATTGTGACCCACCATTGTTTTCACATCCTTTGTTCAAGCAATTTCTTAGAGGGGCAAAGAATATAAGACCCCCACGTAGAGCTCCTACTCCTGCTTGGGATCTCAATTTTGTGTTGGAGAAACTTACTCTACAACCTTTTGAGCCTGCAGCTACTGCTGAACTGAAATACTTGTCATGGAAGACTGATTGGTTGTTAGCCATTACTTCTGCAAGAAGGGTTTCAGAGTTACTGGCCCTTACGGCCATTGAGCCTTTTTGATTTTTCATAAGGATAGGGTATCATTACGTACTAATCCTTCCTTTATGCCTAAAGTGGTTTCTAGTGTGGCTTTAAACCAAACTATTCATTTGCCTACGTTTTTTGCAGATCCCCAAAATAAAGGGGAAAAGATTTTGCACACTTTAGATAAAACACAGGCAATTGGTTATTATTATTTGAGCAGGACTATTTTAGATGTACACAGGCAATGCGTTATTATTTGAAACAGGACTAAGTTTTAAGCAGTCTCAGCAGTTGTTTGTTTCTTTTGCTTTCAGTTCTCAGGGCAGAAGCCTGTATCAAAACAAACTATTTCTAGGTGGATTGGGTTTGCATTGCATTTTGTTATCATGGCAAGGGTTTTGCATTGCATTTGTTATTCCCCATGGTGCAAGGAGATTCCAGCTGGGATTAGGCCTCATTCCACTAGGGCTACTGCCACTTCACACTTTTTTAAGTGGTGGCTAATAAGGATATTTTGGAGGCAGCTGGAGTTCAGTCAGTGTGCATACTCTCTCTAAGCACACCTTCCTCTCTCTCTCTACTAAGTCTGGGTTTACACAGCTATTTATTTTGCAAGGCATGTTATCTGCTTCTGCTTCCTATGATTTGCCAGCCCTCTCCCTTCTCTGGGATTCTTCTACCTAATTAGGACTGCAGCAGCAATGAATGAAATGAACAAGTTTGAGTTTGTACCTACCTATGTTCGAGGATCCAATGATCCATCCACATTGTCCTCCTCCTTCTCCTCTGTGTTTAGGGGTGGTTGTGTAGGTGAGGTTATGTTTGCTAATTTTGTATATTTTGTATATATATATATATATTTATATATAGATATTTTTTAGTTTTTGGTTTTTGCCTTTTTTTTTCATTTTTGGCTGACTTCTGACAGGGTCTTCTGTCATCTGGGGCATGAAATGACGTGGGTATGGCGCGTTAGTACGTACATTGCCTTCCGGTCGTCACTGCATACTTTGGTAACGCTCCTTCTGACATGTTTGGACCTACCGGCCGGCTGGACCAATGACTGGACGGACCCCACCAATTAGGACTCGAGCATCAACGACATTTATACAACATACATAAACTGTAGGGGTATTCCTTGTTATCTGGTATTGGCTTTGTGAATTTAAATTATCAGTAGAGTCTCCGGTGGTGTTTTCTTCGTTTTTAAATTAAAATATATGCAAGAAAGACTTGCCTCCCACTCTGTACTTGAGAGTTGAAGACTACCACATCTAGAAGCGAAAGTAGTAAATGATATCTGAGAGATGTTAGTGGTTGGTGCACTATGGGTGGGGAAGGAGCATGAGAATTTTTTTGGTTTCCACAAGCTAGTGTAACGGCCAAGTTGGATCTGAGGATTGGATCCGAACCCATTAGTTGAGGAATAAATAAAAATTGACATCAGATCTTTTATTTATACTGGTCTGTTTTGCTGTTTTGTTTTTCCATAGAAATAACTGTACTTTATTTTCATGCTTCTTACATTGATTAACTGAATTTATTGTACATGTCAACCTAAAAATCTGTAAGAAGCTATAGACTAATGTCTTTAATACTTTTGCAATCTTAAACTTGGATAAGAAAACATCAGTACTTTTTAACTTGCTTTGAACCTTCATTTCCACAATTAAAAATAAAAAGCCGAGAAAGTAACATCACATGCTTTCTATGTGAACAACAAAGTGCAAAAGGAAAAGAAGAAACTTGGTATAAGGTATACAAAAAAAACCCTCTTTTCTGCACTTCCCACTTCAGTAGCTTCCTTATTTCAGCCTTAAAAGGATCTTTCATTGGTAGCAGTGTGATATAGTTCTCTGAACAAGTTATCACCAACATTAGATAACCTTAGTTTGCTTCATCAGAGCCAGGTGATGCTTTACAAGCAGCAATGTTGGCATGGCTACAAGCTAGTTTAATTGTGTAGACCTGGCTTTACCTTATACTGGGCCAACCTTCATCTGTTCATCTGATAATATTGTTGCCATCAATTCCGCCAGTGCAGGACATATCAGGGGCACTTTACTCTCAGTTCTCAGACATTCTTGGATTCAAAAAGAGATACCATCAGTGGTAATCCCTAATTCAGCAATTTTTCCATTGACTGTAGCCCTTTCAAAGTAATGAATAAACTTACAGCAGTAATTCTGTGTAGTCTGTAGAATCACCATGGTGGGCTGCCTTAATGGCTTACCACAATGCCAATGAGGCATTCTGGGGAAGCAGCATATAATAGTGACAAGATAGCATATAAGTTATATACTTTATCTTTCCTTAATTCCACATCTGAAGTAGCTAGACACTCTATTAAGTGCAATTATGATGTAGCTGATTCCTTGTCCAGAGCAGTTGCTACTTGTTCTGTACCTAGATGATTATCTTGGTTAAGGTTTCAATCTTTACCAGATGATGTCAAAGCTAAGCTTTTAGACTCTTCCTCTAGGTAGTGAATACATTTTGGACCTGCTGCTGCAGACCTCTTCAGTGGTTTTCAAGAGAAAAAGATAGGATTATGCAAGATTTCAAGCAAATCTTTCTATCTCTTATGCCAAAGTTTGAGGAACAACCTTACAAGACTGGACCCTATTTTGGGAGAGAGCAAAAACCCATGCAAAAGGTGCAGTAAAATAAATTCCAAGATAAGTCCCAGGAAGATTTTGAGGGATCTAAACCTCCATTTCAAGACAAGCCAGGCTCTTTATGATTACCGTCTTCTGCTTTCCCCTCCCCCTTCCCTTGGCCAGTCTTTCTTTCATAGTCCTACAAAAATTCTCTCTTCCAGTTTGGAAATCCATAACAACAAATGGGTCCTTTACACAATCCAAAAAAAATGATAAAATGTTTTGGACTGCTCCTCCAACTCATGAAGGATTTCCTCAGCCTCCTTGAACCAGGTCACCCTCTTCTTCATGGCCTGTTTTCTCAGGAAATATTATTGGCTGCTCCTTATCAGTTGGTAAGATAATTTTATTCCAGAATTCCTCTACTTCCCAAAAAGTGGGCAATTGCAGACCCATTTTAGACCTCTGTTTTCTCAACACCCTTTCTGAAAATACCAAGTTTCCAATTATCCTCCCTCAGGCTTATCTGTTAACATTAGATTTAAAAGATACCTATCTCCATATTCCCATTCATCCAGACTGCAAGACATTTTTAAGATTCTGTATTTCATTATTTCAGTTTCTGCTTTACCCTTTCTTTGCACTACCCCAAGGGTATTCACAGAATGCTTTGCTCCTGTTATTGCCTTTTACAGACTTCAAGAGATTCAAATTTTCCCTTATCTGGATGATCTTCAAAGGAGATTTTGCTGAAGGAAGGACTTGTACTTTACAATGGACCTCTCACAGTGTCTATGGTTTGCCTTAAACCTCAAATAACTCCCTGCTGACAAAATTCTAGGTCCTGGATGCAGGCTCACTACTCAATCTGTGATGGCTTTTCTTACTGGAAAATACAATCTGGTATTGTTACTCCTCGTTCATTCCTTACATGTGGGTATCGGTTCCATCCTCGGAACCGAGCCAGCCATCTTCCAAGCTTGCTTCAGCTACAAACTCTGGAGCTAAAACTCTTACCCAGAATTCCCCTTTCCCTGTTACCCCAGATTTCGTTTCCCACATTGCCATTCGGTCGTGTCAAGCTACTTCTCTTGAGCCAAGTACAATATTTTGTTGTCATACTAGTCTAAAACAACTTTTTCTCTCAGAAAAGTTACTAAATTGTTTTCTCTTACCTTATCACATTTAGCGACTATCCCTTCTTGAATTTTTTTCAGTCCCCTTCATCTTATTTACACCAAGGTATTTTCTTCTTTGCCATCATTGGTAAATCCCTTTTCTTCCTTACCTTCGGGTATTTCTTGTACCATTGCTGGTATTCTTTCTGATTTCCTTCTTCTTATCATGGCAGATAAAAAAGGTAGTCCAGGATTTAAGAGATGTTCAGATTGTGTCCATAAATAACTCACTTCAGATGCACATTCTCTGTGTGTCTATTGCTTGGGTGTGCCTCATTTATCAGTTGACCCGCCCTGTGGAATTTGTAAGAACTTCTCTAACAGGACGTTGACTGAGAGGAAAAATAAATTGTTATTGAAGGGGCTACTTAAATCTCCTTTTTCAGAGGCTATTTCTGGGTCGGAGGCTTCAACCCCTCCAAGATCCCATAAGAAAAAGACTGATGAACATACAAAGGCCAAGTCTCTTCCTTCGTCCCCGGCTGGGGACTTCCACCAACCAAGACCCAAGAAGGCTAAGCTTTCCACTTTGGATCAGCTCCAGTGCTTTCGGTGCCTAGACCTTAGGCACCAAGGCCATCGGCGCCATCTGTGATTTTGGCACCGACTAGCATGCTCTTTACCATTTCGGTACCGAGGGGCTCCTCGGTTCAGACTTTTCCACTGGCACCGACTATCCAGTCGATGCAGACTGTTATCACATCGGCTCTGACATCTTTCCCATAACTGACAACTCAGTTATTGACACCGATTTTTTTGGTCCAAGCAGCAGCGCCGACAACCACTTTGGCACAGACCTTATTGTCAGTGCAGACCATGACTTCGGCACTGATGATTTCCTCAGTGCAGACACCTGTAGTTTGGTCCCTTATGGCCCTGTTGTTTTCAGTGCAGACTGGTGAGGTGGGCACCGAGCTTGCCCCATCTTTGGATAGGCCTGACTCTCCCTCAGCCATGTCCGTGAAATCTACTAGAAGCCTCTCTGAACATGACTTGTTGCGTCTTGTGGATCAAGTGCTTTTGGCCAGAGGTATCCCGCCCCCCAGGACCTATCCTTCTGTGGAAGGTGATCACCCTTTGCCAAAGACCCCTACTTATTCTCCTCCTTCATTGCCTTTGAAGCCCCTTAATATAGCACAGTCTTCTCCCTCTATGGTTCCATTTATGGACCTCACTAAGCAACTGTAGTTGCCTTTGTGGCAGGAGAGTTTTGCTATGACCCAGGATGTCAGTTGTGGCATATGTAATTTGATGTTTCACAGCCATCCAGGGACTCCAAGTCGGCAGGCTGAGCCACTTAGGGGAGGGGTGACCCCTGTCCAGGACACTCACCCCTCTTCAGGTGGACCAGCCTTCCAACTAATGGAGAAGGCTTTGGCATCAGCTGGCGATACTGTGCTGTCAATTTCACTGCCCTCCTCTGGACCACAATGTACACGTCAGTCTTAGTGGACTCCAGGTGCAAGGGCCTCAGGATGTACTCCCACAGGAAACCCCTTTTGCACATTGTCTTCCCCAGCTTCTTCCTCTAAGGAAGTTCATCGAAAATGCTCATGCAAGAGAAAGCACATGGACTCCACAGAGGAGTCCCTTACTGAAGACACAGACTTTAATGATGGGGAAGGGTCGCCTCAGTCACCCTCTGAGGTATCCTTTGGTGATATCCTCAAAATCCTTAAAGAGAGAGGTGACTGACAGCCCTCTAACCCGACCTCTGAAGAGTCTGTGTTCCTGCAGGCCTTTTGCACCCAGCCCCCTACCTCCTGGGTTACTCCACCTGCCGATGAACTGGTCCAGCTCATCGTGCAGCATGCATGGAAGGCTCCTGACACTGTTGAGGCCAGATAAATTTTTGTCCCCTCCTGCTACTGACCCCCATTGGACCAAAGGTCTTCCTGTAGATGCTCTGGTGGTGGCGGCCACAAACAAGAAGGACCTGGTGGAAGAAGAAAGCCAGACTGTCCATCCGCCCAACAGAGTCCCAGGCTCTGGACAGAATAGGGAAGCGTACTTTTGCATCAGTGACCTTTGCAATCAGGTCCCTGAATTATATGGCACACTTTACCAGCCTTCAAAGAGATTTAATTTCTGAGCTCTCTGAAATTTGGCTGGTGCCATGTCTGATGAGGTCCGTGACAAAGTGGCCTCTCAGTTGGCCACCATTGAATCGATATCAAACTCCTCCATGCGTCTGATATCTCACGCATCAGAAGGAGCAGCTAGAGTGGCGAGTTCAGGCGTTGTTTTGAGATGACATGCCTGGATGCGCTTATGTAATTTCGCGGAACCCTTCAAGGCTTCCTTTCTCAACACTCCCATCGAAGCCTCTTCATTGTTTGGACCCAAGATTAAAACCATACTGACCAGATGTGAACAGGACGATAAGACCCATTCTGCCATGGGTGTCCATTATTCTTCCCCTCAATGTGCTTTCTCCAGAAACCAGAAGAGTGGGAAGATATGGTACAAAAAGTCTCAGGGTCCTTTCCATGACACACAGGCTGAGTTCTCCCCTAGATGCAGAGGGGGAAACTCACAGGGAAGACTCACTTTTCGGGGTAGAGGGGGTCCGCATAACCAGGGTTCCAGGGACTCTTTTCCTGGCCAATCCTACCAGTGCTCCTGAAGAGCGGCCCAACTCCTTTCCTCTGGAGGTGGTTGGGGTCGTTTCTCCTTGTACCCTTCTGCCTGGCTAACCATCTCCACCGACTCTTGGGTTACCATATTCCCTTCGATCTTTGACCTGACCACCCCAACAGACTTACCAAAACATTCCACCCAGTCAAAGGGAAGAAGCAGCATTAGAGATATCAAACCTGCTAACAAAAAGAGTCATCCAGACCAGATAGGATCCGGATTCCACTTGACTATTAAGAAAACCGGGGACTGGAGACCAATTTTGGATCTTGGTGTATTGAACAAGTTTGTAAGAGTACAAAAATTCTGGATGGTCACAATACAGTCTATCCTCCCGCTTTTGGAAAAAGATGATTTGATGTGCTCGATAGATCTTCAAGATGCGTACTACCACATAAACGTGGACAGGCCATCAAGAGGATTTCTGTGCTTCCGTGCTGGAGCCAGTCACTACTAGTTCAGAGTACTGCCCTTCGGACTCTCTACAGCCCCCAGAGTGTTTACAAAGTACATAGCAGTCATCACAGCTCACTTGCAACTACAAGGATTCCAGGTGTTTCCATACCTAGACGACTGGCTCATCTCTGCCCCCACAAAACATCTATTGGAAGAAGCCCTGGCATACTCTCTCCTCACTGCAGAAAGGCTAGGCATAACCATAAACTGGCAAAAATCCAATCTCACCCCATCTCAGTCCACATAATTCATAGGGGTCATCTTGGATACAAAGAATTGCAGAACATCCATTCTAGAGCACAGAATTCTAAAGATAAAGCAACAACTGATCCTAATCCTTTCAAGGGAGAAATCCACAGCTCACTCTGTCCTACAGCTGTTGGGTTCCATGGCAGCCTCCATCACCATTGTCCCCCTGGCCAGGTTTCACATGAGGCTCCTACAATGGCTACTGCTCACCCAATTGTATCCTTTTCAGTATCCTCTTTCAGCCAAGATTCGAGTAACTCACAGGTGCAACCAGGATTTAAATTGGTGGATGACCCACAACCCATCACAATGGTCTCACCCCTTCTCCCCCCAGCAGCCCAAGGCTACAGTGACCATGGACGCCTCCCTGATGTGGTGGGGGGGCTATATCAGGGACAGGCAGTCCAAGGTATTTGGTCCGAATTGGAGGCCCAACTGCATATAAATGTTCTAGAGCTGAGAGCGGTGCTTCTGGCAATGCAAGCATTCCATCCCCTGCTGCCATATGGGACTATTGTGATACAATCAGACAACATGGCGGTGGTCTGGTACATCAACAAACAGGGTGGAACCAAATCTTACCCACTCTGTCGAGAGGCCATGAGGATATATGGCAATGGACGATGGCTACCAACCGTTTTCTTCTAGCAATGCACATTCCTGGGAGTTCCAACGTGATAGCAGACAGACTCAGCAGGTGCATTCTACAACCTCATGAGTGGTCCCTGAATCCCTTGATAGCAGCGGAGATCTTCCACCGCTGGGGTTTTCCTTGCTGAGACCTCTTTGCATCCCCAACCAACTACAAATACAGCAACTACTTCGCCCTGATTCCCCCTCCGGGACAGTCACCCAGGGACACTCTAGTCCACAATTGGCCCTTGAGTCTTCTTTATGCATTTCCACCTCTCCCCCTCATTCCCCAGTTTTTGAAGAAAGCCCACCAGTTGAAGAGCAAGGTGATCCTCATAGCACCATATTGGCCTCATCAGATTTGGCTCCCCTTCCTTTGGCCTCAACTGCTAGATCAACCATGGATTCTCCATCCAACCCTGGGGTTGATCTCCCATCCACAGAATCTGATTCATCCCAACTTGGACAGCCTGAATCTCACAGCTTGGCTCCTCCAATTTCCTTGATTGCCAGGCAGAATGATCTTTCTTTGCCAGTACGGGACATTCTTATTGCATCTCACAAGTCTTCCACTAAAATTACTTATCTAAGCAAGTGGAAAAGATTTACCCTTTGGCTGAAAGAAAAGCAAGTAGATCTCTTTTCAGCACCAGTATCGATAGTACTGGAGTATCTAGCTGACCTATTTCAATCGGGTCTATCGGCCTCTACCATTAGAGTTCATTTGGCTGCAATATCTAATTTCCATGAGGGTGTCCAAGACTCCTCTCTTATGTCACACAAATTATGCAAGACCTTCATAAAAGGTGTGAATCATCTGAAGCCCCCCTTTAGAGGACCTATTCAACCATGGGATCTGTCATTAGTTCTACAAGCTCTGACAATGCCACCTTTCGAACCAACTTCTTCTTGCAACCTCAAATACTTGTCATGGAAAACCTTGTTTTTGGTCGCCATTACTTCTGCCAGACGTATCTCTGTGCTTTAAGCCTTATGCATCAAGAGTCCATACTTGATTTTTCATAGAGATAGTGTGTCATTGAGAACTAATCCTTCCTTTCTGCCAAAAGTGATCTCTGAAATGTCCATTAACCAAACCATTGAATTGCCAGTTTTCTTTCCCAACTATTCAAACAAAGGAGAGTATTGCCTACATACCCTAGATATTCACAGGCAAATTTGCTTCTACTTGAACAGGACTAAGGCCTCTCGTAAATCAGACCAGTTATTTTTGGCCTATTCTGGACCTAAATTAGGATGTGCTGTTACTAAGGTCACATTGGCTAGATGGTTAAAAGACTGTGTGACCTTCATTTATACACAACGTAATATTCCATTGTCGACTACCATAAAGGCTCATTTGACAAGGTCAGTGGAACTTCTGCTGCCTTCCATGCCAGAGCTTCTTTACATGACATCTGTGCAGCTGCAACTTGGGCTATGCCTCATACCTTCATCAATCATTACAAATTGGATTTGGCCTCCAGGGGAAGAGCATCTTTTGGTTTTATGGTGCTCAGGAATGTCCTTCCATGAGAGCCTCCCAGGAATAGAGGTAGCTGGGGACTCTGTCCCACATGTAAGGAATGAACGAGGATTAACAATATCAGATAAAGAAGTTATGTCTTACCATAACATTCCATCTGCATTGTTGATCCTTGTTCAGTCATTACAACCCTCCATCCTCCCCCCCTCCTGTGGCTTCTAGTGGATCTCACTATTCGGTTATTTTAGGTCATTTGACCAGAGGTAGCCTCTACATTCTTTTAACTTGCAAACTCAATCTGAGGTAACAGGGAGAGGGGAATTCTGGGTAAGAGTTTTAGCTCGAGAGTTTGTAGCTCATGTGAGCTTGGAAGATGGCCAGCTTGGTTCCGAGGTCGGAACTGATACGCACACGTAATGACTGAACGAGGATCAACCATACAGATGGAACATTATGGTAAGACATAACTTCTTTTTTTCCCTGTCAGAGTAACTTCAATCCCTTCTATCCTTGGATCTGACCTCAACAATAGAGATTTTGAGGTCCCTGGAGTACACGGCATCAGCAATTCCTATTATATCTTTTGCTTGACTCCACATGAAGATTCATTGGTACCTTTGTCCAATTTGGACTCTGCATAGACTTCCCAATTCCTCTTTTGCCATTCATCAAGAAAGAGCTATTTTGATGGCTCAATCAGATTTTACTCAATCTGCCCTTTGTCGTGCATCTCCTTTCCAGGAACTACACCCATATGCATTTGACCTGGAGAGCGCATTCTATGAACACAAAGGTCAAGGGTGTTTGGCCATTCAGAGTCAGCAGGGATCAGGAGCATGGAAAACAGATGACATGTCTTTCTAATGGAAGGGAAATTTTCCTTTATGCATTCCTTCTTTCACTGATTCCCAAAGTCCTTCTCAGAATTAAGAATTTAAGCCCAAAATCTTTCAGATGACTTCTTTTTGACTTAGGCAGCACTGGTTCTCTCATCTTTCACCTGGCCAGGGGCAATCATCACACATTTCCTCACAAGATGGACTTTCTCACACAATATACAGGCTCTCTAATTCACAATATCTGAAACTCTGTGCTTAACTGATTGGATAATAGGATTTTAATTCAATTCAGTCAACTGTTTCCAGAGGATGTGCTACAGGTATTACAACAGGCTAGAAAACATGCTACAAAAATGTATATTTCCAAACAGAAAAATAATGTTATCTGGTGCCATAGAAATAGAACCCTTATGAAATGGGTATCCTTGGCATTCTTATGTGAACTGCTCAATTCTGGGCTGACTTCTATTAAAGTACATTTGCCACCCATTTCTGCCTTTCTACCCTTAGATCCACCACTTTCCACATACTTTGAGGTAAGTCATCTTACAAATTAGACCTCTAAGAAGAGCTATCCCTCCCTCTTGGAATTTAAATAATTTCTTAGAAAAACTCACATTTGCTCCTTTTCAAGCTGCTTATCCTTTGAAACTAAAATACTGTACTTGGAAGACTTCAGCAAAGAGGGTGTCAAAGCTGCAAGTGTGAATACCAACTCCACCTTTTCTCATATTCTACAAAGACAGAGTAATCCTTAGGACTAACCCTTCCTTTATGCCTGCTGTGGTCTATGAGGTTTCCTTGAGCTAGTCCAATAACCTTCTTACCTTTTTTCATCTCATCAAAACAAAGGAGACAGATTCTTGCACTCTTTGGATACTTACAGACAATTCTAATTTTACCTTGATAAAACCAAGGACATTAGCAAATCTGATCATCTATTTGTTTCCTTTTATAACAAGAAACTAGGCCTTCTAATTTCTAAACAATTTTCAGTGATATTTCTTTCTGTTATTCTTTTCATGGAAAACAGCTCCCTGGTTTAGTTAAAGCCCATTTCATGAGACCAGTTGCCTCTTCTGCTGTCATCCTCAAAAGTCTAGATTCTGTTCGCAAATTTAGCAAACATTGTAAGACTTACGTTTTCTCCAGGGCTAAAACTGTTTTTTTTTTCCAGATCTGTCCTTCAAGGAATTCTAGACCTTATCTCTTATCTTTATCCTCCTTCCCTTTCTATTTAAATAGCTTTGAGAATTTCCCAATTATGAGAAACGCAACAGTGATTTAAGGAAGGACATAGTACAGTTGTGTAAGAACTTACCATAACACTACATGCCCAACTGATCACTGTTGCAGTATTACATCCCCCAACTCCCTTCTGTTTTATCCTCCTTTTGTTATTACCTGAGATGGGAAGTTGCTTCCCTCTCTTCATTTGCCATGTACATTTTGTAAATAGTTGCCTCTGCTTCCTCTTCAGTACCTAGGTCTGAGGCAAGAAAGTCCTGAGTTAATTCACACCTTTATGTCCCTTATGTACTTTCTAGCACCTTTGAGCTTAGGCCGTATAGCAGATGTATGGCTTGAGAGGATGGCACACATGCTTTTTTTTTAAACAAGAAACATCATTATCACTTATGACATAAGACAATCATACATTTATATGAATGAAAATAAACCATATTGACAGTCCCAGGTGCAAGTATTTTACATCACAGACCATACTGACATAAGTTTAGTTGCAAACATTATACATCATTTGTAATATACCCAATCATTGTCAGTCAAACACTGTATAGCTCATTCAAGTCCTCCTTCTTTTAAAGCTCATTCCACCCTGTATGTATTGTTCCCACAGTTCCCATTTTTTCCTATGTAATTTGCTCCTACCATTTTATAAAGATCCCAATTCCAGTTGTTTTATCTCTGTTACTATAGTCACTTCTAGTACAGCTGGTTTAGACTTTTAATTTCTATTTTCTGCTAATTGTTTTTTTTTTTGGCAGCCATCATAATTAGACGCAGCAAGGCCTTGCTATGTCTAGGCAGTTCCGATTCTGTATGACAGCTCAGAAAAATAATTTCCTAGTTAAACCAATTTGCTCACCCAGTATCTCTGACAGAGTAGTCTGCAGGGAATCTTTAAAGTCTGCGAACCCATTACATTCCCAGAAAATATGTTCCTAATTATCTCTTTTTTCCCCATCACACCTTCAACATTTGCTGCCTACCTGAGGAAAATTGTCTGGAGTCTACTTGAGGTATAAAAATATCTATGTAAACATTTTCAAGCAAAAATCTTAAGTCTTCTAGATTGTGTTGCATATCTGGGAGACAAACCTAGTCTCTCTTCCCAATCCTTTCTAACCTCATCTGACCGATTCTTATAGTTATCATGCAATATTTGTATGCTCTGCTAATTATTCATTTTTTAACAGCAGCTTCTGTTCTAGAGTCTACTAAAAACTCTATTAGTGCTAGTCTTTTGTTTAGGATCCCCCTATTTCTTTCTTTTTGCTTATACTCATCAATCATTGATAGGGAAAGCAATATCTAACCTGCAGTCCAAATAAATTATTGGTATCTATTACCTTTCCCTGTCTAGTTATTTGCTAGCAATACACTGGTTCCTTTGCCATTTTTCTCCAATAAATTCCAGTCCCCTCTTGCCTACCATCTGAATCACTAGTTGCAGTCATCCCTATCAACAGAATCTCCTTTCTCCATTCCAGTGTTGGCATAGTTCTTACAATACTGTCTACTACTTCCTGAATATAACATTCTATGTGGTTACTGTTATTCTCCTTAAAAGTGTGCACCCAAAATCCCCGTCTGTTATTGTTTCTTGAGCTTCCCCCTGTTTCATCATCATCATCATCATCATCCCTTTCCACTTTGAATTATAGGTTTCTGCTTGCACTACACATAGTAGCCTTAACTGTGTAGCTCTGCAATACCCCTTCAAATAGGGCAATCCCAGTTTGCCTTGTTGTATTGCAAGAATCAGCTTATTCTACTTGAATCTTGCTGTCTTCCCCTCCCAGACAAAATCCTTCAGCTCTTTATTAATTGATATCCACAGCTTCTCCTCTGGTTGATAAAAATATGCCTGACCTGTGTATATAACAGAGCTTCCAATTTCTCAGTTTTTGTATTATCTTTTTTTAGTCTCTTCCCATATATCCTTAGCTGCCACATTGGAATCATTTTAATCCATACTCCTAAACACTTCATTTTATCATGTCCCCATAAATATGGGTATTGCTGAACCACTTTGTGTGTGGGTTCATAATTTACTATTGCCTTTGTTTTAGCTTCATTAATTTTGTATCCTGAAAAGATCTGAAACTGTCTCAAAATGTTCCACAACACTATAATGTCCTTATCTCGTTTTATCAGGTATAAAATATCATTTTCAAATAGAGGCAGCATGTTTCGACTACCATACCAATTATATCCTTGAATTTCTGATTCCCCTTTTTTTTTTTTGCCAATGGTTTTAAATATAATGCAAATGACAAAGGGGAAACAGGACATCCCTGCCTGGTTCCTCTGCTCAAACAGAAATTATCAGAGATTAACCCATCCACATTAATTTTCTCTTCTGCTACCTCATATATCCTTCTAATCAATTTATAATTTTATCAGAGAATGCAAGTGATTCCATTGCCCTGCTCATAAAGTCCTACCTTACTCTGTCAAATGCTTTCTCTGCATAAAGACCCACCAACAGCAGTGGTATTTTCTTACATTCTGCTTCCCTCTGGATCATCAGTGTTTTGTTAATATCAAATGCTTGTCTTCACTCCATAAAACCACATTGTTCCATACTTTTCAATTGTGGCATTACATTTGCCATTCTTTTAGCCATTATAGACGTATACATTTTGTAATCATAGTTTAGTATTGAAACAGGCCTATATGAAGATAGATCTGATGGGTCTTTTTGTATCTTGGGGAATAATATGTAAATTCACTCTGAACTCCTAGTACTGAATTCACATCTTCCTTGCCAAATATTTTCATAAATTTCTTCTAAACTCTACCCTCCTTTGTTATATATTCCCTTCTGGGCCCCCAGATACATGTTCACTGTTGCAAATTAGATTCCAGTCCCCACCTATAAGTAATATTCCTTGCTGAAAGTGATTAATTTTCCAAGAATTTTCTTAAGCTGCATTATAGCAGTTTTAGGTAAAATATAAATACATGCCAGTGTAATCCTCCTCCCTTGCCTGTAGCCCTTAGTACTACAAATCTACCATTATTATATTTTTATCCTCTTCTATCACTACTGAAGTTCCTCTTGTCCTTTGCACCAGGTATTCCACTGAATAACTATCATGAAAACCTTTCTTTATCAAATTCACATGTTCATTTCTTTCTGTCTCCCCTGTAACACAGCTATTTGCACTCTTCATTTTAATATAGTTCACTTTTTTGTATTTAAATGTAAGCCCATTTAAAGACATTACAGAAGCATCATTATCATAAAAAGGTATTATTCCCACATTTTATATAACTGTTTTGTTAAATGTCTAGTTCCATCTTTTGTGTTAGATGCATGCACTGTTTGGCAGGTTGATCTTTTATACAGCTGTTTCTCGTCATATCCATTTCAGCCAGTGCCACATATTACAAAACTTTGTTTTATTGAAAGCCCTCAAAAAAAAAAACACCCACAATACCCCCTAAAACATATTAGCTTAATAACACACAAAACTATGTACATTTTCACATATTGAAGTTTTACCCTCCTAATAGGAAAGTACAGTTTTGTACCTACCATAAATGTAGATGTTCAAGTGTTCACACTGCTGCAGTCATTACACTTGGGTTATCCTGCCGTCAGGCGGTCCCGCAGTCGGCCAGAGTTCCAAAGTCTTGGTCCGGCGTTGGTTGCTGTCGCTTCTTCCCTGACGTCAGTGTGCCAGGGGTATATAAGATGCATCCGATGCCATTTTCTTCAGTTTTTCTTGCCCCAGATGTCAGGTGCCCCCAAGTAGGTAGGCAATACATATTGCTAATAAAAAATATACATAAAAATAACAACAATACCTTCATTTACAAGCAAATACACCACAAAGGTTGTATAGGATAGAAAGGTATAGATAAGTCCAGCTAGTTCAGAGGGGATGGAAGGAGGGTAACCTGGACTGCAGCAATGTGAACACTCGAACATCTACATTTATGGTAGGTAAAAAACTGTACTATGTTCATCATGTTACACTGCTGCAGTCATTACACTTGGGTAGAATCCCAAAGCTAAGGTTGTGTGGCTGGTCTATAAAGAGTTAGGATTGGCTATGAGGCCCTGCAGAACTGCAGTGGCAAATCCTGCTCTGGATTTAGAGTACAGAGGCAGGTGGTAATGCTTGGTAAAGGTGTGCACTGAACTCCAAGTTGCAGCCTCCAAAATTGCCTTGGTAGGTACTCCTCTGAGAAAGGCTGTTGAAGTGGCTGTTGCCCTGGTGGAATGCGGCCTAATGTTATTTGGTACTGATTTTCCATGCTGTGTGTAGCAGTAATGTATACAGTGGCCTATCCATTTAGATATAGTCTGCTTTGAGATAGCCTTGCCCTGTGATCCTGCAGCATATGCTACAAACAGTTGCACAGTTTTCCTGAAAGCTTTTGTTTTGTCCAAGTAGAAGCATAGCTGCCTGTGTATGTCCAAAGAATGCAGAAGTTTCTCCCCTTTATTCTGGGGGTTTGGATAAAAAGTTGGTAAATGGATGGTTTGGTTAAGAGCCACACTAGATACTACCTTTGGCATAAAGGTAGGGTTTGTCCTTAAAGAAAACCTGTCCTGATGAAAAATTATAAAAGGTTCCACTGCCATTAATGCCTATAGCTCTGAGACTCTTCGTGCTGAAGTTACTGCTAGGAGCAGAGCTGTTTTCCATGATAAAAATTTTAGATTGGCTGTATTGGCTGGCTCAAAAGGTGGCAGGGTTAGTTTTTCCAAAATGAAATTGAGGTCCCAAGTTGGTGTTGGTGCTCTCTGGGGCGGTCTTATGTTTTTAGCCCCTCTGAGGTACTGTTTTAGCAAGGGATGAGAGAATAAAGGAGGATCCATGTTGTAATGTGCTGAAATGGCAGAGGCATGGATCTTAATTGATGAGAAGGATAGGCCTCTGTCCAGCATCTCAGTTAAGTATTGTAAAATCTGAGAAATGTTTGGAATAAGAGGGTCAAGGTTTTGATCCTGGTTCCAGGCGCAGAATCTCTTCCATTTTTCTGAGTAAACTTTAATGGTGCTAGGCCTACTGGCCTCCAAAATGACATTCATGACAGCTTTAGAGAGAGGTGTTGCCTGTTTGACTAATGAATCTGCCATGCAGCCAGGTTTAGGGTTTTTAGCTGACCATGCAGGATCTGATTGTTTTGTTGAGTCAGAAGGTGCAGAATTTGAGGCAAAATCCATGGTGGGCCTTGAGCTAAGTTCCTTAAGATAGGGTACCAGTGCTGGCGTGGCCTGTCTGGAGCAATCAGGATCATCTGTGGTTTTTCATGTTTGGCTTTTAGGAGTACCTTTGAAAGGAGAGGCAGTGGCGGGAAGGCATAAACTTTTAGGTTTTTCCAGTTGATCAATAGAGCATCCACTTTCCATGCTTGCTTGTGATAAGTCCTTGTGCAGAATTTTTGTAGTTGGCAATTCAGTGGGGAGGCAAAAAGATTTATGTCTGGGCATCCCCATTTTTGCTTTACCATGCTGAAGATTTGTGGATTCAATTTCCATTCGTGAGGGTCCATGATATTTCTGCTTAGATCGTCTGCCAGAGTATTTTTCTTTCCTGGCAGGAATTGTGCTTGCAGGTGAACTTGATACGTTAGAGCTGTGTTCCACAAGGTCATGGCTTGCCTGCATAGGGGATAAGAATGAGTTCCCCTTGCTTCTGTAAAATATTACTGTGGTGTTGTCTGTCTTTAATAATAATTGTCCTGGATGCAGAAGGTCCTTGAAAACTGTTAGGGCATTTTGAACAGCCAACATCTCTTTTTGATTGATGTGAAGATGCATCTGGTCTGTGGTCCACTTGCCCTGAATGCATTTTCCTGCCATGTGTGCTCCCCAGGCGTAATCCGAAGCATCTGTTGTTAGAGTCTCCCTGGCTGTGGGTAGGGTAAAAGGCTGACCCTTGTTTAGGTGACATGCCTGTACCCACCATCGAAACTCCTGTTGTAGGCAGGGAATCACTGGTATTACTGCTTCTAAACTGTGAGAGTGTTGAGTCCAAACAACTTTTAGGTACCATTGTAATTTCCTCATATGCAGTCTGGCATATGGTATTAGTAGTATGCAGGATGCCATGAATCCCAGGGCCTGCAGAATTTTTCTTCCAGGGAGATGGGACTTTTTTACCAGTAGTTGAAAATAATGAGTTAGTTGAACTTGTTTGTCTGGTGTGAGGTAAGCCATCTGGGCCATTGTATTTAAGCTGGCACCCAGGAATATAATCTGTTGTGAGGGCACTAGTTTTGACTTCTTTTCATTTACTGTGTACCCTAGAGAAATTAACAACCTTTTTACAAACGCCAGATGCTGTAGAAGAATGTCCTTTGTCTCTGCTTGAATGAGGCAGTCGTCCAGGTATGGATATATTTGAATTCATTTTTGTCTGCAAAATGCAATTACTGGTGCCAGGCACTTTGCGAAGACCCTGGGCGCAGTAGATAAGCCAAAGGGCAGTGCAGAGAATTGATAGTGCATTGTACCAGCTTTGAATCTGAGGTATCTTCTGCAATTTTGTCTGATAGGGACATGCAGGTATGCCTCTTTGAGGTCCAGAGTAACAAGCCAAGCCTTCTTGCCCAGCATGGGTAGAAGCTGCTGTAATGTCAACATTTTGAATTTCAGAATATCCAGGTAAGTATTTAAAATTGAAAGGTCTAGTATGGGCCTCCAGGCCTTGTCCTTTCTGGGGACCAGGAAGAGTCTTGAGTAAAATCCTTGTCCTTGTTCCTGTTGTGGTACTTTTTGAATAGCTCTCATGTCCATGAGGGCTGAAATGTGTTTTTGTGCCTCTACCCATTGATTTTGTGGCAGGTCTGGCATTCCTTTTAGCCTTGGTAAAGTATGAAAGTGGAACCTGTAACCTTGAGACACAATATTCAGAACCCATTTGTCTTGGATGATTGTTTGCCAGTTTTGTGAAAAAAGTGCTAGTTTTCCCCCTAAGGGGGCTTCCAAAACGGAAGTGCTTGGCGTATGAAGGGGAAGGTTATAGTGACTGTTTCCTGTAAGGTTGAGACTTGTCCTCACCTCCTTTTGGGGTTGAGATGCCCCACTTGTCATCTGTTTGAGCCTTGGGGTAGAGATCTGCCTCTTGGGCGTCTGTATCTGCCTCTCTGTGGCCTATCTGACACTGGAAAGGGCCAATGTTAAGTTGTCAATCTCGCCTTCATTCTTGCTGGATGGGTTCGGAGCCGATCCTCGGCTCCGACTCGGCCACTTACTAAAGCTCGAGAGCTAATTTTACCGGCTCGAGGCAACCCTATATCCCATGTTGCAAGGCGATGACTACCCAGATCTCGTTTGCCGCTTTCGCGGTGCTTTTTATACCGGCTCCTGGTAAGTTTTTTCAAATTTTAGACTTTTAGTCTCTCCCCTTTAGTTTTAGTCACTACCGTTGTTGTGTAAACTCTTAATGATTAGTTTAACCCTATTTCCGTTAGTGTTCCCTATTTTTCCACTTATTTATCCCTTCCCCTAAGTTAGGCCTTAAGCCTCCCCCTTTCCTAATTTTTTGTCAGAGATTCTGTGTGGTGTTTGATTGTATTTGTATCCCTGTTTTAATTTTTATTGGATTGGGTGTTTATTGTGTGTGTGTCTGTGTTTTTTGCCACTTAGTGTTTCCTCGACACAGTTATGTCGAAGGACACAAAGGTCTCAGGCTTCAAGAAGTGTGACTCGTGCTGTCAGAAGATGTCTCTGATAGACGGTCACACTTCTTGTGTTTACTGCCTGGGACCTCTGCACCTGCAGGACTCTTGTGCTGTCTGCCATGCCTTCAGCCCAAGAGTCCTGCAGGAGCGCAGAAATAAATTAATACTGAGGGGCTTATTAAAGCCTGAGAGCTCCCCGACTAAGTCGGCTCCGGGAAAGCCCTCGAAACCAGTTAAGCCTTCGGCTCCAAGCCCTAAGCCATTGGCTACTGGTTCGCCTTCTGTGACGAGATCGGCTCCGGCCGGAGCCGATCCTTCTATGTCACAAGCTACAGTATCGGCTCCATCCGGCACTGATACTGCTAAATCAGGGCACTCAGTGTCGGCTCCGGCTGGAGCCGACGTATTCTCGGCTCCTTTGGCTCCACCTATCTCAAGAAAGAGATCAAGATCCCCTTTGTTGGAGTCGATACATTCGGCTCCGAGATCACCCCTGCTCTCAGAGCAGAGCCATCGGAGACGGTCTTCTCGGTCGTCCAGGCTGTCCGACCATGACCTTGAGAGAGTGGTGAGTAGACTATTAAAGTCTCAGGCATTGGCCCAAATGCTCCATAGCCCGTCTCAACAGAAGGTAGCTATTACACATCCACCTAACATTCCTCCTTCGACTCTCTTACAGAGCTTGGAGCCGTGACTGTTGTGACTTCGGAGCCGATACCACCCCCCCCCCTTCAGCTCCGTCGTCCTCTGCTCCAATTTCCTCCTTGATGCCTTCATTGGAGGGATCCAGGCGTCTGGTCTCTCTCGTCGGCTCCGAGGGGGCGAGTGGCATCGGACCCTTGTCCGACCCCGTTCTCCCTCTCGGAGCTTCGGCGCTGGTGAGCTCAGCCCCGACATCAGCCTCGGAGCCGTCCCTGTCAGTGTGGCCTGGGGTTCCTATCTCTTTGGAGTGGGAGCCTTCTGGCCTTTCTGATGGGGGAGCCTTCGAGGTGATGAGGAGTGTACTAGCCCCAGGGCGTAGTCAACGGTCAGTTCCATCAGCTCCTCCCACTACAGTGCATGCTGACGTCTCTTCCCACTTTCTTGCTCCCAGACCCAGAGATCCAACGCCTCAGGTTTCCCCACTGGGAATATCTTCCTCTTCCGAGGCTTCTCCTGACCCGTCAGGTGAACCTCCGTGTAAGAGGACATCTAAGAGGAAACATCTAGACTCCCCCGAGTCTATTACATCCGATACTGACTTGGATGAGTCGGAGGGATCCCCAAGGTCCCCCTCTGAGGATGTCTCTTTCTCAGACATCCTTGAACTCCTTAAGCAGAGGGGGAACTGGCCTTCCCTTAATCCTTCCGAGGACGAGTCGGTATACCTGGAGGCGTTCGGGTCTCGACCCTCCACCTCCTGGGTGTCTCCGCCTTTCGACCCTCTTATGGACATGGTGGCTCGGAAGGCATGGATGGCCTCGGATTCGGTGGAACCCATTCCTCGGAGTTCTTCTAAATTCATCACGGCCCCACCTGATAGGCAATATTTGACAAAAGGTGTCCCGGTTGATGCCATGGTGGTGGCTGCAGCCACCAAGAAGGAACTAGCTGATCCTTCAGTACCTGTCCATCCTCCTAACAAGGATTCCAGGACTATGGATAGGTACGGCAAGCGGATTTTTTCTTCAGCGACCTTTGCCATGCGGTCGCTGAACTATTTGTGTCACTTCACCCGCCTTCAAAGAGATGTTCTTAAAGAGTTGGGAGAAGTTTTACAGGATCCGTCAGCTGCTGGGTCCCAGGATAAAATTAACTCACAGCTAGGAATCCTAAACTCCATTGTTAACTCCTCCATGCGGCTCATTTCATATGCAGCCGATGGAGCGAGTAGGGCCGCAGGCACAGGAGTGGCTTTAAGGCGTCAATCCTGGATGCGGCTTTGTAATTTTGCAGACCCCTTCAAGGCGTCCTTCACAAACTCTCCTTTTGATGGTTCGACCTTGTTCAGACCTCAAGTGAAAGACACCTTGACTAGATGCGAACAAGATGGCAAGACTCTTTCTGCTGCAGGAGTCCGTTTCTCCACCCCTTCAAGACCTTACCCAAAAGGTCAGAAGGGAGGGAAAATGTGGTTCCGCAAATCTCAAGGAGTCACGCCTGACGCACGAGGTCAGTTTACCCCCAGAGGCAGAGGGGGTAACAACAACAGACGCCACCCTAGGGGCAGAGGGGGTCCGCAGAATCAGGGTAGCAGGGAGCCTCTCTCTGACAAACCCTTCCAGCATCCCTGAGATGTTGCCCAATTGTCCACCTTCGGAGGCAGTCGGGGGAAGATTATCGCTGTACCCAAAAGCCTGGATTTCCCTTTCTCAAGACAAACGGGTACAGTCGATTATATCCGAGGGTTACAAAATTCCCTTTATTCAAACCCCAGTTCAGCAAAAGGGAACCCTTCCAGACGTTCCACCTGGTCTAAGGGAACTAGCAGTACCAGAGATATCAAAACTGCTAGCAAAAAGAGCCATCCAGCCAGTCCCAGCAGACCAAATAGGATCCGGAATCTACTCAAGGTTCTTTTTAGTACCAAAAAAGACAGGGGACTGGAGACCAATATTAGATCTCAGCAAACTAAACAAGTTTGTAAAGAAAACAAGATTCCGGATGGTCACGCTTCAGTCCATTCTACCCTTTCTGGGCAAGGACAATTGGATGTGCTCGGTGGACCTTCAGGATGCGTACTATCACATAAAAATTCACAGGTGCTCCAGAAGGTTTCTCTGCTTTCGGCTGGGGGCCAGTCACTTCCAATTCAGAGCCCTGCCATTTGGACTCACTACAGCCCCCAGAGTGTTCACCAAATGTATGGCAGCAGTTACGGCTCACCTGAGACATCAAGGATTCCAGGTGTTTCCATATCTAGACGACTGGCTCCTCACTGCCACCACCAGGCATCAACTTCTCCAAGCCAGAGATTACACCATTCACATTTGCAGAGGGCTAGGGATTTCTATAAATTTCGAAAAATCTGCCTTGTCGCCCTGTCAATCTATTACCTTTATAGGCGCCAAATTGGACACCGTACAACTTTCAGCAAAGTTAACAGACCAAAGGATCTTGGATATTCAAAACCACATCCATGTGATTCTTCACAGCGACAAAATTCAGGCCAGATTTGCTCTGAAAGTATTGGGTCTTATGGTGGCCGCCATAACACTTCTTCCCCTTGCCCGCTTTTACATGTGTCTCCTACAATGGAGGCTGTTTGCCCAATGGTCCTTTCAACGACTTCCCATGCATCACAGGATCATAATAACTCCAATTTGCAAAAGGCATCTGACCTGGTGGATATTGTCCCCTCAAGTCCATCAGGGCAGACCCTTTGTTCCTCCCGCCCCAGTTGCCACGGTTACATCGGACACCTCCCTGATCGGGTGGGGGGGCATTATCAGGGCAGGATGATCCATGGCACTTGGCAACCTTTCGAATGCCACCTGCACATAAATGTCCTGGAGATGAGAGCAGTGCTTTTAACGTTGCAAGCCCTCCACGACTCTCTTCCCCTGGGAACTATTGCAGTCCAAACGGACAATATGTCCGTAGTGTGGTATATCAACAAGCAGGGCAGAACCAAGTCCTATCCACTGTGTCGAGAGGCACTCAGACTTTGGCAGTGGGCAATCTCTTCTCAGCGGTTTCTGATAGCAACGCATATCCCTGGGAAATCCAACATCATAGCGGACAGGTTGAGCAGAGCTATTTTCATGCCTCATGAGTGGTCTCTCAAACAATCTGTGACGGAAGAGAGTTTTCAGAAGTGGGACCTTCCTTGCTGCGATCTTTTTGCTACCCCTCAAAACAGCAAATGCCCCGACTTCTTCTATCTCTTCCCCCTTCCAGGCCATCCCCCCAGAGACGCTCTAATCCAAGATTGGCCCCAGGGACTTCTCTATGCCTTTCCTCCTTTCCCTCTAATACCACAAGTAATTCAGAAAGCAACCGTCTTGAGAGCCAAGATGATTCTCATTGACCCTTATTGGCCTCGACAGATATGGTTTCCGTTCCTACATCGTTATCTTTTGGTACAGCCATGGCATCTGGACCCGGTTCCAGATCTTCTGACCCACCAGTCGGGGCAGCTGCACCAATCCATACCTTCTCTCAACCTCACTGCTTGGTTGCTCCACTTCCATCCCTAGCCAGGCTTCCTATGATTTCTAATCCTGTCCGGGTTATCATAGTAGCTTCCCTAAAATCTTCCACCAGAAGGATTTACACTAGTAAATGGCAACGTTTCTCCTTCTGGGCAAAAGCTAGGAACATAGATCCCTTTACTGCTCCGATTCATTCGGTCTTGGACTTCCTAGCCGAGATTTTTCATTCAGGATCTTCTTCCTCCACAGTAAAAGTTCAGCTGGCAGCCATTTCAGATTTTCATATCGGCTTGTTGGACCACAACATCATGTCACATCAACTTTGCAAGGCATTCCTTAGAGGTATATTTTTACTTAAACCTCCGATTAGAGACCCCCCACCACAGTGGGATCTAAATTTAATTTTAACATCCTTGATTCTTCCCCCTTTCGAACCCGCGGCTACCTGTTCATTGAAATTTCTTTCTTGGAAGACACTCTTTCTAGTCGCCATTACTTCTGCCAGGAGAGTATCTGAGCTTCATGCCCTCTGCATTCATCCTCCCTACTTAATCTTCCACAAAGACAGAGTTTCTCTAAGGACTAATCCATCTTTCTTACCCAAAGTGGCATCGCAGACAAACTTAAATCAATCTATTGATCTTCCAGTTTTTTCCCAAATTATTCTAATAGAGCAGAACAAAAACTACATTATCTCGATGTTCACCGCCAACTCGGATATTATCTGGACAGAACCAAACATTTTAGGAAATCTGATCAACTGTTTTTATCCTATGCAGAGAACAGGAAAGGCCTTCCAGTATCCAAGGTAACCCTATCTAGATGGCTGTCTTCTGTGATTACATGCATTTATCAGCTCAGAGGTAAAGAGTTGACTTCTAGGCCAAAAGCCCATTCTACCAGAGCACTAGCTACATCTACAGCTTTTTAGGCTAGACTTCCAATAGACACTGTTTGTGCAGCAGCCACATGGGCCTCTCCTCATACCTTTGTTTTGCATTACAAATTAGACTTGGCCTCCAGAGACAGAGCAAATTTTGGTTCCACCATTCTCAAGAGTCTGTTCCATTGAGCCACCCAGGATAGAGGTGCTAGGGACGCGGTCCCATCCAGCAAGAATGAAGGCGAGATTGACAACTTAACATTGAGAAGTTATGTACCTACCATAATGTTCCATGTTAGTTGTCTTCTCTCACCTTCTTTCTTGCGTCCCACCCACCATCCCCCTAGCCTGGTCAGACCGAGAAGATTGTTCCTCTTCCTTTAAGAGTCTTGATCCAATTTTTCCAGCTAATAAGCTTATTAGTGTCACTAGATCAGGTTGATCTTTTTTGGGGGATTATTATTATTACCTCTTCCTCCTCCTCTCCAGTTGGAGGAATATATTGCATAATTTTCCTTAGCTACCAAACGAGATCTGGGTAGTCATCACCTTGCATCATGGGATATAGGGTTGCCTCGAGCCGGTAAAATTAGCTCTCGAGCTTTAGTAAGTGGCCAAGTCGGAGCCGAGGATCGGCTCCAAACCCATCCAGCAAGAAAGAAGGTGAGAGAAGACAACTAACATGGAACATTATGGTAGGTACATACCTTCTCAATTCTTTGTTGGCCAATTTCTGATAAATCGAGGTGGCTGTACCTGTAAGAAATCCTTGACTATTTGCATAGATTTAGCTTTATCCTCCATTTTCTTTAACACCTCTTTTGCCTTCACACCAAAGTATCATGCTGTAAAGGAGCATCCAATAATTTTGCTTTAACATAATCAGGTAAACTATGTTCTTTTAACCAAGCATGTCTTCGAATCACAGAACCTGTAACTGCGGCCTCTAAAGAATCAAAACCACATTGTAGAGTATGTTTTCTCATCTGTTCAACTGCATGCAATAAATCCTGCATTTCTTTACAATCAGGAGCTTCTGAGCTTGCAAGCATTTTCTGTTTTAACTGAGCCATTAAATATTGTTGGTACTTAAGCATGTGAAACTGGCAATTTAAAGCTCTTACTGCTAAAGTTGCATACGTGTATACTTTCTTCCCCCATCTATCCAAAGCTCTGGAATCTCTGTCAGAGGGCAGTGGATTTTTTGCAATGGAAGCCTTAACCCCATTTGGATCCTGGGAAATAGTTTCTGGATCCGCCAAAGGGTTTTTATAAAGAAACTTGTGAGAGTCTGGGACTCTATAATATCTATCTGGCTTGGCTGGTGCAGGGGACAAAGAATCAGGAGATAAGCTGGATTCAGAGAACACATCATCCACAATATCAAGTACAGGCGGAATAGCCAAGGGTCTGTGCTGAGGCAATAAAAGGAAATCCCTGAGCCTTTTCTTGGATTCTGAGTAATCCTGACTTTCCCAATGGAAATGCTCCCTCATGGTATGTAAAGTTTCCCCAAAAGAGTAATCCTCAGGAGGAGAGGCTGAAGGGATAGATTCTTCAGCATCAGAGTCCTCATAGGGGGGTAGAGAGTATCCCTGGTCTGAAGAGGAATCAGAGGAAATGGAAACCTGATCAGAGGAATCATAGTCTGTATCCTGCCTAGGCCTTTTCTCAGGAGGGGGATGGGAAACCCTGATTAGAGCAATGAGGTCTTCGGCCATTTTAAGCATCTGTTTTTTAGGCATGGAGGACTGTCCAGGAGAATGCTGTACTTGTTTCTTTCTCTTTAATGGTACTTTTGTCTTGGCTGTTGTTTTAATGGTAAGTTGTGAAGGTCTGAAAACACCCTCAGAAGCTGATGCCTGCTCAGCGGCTCCAGACCCATCTGAGGTATTAGTTTCCATAGGCCCAATACCTTGAGTTTCCAGAGGCCTAGTTGTCTCCACGTGGGATTCAGAGGTGGCCTGTGGCTCTGAGGTAGTGGGTGTCAGGGGCTGCAAAAGCACCTCACTGAAAACTGGCGAACCGGCGACTGGCCTATAAGAGGTTTTGTCATCGGTTTTGGGCCTCGGATGCCTGTCTTTATCCTTGTCCTTGCATTTTTTCGGTATTGCAGTCGTCGGTTGATCTGACGGCATAGTATAATTGAACCTTCGGCCAAAGTAGTGCAAAGCAAAATCAAAACGTCTTTTTATAGTGCGTTTGTTAAATCTAGCACAAAACCGACAACTAGTGATGTTGTGATCAGGGCCTAGTCATGGAATACAATAATAGTGGAAGTCCTTATGAGGTATTTGCTTTCCACAAGAAATACAATTATTAACTTTTTCTGACATCGGTCTGAGGCAAGAAAAAAGCTTCCCCAACGGGGTACTTAGCTTTATTGAAGACTTCGGATCTGAAATTCGACTTCGAAAATCTCAGGAGTCGGCCGACCGGCACTTGCGAACTGCTTCTGGCACCGAGCGGCAAGAAAGACTGGAGAAAATGGCGTTGGATGCATCTTATATACCCCTGGCGCACTGACGTCAGGGAAGAAGCGACAGCAACCGACACCGGACCAAGACTTTGGAACTCTGGCCGAATGCGGGGACCGCCTGATGGCAGGATGACCCAAGTGTAATGACTGCAGCAGTGTAACACGATGAACATCAAATATTCCAAACTGACAGCCACACTCAAAGCATGAGTTAACCTAAAAGAAAAGTTATCCACGCTAAGACACACACTGTAGCTTGTCTTGTTCTTTTGACTGTTCCTATTAGGGGTCGCCACAGTGGGTTATCTGTTTCCATTTCTTCCTGTCCTCTGCATCTTGCTGTGTCACACCAACCTGCATGTCCTCTCTCACCATATCCATAGGGCATGCCTTCCCCCTCTTCTTCTCCTTTGGCAAACAGTAGCCCAATTTCCACCGGCACCCTGTTGGCTAACAGTACTGGTGGCAGTCATTGTTAACCCGGCCTCGACCGATCCAGTATGGAAATCTGTATTGTCTGCATATGTCATTTGGCAAACGTTTTAGACTGGATGCCCTTTCTGATGTAACCCTCCCCATTTATCCGGGCTTGAGAAAAGGCACGAAGAGATGCATTGGATTGTGTGTCCCCAGTGGCTCGGGCAGCCTGTGCTTCTACTAAATGCCATCTGGTTTTGTCTTATCTTTATAGCTCTCTCAGCTGGAAAACACTTGAATGCTTTCAGAGAACATTATCTCCTAGCCATTTATCAGATTGTCTGCAATACACGAGAAATAGATACAGAATTGCTAACCATACATTTATTTACTAGAAAAAAAGCTTTATAATAATCAATGTTCTTTTTCATTTACTTGCTTTTTCTTAAAGCTTGTTTACTAGATCAAGCTAATGGTCTTAATCCAGTTATTCCCTTATGCAATATGAGGAAAAAGCACACTTTTTCTACTGTCATGCTCTTTTTACCATTTTTTTTTTACACTGCAGTGCCTACATTTCTTAAAACTGAACAAGGAGAAAGAGAGAGAAAGGGAGAGAGAAAAATAGGAGCACCTACTGACATTAGTATCCCCATTACACTTACAAATAACCAAGAAACATTTATTTTATAGCATGCAAGGAAAATCATGCACTATTTAAATAGTATTAAGAAAAATTGTTGTTTTACTTAGGAGAGGGGAAGAGAAGTGAGAATGTTAACTAAGTATTTTTCTGAACATTAATGACATGAAGTAGGGCATATGATTTAGAGTCCCCTACAAGTTTAACAAATTCCAAAAAAGTCCAATATTTTCAGATTTGCTTGTTCAGTCATGTTTCAAAAATATAATTATTGCTTTATAATCCCACATTTGTCAATTTCCAAGTCACTGGTTTTATCCCTGTTCACCTCCATCTCCCATATCTTGTCTCTGCTTCATTTCCATTGTACTCTCGAATCTTCTAGTTGACTCTTGTGTTTTTTTTCTTCTCTCAAGAATTTCCATTGAAACATGGAAGAGGTTTCACTGGCCACACCCTCTCTCTCTTCTTTATTACAAGAACAAGAAGCAAAATCTCCTGTTTCTCAGCTCACTTTTAGTTGGACAAACTTTTGTATTTCATCCTTAGCATGTACTTCATCAAAACATGTTGTCCCTCCAGGGAAGAAATATTTTAAAGATAGCTGGGTACAGCAGTTTGAATCTCATGCCTGCTTCTCAGCAGTCCCTAATCAATGGAATAAATTTACTCCTCTTCTGCCTGGTGTACTACGAGTAGTTACGCTCCACACTCTGCTGTCTCCCACTTTTAGTACTTGTCCTGCTATAGTTTTGTCAGAGTGAACACCTTATGTAATAAGACTGTATCTTTACTATTAAAGGTCTAGGTTAATTTCTCATATGAATATGTAACCTATTTTATGTGGGTGAAGTTTTTGAGTTAGATATTTAGAACATCATAGAGATATTAAGAATAAAAAGTTAGAGCCCCTTAGGGCTACATTGTATGATTGACTTGTCATGGTGGGGATAGTAAAAACCTGAAATGCTCGACAAGCCACGTTGCTTCGCTAGGGACAGCTTGCACCTGTCACCCCTGGGCTTTTGAATACTGGCTAAGGCTCTTGCCACCCCCATAGTGCCTTTTTTTAGGCAAGGATCAAAAGACAAACCCACCTCCATAGACAACACAAGGAAAAAGAAACTAAGGGTAATGCTGCTCACCGCCAGAAGTCTAAACCTCAAGATGCACGCACTCGAGGCTCTCCTCAGTACGGAGTGCAGTAACAGAAACCTGGTTTAAGGCTCCCGAGAGCACCCCAGCACTACCAGGTTATACCTCATACCATGCTTTTCAGCCCCCAAACTCGGACTGAACCACAAAAGTAGGGGGAGTATCCATATTCATCAAAGATACCCACACCTACAGGTTAGTGGCACTGCACGAAGCATTGAAGACCATCCATGTGCAACTAACAGTGGGCAAAACTGCCTTTCAGTTTGTAGCCTGCTACAGACCACCCTCCCAAACTCAGGAACCCCACTCAGCTTTCCTGAGAACACTGGAGAATATGAAGGGCTCTCCAAACACCATTATACTGGGTAAATTCAACTACCCAAACATAGACTGGGAGCACTACTCAAGCCCCAACACCCTCGCCCAATGGTTCCTAGAATTTATACACTCAAATGCTATGGAACAACTGGTCACCACTCCCAGAAGAGGGGAAAACATATTGGACCTGATCATCACCAACATGGGGACTCTATGTTCCATACCAGAGGTATACCCTCATTGGTAAGATCTGACTATAAATTAAACTCACTGGACATCCATATCCCGTCCCCACCCCCAGCCAAGGAAACCACGGTGAAGAACTTCTCAAAAGCAAACTTCACACTTCTCAGAACTGAGGTGGAATCCTTCAAAGCCCCCGGGCCAGTGGAAAATATGGCCCAAACCGCAGAATCCTTTACAAATGCATTCTATGGACACCTACAGGAATGCATGGATTGTGCTATCCCAAATAAATCCAAGACTCACACCTCCAAAGGCAGGAGACCTGTCTGGTGGACCCCAGCCATAAATAAGCTATACAACAGAAGGAGGAAGCTACTACATGATAGAGCAAAATCCCAAAAAGGGAAGGCATCTCTGATCAGTACCAGCAAGAAACTATGATCCCTCATAAAATCATCTAAGGCCAGCTTCGAAAGAAAAATTGCACAAGACGCTAAAAATAATCACAAGGCCTTCTTTAGTTATGTCAGGAACCTGGGTAGCAACTCCCAGATATGCTCTGAGTTAGTGCAAAATGACAAAAAATACACTGAACCCACAGACATTGCCAACATCCTGGCAGACAGGTTCAGTGCAAACTTCTCCCCCCAAAGAGCAAATGTCTATCATAACAGAGTGTAGCCTCCCTGACATCACAGATGCACAGGTGAGAGCTGCCCTCTCCAAAGCAAAAAAACACAGCATCAATGGGACCAGACGGTGTCCCGGGCTGCGTCTTACACGAGCTCCAAGAAGAACTGAACCCTCACATAAATTCACTGTTCAATCTCATCCTTACTATAGGATATGTACCCAAGGAATGGCGTACAGCAACAGTGGTCCCACTCCACAAAGGTGGTGCCACAATGGACCCCGGAAACTATTGCCCTATAAGCCTGACTAGCCTGGTCTGCAAAGCTATGGAGCGTATCATCATGGAACTTATAAACAAAGACATTGGGAACCTCCAAACATTGGATCCTGCCCAATTCAGCTTTGTTAAGGGCAGATCTTGTCTCTTGAACCTGGTCAACTTCTTTGAAACAGTCACCAAGGCCATAGCTGAAGGGAAGGTAGTCCACACAGCCTACCTGGACCTCGCAAAAGCCTTCGACACAATACCCCACTCGGGCATCATAAATAAGCTCACCAGCTTAAATATCAACCCCTGTGTCACAAGATGGGTTGCAAACTGGCTCAGGGGTAGAACCCACATGGTCAGAATTGCAGGTGCCATGTCAGACTCTAAACCAGTTACAAGTGGCGTCCCACAAGGCTCAGTCCTGGGGCCTCTCTTGTTCGGTATATATTTCTCTGAGGTACAGGCTAACACGGGAGGACTATGGCTGACCATGTTCATAGATGACTGCAAACTGGGTGCCATAATCGACTCGCCGACTGACACAAGCATCCTCCAAAAGGGTCTCACAGAGATGGATAACTGGTGCCAGAGCCATGGCCTAAAGCTAAGTGCCAGAAAGTGAATAGTCATCCCCTTTGAGAAAAACAAAGTGCCCACAAATTACCACATAGGTGGTAATCCATTAAGAATGGAAGAAGTAATTAGGGATTTTGGGGACCCAAGTAGATAGCAATCTCTCCTTTGACAATCACATTGCCAAAGTGGTTAGAAAGACCTTTTATATAGCCCACCTTATCACGAAAGGGTTCACATCTAGAGCGAGAGGTCATTGTGCCCCTCTACTCATCAGGCCCATAATTGAATACAGTGCCCCATTTGGGATGTACCTTACCCGAAACCTGCAGCAACTGGAAAGACCCCAAAAGTACCTCACCAAGAGGATCAAGGGACTCAAACAGATGCCCTACTCAGGCTAAAGAAACTCCAGCTCTACTCAGTTGTGTACCGCCTACTCAGAGGTGATCTGTGCCTGACGTATAAAGCCATGTCCAACCCAGAATTAATGGACATGCTCCACCTCAGGAAATCCAAATCCCTTAGAGCTACATGCTCCAGGGACTTAAACCTCAGCACAGAAATAAATAGGACATGCTGGAGGGACAGATTCATATCCCAGAGGCTCCCCTCACTCTGGAACAAAATCCCAATCCATGTTAGGCAGAACCCCTCAATGACCCTCTTCAAGAGAAATCTTGATGAATGGATGGGAGATCGTAGGTTTACCCCTGGGATCTCTTCTGTGTCCCTACTAGACAGAGGCACAGTAAACTAACCTTAAAAGGGCTATCTTCTGTGACTGACCTACTATACAGAGGCACAGTCAACTAATCTAAAAGGGTGGCGAAAGCCAAACACACTCTGGTTAGGCTTATAAATGCCCTAGGACAGATAGCCTAGTATCAACCTATGAAAGGTACTATTATAGAAGGGGTAAAAACTGTTCCAGGTATGTCTTTAAAAAAATAAGCTGCTTCAGAAAGAGGCAGTTTTTATTCTTAAATTTGGTACTTTGTTCCCAAAAGGGTTAAACAGGGAACTAAATTGGAAGTGGTTGTTATAATTGTTTAATTAACATTTTTGATATAAATGGATATTTGCTTTTATGATCTATAAAAGGCTGTCTGTCTGAGGTTCTAGATTAGTGTAACTGTTTTTTTATTAAATAGTTTGGCTCTACTGGCATTGTTGTTCATGCTTTCTCATAGCCAGGTTTGGAGCATACACATGATTGTGCCCTTTCAATTAAGAATTCTTGTTATGGTATACCAGTCCAGTTGCTTATTTGTGCTTTCATAAAGTTAATATCATCTGTTCCTTCCAACCTTTATGGAACAGCAGAAATCTTAGTTTTCCCTTTGTGCTCATTCCTCTAATTCTATTATTTTTTTTTAAACATCTCTAGTGCATTCTCATATTCAGCCAGCCTTTTCTTCATGTTGACCTGTGAATTTTGTAGTTTTATCACCTCATCTGAATATCTGTTTAAAGCTTCTTTTTTCCAGCTTTTTGTTTGAGTTGATATACGCCATCAGTGTTTTGTTTATTTTAATCAGGTATGTGTGCAGTTCTCTTATAATTTCCTCTAGGTTACTGGAAGTTATGTCTGAAACTTGCACTGTTTTGCTGAACAGCTGCAGAACTTTTCCCAGTCAGTACTTTTCCTCACCTTTGTAGTTGATTTTCCTTCAGGTCCTCTGTATTTCTTTTTTCCTGGCACCCAAGCAGTGCATTTACTAGCCAGTTACTGAAATTTGCCCAGAAATCTAGGTCCACTGGCTTTCTCTGCTAGTTTTCTGTTTTCACACTGGGAGAGCTAGAATTATGCTGTTACTCAATGTGCAGCCATCTTGGAAGTCCAATAGCAAGCAGGCTGTGGTATGCTGGCCGGACATATGGTTATCTTTGACATGACTAAATGTTAGTAGTACTGCAACAGTGATCAGTCGGACATTTAATGTTATGTTAAGTTCTTACACAACTGCCCTTTCTGCAACTTCAAGGACAGTTGAGAGATAAGGGGATATGTTCTTCTGCATATGAATATGTGCAGAAGAGAGAATGGGGATGCGTGTTTCAATACAATGTAGTTTTTTTTCAAGTACCCTTACTGAATTATCACTTGTGACATAGGCAAATTTACTTCATATAAAAGTAATCAAACCATATTAACATAAACATTATACTTCACATATATTGCTCCATATCATGTAACCTAAGTAATATTACATCAATTGTTCAATTCCTGCTTTTTTTTAAAGAAATAGCTTCATTAAACTCTCACATACTACATTTCACAAGCATTTTACATCACAAACCATACTGACACACTATCAGTTGCAAACATTATACATCACTTGTCTACCCAATCTTTCTCACTCAAACATTATATAGCTCATTTAAGTCCTGCTGCCTTTTAGGCCTCATTCCTCCCTTGTATGTATTGTTCCCACAATTCCCATTTTTCTTATGTAAGCTGCTCCTATCCTTTTCTAAAGATCTCTTTTCTAGTTGTTTTATCTCTGTTACCATATTCATTACTTCCAATATAGTTGGTTTAGATTATGATTTCCATTTTCTAGTAATTGCTTTTTTGGCAGCCACCATTATTAGACACAGCAAGGCCATACCATGTCTAGGCAATGTCGATTCTGTATCATAGCTCAAAAAAAATCATCTCCCTTGTCAGACCAGTCTACCCACTCAGCATCTCTGACAGTGCATCCCACAGGGAATCCCTAAAGTCCATCAACTCACTGCATTCCCACAAAATATGTTCCCAATTACTTCTTTCTGCCCTTCACACATCCAACATTTACTGTCTACCTGAGGAAATTTTTTCTGGAGTCTACTTGGGGTATAAAAATATCTGTGTGAACACTGAAATTCACAAACACCAACAACAAACTGTAAAATCCACAATAAAAAGTGGCAGGACCCAGAAATGGCAACTAGTCCAACTTTATTCACTAAAACAACCACAATTAGTGTTTTTGCCTGTAATAAACAGACTTCATCAGATGAAATATACTTGAATACTCCATATTTAAAACACATCCCATCATCATTATGTGACTTTCAATCAGGGTTGCTAGATGTCCCTATTTGAGCGGGATTGTCCTGGGATCAGCAACCCAATCTCGAGTCCTGCAATGCCGGTTTAAATTCCGGTGAAACAGCCCTCCGTTTTTTTTTGTGAATGGCCCGTATATGCATACGGGCCAATCAAAAATCACTAAACATGGAGCTGCTTGTGTTTAATGCAGAACATCAGGCAGTTCCACATTAAACACAGCTCTGTTTTGCGAGTTTTTTGATTGGCTCGTATACCGGCATACAGGCCAATCAAAAATTGCTAAACACGGAGCTGCTTGTGTTTAATGTGGAACATCAGGCAGTTCTGCATTAAACACCACCCCTTTTTGCGAGTTTTATGATTGGCTGGTTTACCGGCATATGGGCCAATCAAAAACCAGTAAACACGAAGCTACTTGTGTTTAATGTGGAACTGCCTGATGTTCCATACTAAACAGAAGTAGCTCTGTGTTTAAAGACCTTTTTTTTTTTTTTGGTCCTCACTTACTGTGAAAGGCTTTTTTTTTTTTTTGTCCCTACCCAGCCAGTTGGAAATCTGGCAACCCTGCTTCCAATGTATCACATTTAAAGAATCCACAACCAATTATAAGCATTGTATAATGCACCACATAATACTAACAGAGCCACTTAAAAACACACTTAGAAAAGATGAAAAAATAACTAAACAGCCATTAAAATTATTATCATATATATATATATATATATATATATATATATATATATATAAACACTTATCTCTGAAAAGCTTAAAGCTTTAAAACTGTCTGAACAGCTATCAACTCGGGACTCACACTTGCATTACATTTCAATTTCCACAGCAGTTCCTTTTTCTTTTCAATCCATGTCTCCAAAACAACAAATTTAAAATGTGTAGGATGCAATTTAATGTGCCTAACCAAAGCATTTGTTTCTTGTGCTTTAGAAATGGCATACACATGTTCCCTTATCCTGTATTTTAATGCCCTTTCCATCCTGCCCACATAAAAAGACTCACATAGGGCTGCATACACCACTCTTTTTGTATTGCAGTTATAATTACCTTGCATTTGATACATCTTCCCATTGATAACAAATGCCTAGGTACATTTTATATAAGGACAAGCTCTACAAAACCCACATCTTTTCATAGTAAAATCTTGATTGTCTGAGGAAGAAATAACAGGCATTTCCAGGAAATCTCAAGTTTTTACCTCTCCTGAAAATTATTGTTGGCTTGTCTCCTAACTTGCTAGCCAACTCATGATCTTCCCTAATAATTACCCAATGTTTCATAATTATTCTTCTAACCGCTGCTTGATCTAAAGAAAAAGTGGTGATAAAGGAACTCTTGCACTTGTCAATCAAAGCCGAAACAGTTCTAACAGTTCTAACAGTTCTACTTATTCGAGTCATTACTGCGGGCCCCCCATTAAATGATTCCCCCAACCTATTTGGTTCATATGTGTGTACTAGGCTAATGGCCCTGGGGCCTTTACAAGTCTAGCCATAGGATTACCCTGGCATAGTGCCACCCAACCTTAATTCCCAGTGCCTCTCTCGAGTAGAGCCACTGGAGTTATCCCCAGGGTGAATTTTCTGTTTCTCATCCACTCATCAGGATTTCTCTTGAAGAGGGTCAGCAAGGTGCTCTGCTTGACATGTATGGGAAGTCTGTTCCATAGCATGGGCAGTCTCTGAGTTATGAACCTGTCCCTAATGTTCTGTTAATTTTGGTAATGAGGTTGAGGTCTCTGGAGCATGTGGTGTGGAGGGATTGGAATTTCTTCAGATATAGCATTTCTAACAGAGCTGGGTCAGACATGGCTTTTTAAGTCGAGCAGAGATTGCCTCTAAGTAGGCGATATGATACAGAGAATAGTTGGAGTTTTTTTTAGTCTGTCCATATAGGCCAAGTGTTTAAGGCCTAAGATCTTCTTTGTGAGGTACTTTTGCAGCCTCTCCAGTTGTTGCAAGTGTCTAGTGAGGTACATGCCAGATGAGGCATTGTACCCGATGATTGGCCTAATGAGGGAAGAGTAGAGGGAACAATGACCTCTTTCTTCCTGGATGCAAAACCCTTAGTAATGAGATGTGCCACATAGAAGGACTTTCTGACCACAGTGGCAATGTGGTGATTAAAAGAGAGGTTGCTGTCAACCTGCGTCCCCAGATCTCTTTGTAATGCCTTCTGTGTTCAGTGGACTAACATCAGTGTGGTAATTTATGGGAACCAGGTTTTTCCAAAAGGGGATGGCGACACATTTTTTGGCATTGAGTTTAAGGCCATAGTTCTGACACCAGTTGTTGGTCTCAGTGAGGCCATTCTGTAGGATGTCAACATCACTTGGGGAGTCAATAATAGCTCCCAACTTGCAATTGTCTGTGAACTTTGTCAGCCAGAGTCCCTTCATGTTGGCCTGGACTTCAGAGAAGTAGATACCAAACAGGAGAGGACCTAGGACCGAACTCTGTGGAACTCCAATCATGACTAGTCTGACTTGAAGTCAGCTACTTTCACACTGTGGGTTCAATCTGTGAGCCAGTTTGCAACCCCCCTAGTGATATAAGGATTGATGACAAGCTTAGTGAGTTTTTCTATGATTCCAGAGTGGGGAATGGTATCAAAAGCCTTGGCCAGATCAAGGGAGGCTGTATGAACCACCATGCCTTCAGCCACAGCTCTGCTGATTCACTCAAAGTCATTGACCAAGTTGAGCAGGCATGGTCTACCCTTCACAAAACCAAACTATGTGGGATCCACATTTTGGAGATTCCCTATATCCTTGTTTATTAGGTCCATGATGATGCATTCCATAGATTTGCATATAGTTCCCAGGGTCTGTAGTCGCTCCTCCTTTGTGGAGAGGGATGACTGTAGCAGTGCGCCATTCAGTAGGGACAAAGCCAGAGGTGAGGCTATGATTGAACAGGGCACACAGGTGAGGTGCCAGTTCACTCTGTAGTGCATGTAGAACACAACCAGGGATATTGTCATGTCCCATAAAAGCTGTATTTTTGGCCTTGGACAGCGCTGTTTTAACCTGTGCAGCAGTAATACTGGGTGCCTGGCAATCTACTGGTATTGTGATTGGTCCTTTGGGGGGGAGAGGTGTAAAGTTGGGACTGAATCTGTCGGCCAGTATACTGGCAATATCTGTTGGCTTGGTATAGTACCATTGTGCAGTAGCTCAGAGCAAATCTGGATATTGTCGTGAAGATTCTTTACATAACTATAGAAGGCCTTGTGGTTGTCTTTACTTTCTGCTGCAATTCTGTTTTCATAGCTAGCTTTAGAGGATTTGATGAGGGATCTCAACTTTTTGTTGAGGCTGATAAGGGAGTTCTTCCAGTCTTGGGACTACACCTTATTCCACATCAGTTTCCTCCTCCTGTTGTAGAGTTTGTTTATGGCAGGGGACCACCAAATTGGCTTCCTTTTTTTGGAGGAGGGCATCTTGGTTCTATTGGGTATGGCGAGATCCATGCATTTGTGTACGTGTTCGTACAGTGCATTGGTGTATGATTCTGCGGTCGTGCATCTAATCTCCATTTGCATGAGTGCCGTGAAGTTAGCCACCTCTGTTTTTAGAAGCCCAAAGTTAGCTTTGGAGAAGTTCTTCATGGTGGTTAACTTTGCGGTGGGTGGGATGTGGATTTTTAAGGTGATTAGTTTGTGGTTGGATCTAACCAGGGAGGAGCCGAGTATTGGTGTAGAGCAAAGGTCTCCCATGTTAGTAATGACCATGTCAAGGATGTTGCTACCTCTAGTGGGGGTAAAGAATGAGTTGGTCCAGGGCATTGGAATTATTGAACTCCAGCAAACATTGGACAAGTGTATTGGTACATGAGTAGTTTACCCAGTTAATGGAGGGGTAGTTGAAGTAGCCTAGTAAGAGAGTGTTAGGTTGGACCTTAATATTCTCCAGGGTTCTTTGGAATGTGGCGTGCAAGTCTTGGGACATGGTTGGGGACCTATAGCAGGCTACAACCTGAATCCCATTCTTACCCAATGTTTGCTGCACCTGAAGTATCTCTGATGCATTATGTTGGGCTACCAGTCTGGATGTGTCCACATTCTTTATGAATATGGAAACACCACTGCCTTTGGAGCTTCAGTCCAAGTTCTGGGGCCGAAAGGTGTGGAATGAATTATAACCTGGTAGTGCAGGGGTGTTTTCTGCTGCCTTGAACCAGGTCTCTGTTACAGCACAAATGTCGGTGTTCTCCATTTTAAGGAGTGCTTCATGTGAGTGCATTTTGAGATTTAAACTTCTAGCATTGAGCAGCATGACCTTCAGATTGCATTTATTTGTAGCTGTTATGGTGGTAATTTGGTCTCTGGAACACCGCTTAAAAAGGACACTATAGGGATTGCAAGAAATCTGGCCAGTATCCGGAAGCCCAGGGTTGGCAGATGCAGACCATCTCTGGCAAAGTATCGAGGCCTGTCAGTCATGTCATCCCAGGCAGACAGATACTAGAATGACACCAGAAACTTAGCCAATTGTTGAAATCAATCATTTTCTGCTTGTACTGTGGTATCATTCTGGGTGATGGTAGGATGCTGCTTGGGGCTAGGGTCATACCCACCCAGGCTACATAATCTGAGAGCTCCTCCATGTCTCTTTTCATGTAGTCCAGGGAGGTACTTCTCAGGTCATTCACACCCACATGTACAATAACAGAGTCATATTTGTACCTGTTGTTGAGGGACCTGAGTGTGTACATTATGTGGTGGATCCTGGCACCTGACAGGCAGCTGACTGTTACTTTCTCCTTATTCAACCTAGTGAGTGGGACATCAGTGTGCCTCACTACTGAGTCACCTATGACTAGTGTGTTGGACATGCTGTTTTGGCTTAGGAGCTTTGGTTGAGTGGCACACTGTTTAGGAGAGTTGTGTGTCTCATGATTAGTGTTGCATTGTGGTGGTCAAGTGCGTGTCTGCCTTGGAGGTGTCTGCTGCTTGGGTAGATTTTTATTGAGAGCCTCCGCGAAGGTGGGTGTGTGATTTGTGTTTTTATGTGAAGGCAGTGCTGCTGTGTGTTCCATGTGGTGTGGTGCAAGTGTTGACCTTCTCCTCTTGACCAGCTATTCCGATCTTGGCTGGAAAGTGTGTGGCTTCCAATTTGGATATATAAGTGCATCTCTCACAAGTCTGAATGTTGGAAGTTAAGAGGAGAGGGATATCGGTGTACATGAGGCAGTTGCTACATTGCCTCAAGAAGCCCATGTTCACCAGGTTAATAGGAAAAAGCACAGGGAACTGACCTTTAGACATACCTGGAGGGGTGGGCATTGATAATAAGTACTGGATCTGTTTCCTTGTAGAACGTTTACTGCTGGTAGCACTTTTGTGTGCTACAAGAAGTCTGGTAAAGTGCTAGATTAATAAGCTAGTATGAGTGCAGGAGAGGAGATAACTAGTAGATCTAAGGGAAAAATTGAAGAGCAGACTCTGGCACCACTCAGAAGTTTACAAACAGTCCTGGATATAGCAAGTCTGCATCTGGAATAGACTAGTTACAGGAAAGGGGGGAAACAAGCGCAAACGCAGGCTTTTAAGCCATGAAGTTGAAAGAGATGGAAGAAACTGCCCAAAAGGCCAATAAACCACAATATCTGGGCCAGAAACCACTCCTCTTGTGGTAGATAGGCTACCTAGTACTTACCACTCCCACTAATAAGCTAGCAGGCTTCCCTCCAACACAGAAAGGCTTTGGGGGCTGAGGAGCTTACAAACAGTCCTGGATACAGCAAATCTGTATCTGGACTAGACTAGTCACAAGAAAGGGGGGAAACAAGTGCAAATGCAGGCTTTTAAATCAGAAAGTTGAGAGATATGGAAAAACTGCCCAAACAGCCAATAACTACAACTATGGCTTTAAAATAGGCACATATACATTGTTCTGTCTTTTAATCGTGACTTCATATACGGATGAATCAACAAAGGCTTCAAGATATGCACGCCCCCAAAACATGGACTTTAACAAAAAACAAGGCTTTACCAGAAAGGCTCATCCAGACTCTGCTACACTTTACTGTGAAGGAAAGGTTAGTTTGCTTTTATTTTTTGTATTTTGTATATTTTAAATACTGTAGTTTGTTTTCTTTACCTTGTGTTTTACTTGCATTCTGCTTTAACAGCATATTAAAACTTCAAAAGAGACCACAGCTCTCTCTCTCTTCTGAGTCAGGCAATTTTTTGCCTGCCCTCCCACGCAGTCACAGTTGTCTTGTTAAATACCACTGTCTTTCTAGTTGCCTGCCTCTTATGTTAATCTGACCATATATCTCATTTCTCTCTACTTTCACTGGCTTGTGTGAGTAATCACTAAATCAAAAACCCCTCCCCTTTAACTATTTAAATTTATTGGCCATCCTACTGTATTCCATAGTACCAGAATATAAAGTGACCACCCCTTTCAACCCATCTTGCTGTGTTAAAAATAGTAACACTCCACTAAACCTTAACTTTTTAAACAGGTAAAACTTAAGTTACCTACTTTCACGTCTAACTTCTCTAGTGCACACTGAGTGTGCATTTTTTTCATCTTACCTTTAAGCATCCCTTTGACTAGCACTTTCTCTAATACCTGCTGGAAAGCACTAGGAAGCCTTAAACTGATACAAGCACTCAACTCTCCTTGTTAATAAGGAGAAATTAATAGTAGGCACTAAGACTATAATTGCAAAGTACCTTGCTAAGGTAAGGGAAAACAGCTTGTGTACTTTACAAAAAAAAAAAAAAAGCACCAAGCCAGGCATGTCCAAGGGTCAGCTTCCGGTGATTTCTCCTGTCCACCTGGTGAATCTGGACATACTGGGGCAATGCAGCAATTGCCTCATGTACACAGACAACCCTCTCCTCCTACCACCTAACACTACAACCTGTGAGAAATGCACTTTCATAGCCAAAATGGAAGCAAAGCTCTTTCCACCCAAGATTGTACTAGACAGTCAAGAGGAGAAGGTTAACACCCACACTACACCTCAAGCAACACATAGCCATTCTAAACCCACACCACCAACACCCACATATAGCAACACTAAATCCATATATGCAGAGGCCCTTAACTGTAACCTGCCCAAGCAACAAGGACCTCTGAAGCTGAAATGCAAACTCCAATCACAACCAAATTGTCACATAGTTCACAACACCAGTGTGCCACCCAGAAACAGACACTAAGGCAAGACAATGTACCTAACACTTTAGTCATAGGTGACTCTATAGTCCGGCACACTGATGTCTTTCTCACTATGTTGAACAAGGAGAAAATTACAGTCAGCTGCCTGTCGGGTGCCAGGATCCACCACATAACGCATGCACTCAAGTCATTCCACAACAAGTACAAATATGACTCTGTCATTGTCCATGTTGGAGTGAATGACTTGAGACGTACCTCCCTGGACTACATGAAAAGAGACATGGAAGAGCTCTCGGATCATGTGGCCCAAGCAGGTATGACCCTAGCCCTGAGTAGCATCCTGCCTTTGCCCAGAATGATACCACAATATAAGGACAAAATGATTGACTTCAACAATTGGCTAAGCTTCTGGTGTCATTCAAAGGGGATCCACTATCTGTCTGCCTGGGACGACATGATTGACAGACCATGATGCTTTGCCAGAGATGGTCTGCACCTGTCGCCCCTGGGATTCAGGTTACTGGCTAAGGCTCTTGCCACCCCTATAGTGCCTTTTTTAGGCAAAGTTCAAAGGACAAAACTACCACCGTAACAGGTACAAGCATGCAAAATCTGAAGGTAATGCTACTCAATGCTAGAAGTCTAAACCTCAAAATGCACTCTCTCGAGGCACTCCTAAAAATGGAGAACATCGATATCTGTGCAGTAACTGAGACCTGGTTCAAGGCTGCAGAAAGCACCCCTGCAATACCAGGCTACAACTCTTACCACACTTTTCGGCCACCAAAGCAGGACCGAAACACTAAAGGTGGAGGAGTGTCAATATTCACCAAGGATATTCACACCACCAGGCTAGTTGCCCAACACAATGCGTCTGAAATTCTCCAGGTGCAACTAACACTAGGTAAGACTGCAATCCAAATTGTAGCTTGCTACAGATCCCCCACCATACCCCAAGATTCTCATTACACCTTTCTAAACATACTGGAAAATATTAAGATAGAACCAAACACCCTAATACTGGGTGATTTCAACTACCCTGCCATTAACTGGGAAAACTACTCATGTACCGACAGCTTTGCCCAACGGTTCTTGGAATTCATAAATTCCAACGCTCTGGATCAACTAATCCATAGTCCCAACAGGGGCTCCAATATCCTAGACCTGGTCATTACCAACATGGGAAATTGATGCTCCACACCTATGGTCACCCCCTCGTTAGTCAGGTCTGACCATAAGCTAATCACCCTTAACATCCACATCCCACCCCCACCACCCAGTAAGGAAACCTCCATAAAAACTTCTCCAAAGCCAACTTCATGCTACTCAAGTCAGAAGTGGCTAACTTCATAACACCCATGCAGATGGGAACTGAAAGTTCAACTGCTGAATCCTACACTAAGGCACTGTACGAGCACATCCACTCATGCATGAATTGTGCCATCCCAAATAGAACCAAGATGCTCTCATCCATAAAAAGGAAGCCAATCTGGTGGTCCCCTGCCATAAACAAACTTTACAACAAAAGGAAGAAACTGTTGCAGAAAAGAGGAAAATCCCAGGATGCAAAAACTTCCTTACCAGCCTCAGTAAGAAATTGAGATCCCTCATAAAATCCTCCAAAGCTAGTTACGAAAATAAAATTGCCAAAGATTCCAAAGACAACTACAAGGCATTCTATAACTATGTCAAGAACCTAATGCTCAGATCTGCTCTGAGCTAAAATAAAATGGCATTAAATATACTGATCCCAAGGATATTGCAAATATCCTGGCAGATCGATTCAGTGCCAACTTCACCCCCCTCTCACCCCCTAAATGGCCCATCTCAATACCGGAAGATTGCCAAATTCCGGTAATAATGGCCACACAGGTAAAAAACGCACTCTCCAAAGCTAAGAATACACCATCCATGGGACCAGATGACATCCTGGGCTGTGTACTACAATATGAACTGGTACCTCACCTAAGTGTCATGTTTAATCATAGCCTCACCTCAGGTTTCATGCCCACTGAGTAGCGCAGAGCTACATTTATCCCACTCCACAAGGGGGATCCACCTTGGGTCCTGGAAACTACCATCCCATCAGTCTGACAAGCCTTATCTGCAAGGCCATGGAGCGTATTATCATGGAACTTGTAAACAAAGACATTGGCAACCTTCAAACACTAGACCCCACCCAGTTTGGGTTCGTGAAGGGCCGATCTTGTCTCCTGAACCAGATTGACTTCTTCGAATCAGTCTCTAGAGCCATGGACAAGGGTAAGGTGGTCCACACAGCCTATCTAGACCTTGCCAAGGCCTTTGACACCATCCCCCACTCTGGAATCATAGATAAACTTACTAAGCTGGGCATTAATCCCTATGTCACCCAATGGGTTGCTAACTGGCTTACTGATAGAACCCACACTGTAAAAGTAGCAGACTCCAAATCCAGCTCCAGACAAGTGACAAGTGGAGTACCTCAGGGTTCAGTCCTGGGACCGCTCTTGTTTGGCATCTACTTCTCTGAAGTACAGGCCAACACTAAGGGACTCTGGATAACAAAGTTCTCAGATGACTGCAAACTGGGAGCCATTATTGAATCCCCAAATGATGTGGATACTCTACAAAAGGGCCTTACAGAAACAGATGCTTGGTGTCAGAGCCATGGGCTCAAGCTCAATGCCAAGAAATGTATAGTTATCCCCTTTGGGAAAAAAACATGTATCCGTGAATTACCATATAGGTGGCAGTACACTAAACACTGAAAGTGTGATAAGAGACTTAGGGACTCAGGTGGACAGTGGTCTCACCTTCGATAACCACATCACCACAACAGTCAGGAAATCCTTCTATGTGGCACACCTCATCACTAAAGGCTTTTCATCCAGAAAAAAGGAGGTCATTGTCCCACTGTATTCATCCCTCATTAGACCAATTATAGAATACAATGCCCCGTTTGGTATGTACCTCTCAAGACATCTGCAACAACTGGAAAGGCCACACCTCACTAAAAGAATCACAGGCCTAAAGCAGATGCCCTACACTGACCACCTTAAAAAAACTCCAGCTATACTCTGTCACATATCGTCTACTCAGAGGCGATCTCTGCTTAACATACAAGGCCATGTCAAACCCAGAGCTGTTGGACATGCAACACTTAAAGAAATCCCAATCCCTCAGAGCTACACGCTCCAGGGATCTAAACCTTGTCATCACAATAAACAAAACATGCTGGAGGGATAGGTTCCTGACCCAGAGACTCCTCAGACTCTGGAATAGATTGCCCATACATGTCAAGCAGAGTGCCTCTTTGGTCCTCTTCAAAAGGAACCTTGACGATTGGATGGAAGAAAGGAAATTCACCCCGGGGATCACGTCAGTCGCCCTGCTAGACAGGGGTCCAGGGAAGTAAATAGTGTGGGAAAAAATAGCCAGGGAATTGTTATGGTTAGGCTTGTATAGGCCCTAGGGCTGATAGCCTAATACCAACCTATGAACCTAAACATTCTTCCACAAAGTCTTCATATGATCAAGACATTTTAAAACCATCCTTTTAAAAGTGCTGGAGAGGATAACTTTCAAAACGTAAAAAAAAAAATTGAACAAGTGGGCTTCCTATATATTTTAGACATCAAACACCCATTGGTATCCTTTCTAAGTGCCATATCCAGATATGCAATTGCTTGTTCATTCACCTCAAATGAAAATTAAAAAAAAAAACAGTACAGCTATTGATGTATTCCCTGAAACTCTAAATTGCTTCCTGGTGCCTTGTCCATATGAGAAAAATGTCATCCTGCTACCTAGTGTACATGGTCCAGGATTCTTTGAAGCGATACTGTTAAACAAAAACTTCTCCTCCCAGGTAGTCATAATTGCACTGGCATAGATGGCCCCACAAGCTGCACCCATGGCCACACCTTTTGTTTGCAGAAAAAAATGTTTTTCAAAAATTATGTAATTGTTATACAAAACCAGTTCCATAAGATCATGGAGCAAATTAATTTTATTTTGATCCAAGTCTGAATGAAAATATAAAAATTCTGCAAACCATTCCAGTCCCACATCATGTGGGATCACCGAATATAGATATTTTACATCAATTGTAACAAACAGGCCATGAGTAACTGCCCTCACATCATTACACGTCTATAAAAATTGCCAAGAATCTTTTACCAGGTGCTTCACTCCTTGAACATATGATTTCACCTTAAAATCCAAGTACTTTGCAATAGCTGATGTGATGGAATTCCTAGCATCCACAATTGGACGAAATGGTGGATTAACTATGTCCTTGTGGAGCTTAGGAACTCCAAATATTGTGGGAATAGCCTCTTTTATACACACTCATATTTTTCTTTCTGAATTTGACCCTACATAAACATGTCAAACAGGGTAGAGTAATGTGTGGGAGACTGGCATAATGGTTAAGATGCTTACCTTAAGTACACAATGTTCAGGGTTTGATTCTCACATAGGGTAATTGGCTAGGGTTAACATACCCCTAAAGGGCAACTAGCCTAGTACTAATCTATGAACTTCATTGTCTATGACTAAATTCTACTATAGGCCATGTACACCTCATTTCTGACACCTGGGAATATGAATCCTGTAACAAGATGTCATACATTTTGCTGATGTAAATAACATTGTCCATCAAAACTACCCCTCTGCCTTTATCTGGTTTCATGAACCAGATGCCTTGCGATTTTAGACTCCTAATGACTTATAACTCATCCCCTTGGATGTTAATGGGACCATTTTTGTTTTCTATAACCCAGGCCATGTCTTAGGTCTAAGTCGCACATTCTGATACCTCTACAGGATCTCGTTAACTTCTTTGTTACAAGGCTCCCTAAGTTTGGTGACAGCCATTTCTACTTTCTGTTGCCTCAGTTGTGGATGTTGAAAAGCGGATGTGGGGGGGGGGGGGTTAAATATACTAGGCAATCTTAGGCAATTCATTTGAGACACAGCTTGAATTCCATATTTGAGACAGGTTCAATTTCCTAGTAAATAGTCTTAAGTCCACCAAAGTCACGGACAAATTAGATCTTTTTGTGAAAACAAAAGGCATACCTTTTGATAACAATTCTGCAAAATTCTCATTCACCACTTGCCTACTGTAATTATATACATTGAAATCCCCTGCTGGGTTGGTTATCACCTGACATAAATGTTTTGCTGTGGCAATTGAAATGTAATGCAAGTGTGAGTCCAGGCTTAAATGAGTTGATATCTGTTCAGACAGCTTAACGGAGATGTGTGTGTGTGTATATATATATATATATATGTATATATATATATATATATATATATGTATATATATATATATTATTTTAATGGCTTAGTTATCTTTTCTAAGCATGTTTTAAGTGGTTATGTTAGTATTATGTGATGCATTATACAATGCTTATGATTGTGTGTGGGCTCTTTAAATGTGATACTTTGTCACATGATGATGGGATGCATTTTAAATATGGTGGAGTATTCAAGTATATTTCATCTGATGAAGTCTGTTTATTACAGATGAAAGTGCTAATTTTGGGTGTTTTAATGAATAAAGTTGAACTAGTTGCCATTTCTGGGTCCTGCCCTTTTTATTGTGGATCTATGTAAACATTTTCAGGCAAAAATCCTAAATCTTATAGATTTTGTTGCATATTTGGGAGACATACATATATCCTCTCTTTGTGAATTGCTTATCCGGTCTCTCTTCTCAATCCTTTCTAACCTCCTCTGACTGGTTCTTATAGTTATGATGCAACATTTTATATGCTGTACTTATTATTTCTTTTTTAATGGCAGCTTCTGCTCTAGATTCTATTAAAAAAACTCTACCAGTACTGGTCTTTCATTTAGGACCCCTTTTTTCTTTCTCTTTTCCTATTCTCTGATATCAATTCCTCCCGCTGTCCAGATAAATTCTTGGCATCTTCCCATTCTATCATCTTTCCCTCTCTAGTTATTTATTCCCAATACCTTGGTTTCTTTGCCAGTTTTCTCCATTAAATTCTGTTAGGACATAATTAATTTAGGACCCCATTATTTCTTTCTCTTTTCCTATTCTCTGATATCAGTTCCTCCCGCAGTCCAAATAAATTCTTGGCATCTTCCCATTCTATCATCTTTCCCTCTCTAGTTATTTATTCCCAATACCTTGGTTCCTTTGCCAGCTTTCTCCAATAAATTCTGTCCCCCTCTTGCCTATTGCCTATATCCCTAATTGCAGCCATCGATATTAGCAGAATCTCCTTTCTCCATTCCCATGTTAGTTTAGTTCTTAGAATACTTTCTGATACTTTATGGATATAATATTCTGCATGATTATTGTTGTTCTCCTTAAAGGCCTGCATCCAAAATTCTAGTCTGTCCTTGTTTCTTGAGCTTCCCCAGTGTTTCATCATCATCCATTTCCTCTTTGAATTACAGTTTTTGCTTATGCTATGTATAGAAATCTTAACTGTGTACCTCTGAAATACCCCTTCAAATCGTGTAATCCCAATCCACCCTGTTCTACTGGAAGAATCATCTTATCCCACTTGACTCTTGACATCTTCCCCTCCCAGATGAAGTCCTTCAGCTCTTTATTAATTGCTACCCACAATTTCTCCTCTGGTTGATAGAAATATGCCTGACGTGTATAGGACTAAAAACATTTTAACTGCTTGTATCTTACTATCCATATCCATATAACAGAGCTTCAGTTTTTGTATCATCTTTTATTTACTCGTCCCACATATCCTTAGCTGCCACACTAGAATCATTTTTAATCCATATTCCTAAACATTTAATTTTATCATGTCTCCATAAATATGGGCAATTCATTTGTGGGTACATAATTTACCACTATTGCCTTTGTCTTAGCTTCATTAATTTTGTATCCTGAAAAGATCTGAAACTGTCTCAAAATGTTCCACAACACTGTAATATCTTTTCCTCTATTCTGCAATACTTTCATATTTGTCAGTCCCTCTAAGTAATTCTTGTTACTTTTTAACCATAGCTTCCTTTCTTTTATTTCCACCCTAGTTTTAAACTTCACCTTAACTTTATCCCACTCCCTAGCTATATTTTCAGAAGAAATTTCTATCCTTTCTAACGGCTCCTGAATAATCTCCACTACCCATTTCTTAAATTCTCATATTTTCAACAGACAGGTGGGAAAGCGCCCATGTCTCATTTTTATTTCATTACCCTGTGTTTTTATTTTAGCTATTATTGGTGCATGATCTGAAATAGTTATTGGTTGGTTATCAAGACCACCAATTCAATGAACATGTTCCTGTGAAATGTAAATTCTGTCTAGCCTAACCAGGTTTTTATATCTTAGGGAATAATATGTAAATTCACTCTGAACTCCTATTACTGAATTCACATCTTCCATGCCAAATATTTTCATAAATTTCTTCAAAAATCTACCTTCCTTTGTTATATCTTCTGTTCTGGGCCCCCCAGATACATCTGCGCTGCTGCAAATCAAGTTCCAGTCCCCACCTATAAGTAATATTCCTTGCTGAAAACTGATTATTTCTCCCAGAATTTTCTTAAGCTCTATTACAGCGGTTTTAGATGGAACGTATGTAATCCTCCTTCCTTGCCAGTAGCCCCTAGGCACTACAAATTTGCCATTATCTTATCTTCTTCTATCACTATTGGAGCTCCTGTTGCAATTAATATAAGTACTCTTTTCCTTTGTCCCAGGTATTCTGCTGAATAACCATCCTGAAAACCTTTCTTTATCCAATTCACATGTTCAGTTCTAAGTGCGTCTCCTATAACATAGCAATTTGCACTCTACATTTTTAAAATAGTTCACAAATATTGAAGTTTTACCCTCTCAACAGGAACTCAAATCCCAAACTGACAGCCACACTTACAGACTTGAGTTAACCTAAAATAAAGTTCATCCATGCTAAGACACATGGTGTAGTCAGTGCTTCTACTAAGTGCTAATTGGTTTGACTTATCTTTATCTCTCTCCCAGCTGGGCAAACCCTTGAATGTTTTCAGAGAACTTTAACTTGAGAAACCCCCTGAATACTTTCAGAGAACATTATATTTTAGCCAATTTCTCTTTTCTTTTTTTCCCCTCAGCCAGTCGCTCTCCACCAGACTGTAGCCAGTTTCTCTTTATCAGATTGTCTCCATGGAGTTGACAGATCCACACAGCCAGTTTCTCTTTATCAGATTGTTTCCATGGAAACATGAAAACCAACTGCAGAATTTTTACTGAGCTTACATGTATTTGCTAGAAAAAAGCCTCATAATATTCAATGTTCTTTTTCATTTACTTGCTCTCTCTTAAAAAGAATGAGAAAAAAGCACATTAATCTCTCTTTTTATCATGCTTTTTAACCAGGCTTTTTTAATACATTGCAGTGCCTACATTTCTTAAAACTGAACAAGAGGAAAGAAAGAGAAAAAAGAACAGCAGCACCTGTTTACAATCCCCATTACACTTAAAAATAACTGAAAAAATTACTTTATAGCATGTAAAGAAAACCACATGCCACAACATTTGTACTATGTAAGAAAAAAAACTTGACTTACAGTTAACTTTCTCCCTCCTCTTGCTCTCCGCAAATCATTTTTCTTAACGTTAATGACATGAAATAGGGCATATGCTTTAGAGTCCCCCACAAGTCAAACAAACTCTAAAAAAGTCTAACACTTCCAGATTTTCTTGTTCTGTCTTATTTCACAAATATTATTGCATTGTAATCCCATATTAAATTACTGGTTTAATTGCTGTTCATCTCTGAAATCCTGTCTCTGTTTCATTTCTAATGTACTCTTGATTCTTCTAGTCAACTCTCATCCCCCTTCCTTCACTCCAACATTTTCCATTGAAACAGTGGAAAGGTTTCACCGGTACAGTCTCTCTGTGGTCTTTATTTCCAGAACAACAAAAAGAATATCCTTCTGTTTCACACCTCACTTTTTGTTGGATAAATTGTTGTATTTCCTCCTTAGCATGTGCTTCATCAGAAAATTATTTTGTCCCTTTGGGGAAGAATACCTTGAAGACAGCTGGGTACAGCAGTTTGAATCTCACACCTTCATCTTGACATTCCCTAAATATAGGAATAAATTTGCGCCTCTTCTATCTGGTGTACAAAGAGTAATCATTCTCCACAAACACTCTGCTGTCTCCCATTATTAATACTTTTTCCTTCTGCCACAATTTTCTCAAAATCAACTGCTACTGGTAGGATTACATCTTTATTATTAAATGTCTAGGTTGCTTTTTTATAGCCAGGTTTGGAGCATACACATGATATGCCCTTTCACCTAACAACTCCTGCTGTGGATTACCAGTCCATTTGCTTAGTTGTGCTTTCATAAAATTAATGCAGTCTGTTCTTTTCAGCTTCTCTGGTATAGCTGAAAATCTCGGGTTTTCCCTATGTGCTCTGTCCTCTTATTCCATTATTTTTTTAAACATCTCTTCCTGAGCAGTCTCATATTTAACCAGCGTTTTCTTTATTTCTACCTCTGATTTTTGCAGCTTTATCATCTCATCTGCATATCTGTTTAAAGCGTCTTCCATTTTTCCAGCCTTTTGCTGTTTGTGTTAATATACTCCATGAGTGTTTTGTTTACTTTAACCAGGCCTGTATGCAGTTGTCTTATATCATCTTGTAGGCTACTGGAAGTCATGTCTAAAGGTTAAATTGCTTTTTGCTGAACAGCTGCAGAACTCTCCCCAGTCACTGTTTTTCCTCACTTTTTATAGCTGATTTTTCCCAGGTCTTCTGTATTTCCTTATTCTTGGCATCCAGGCAGTGCATTTATTAGCCAGTTACTGAAATTTACCCATAAACTCGAGTCTACTGGCCTTCTCGGCTGAGTTTCTGTTTTCACACTGGGAGAGCTAGAGATAAGCTGTTACTCAATGTGCAGCTGACTTGGAAGTCTCTTTCAATACAATGTAGTGGTGATTACCATAGCTAAGTGTTTATCAGTGGTTGCAGTAATCACTGGATAATTCAGAGGCATGCAAATTAGCCAATTACAAGGTCTTTCCTCATTGAGATGAATCTGTCTCTTAATCACTGTTTTTCTTGACCAAATTAAAAGGTCCTTTTTGCCACAGCACTTAACACTAGTTGCTGTTTTTTTTTTCCTGACTCCAGATTTTTGTTGTCTTCTCCTTCTACCTGGTACTGGCAAAGTCCTTTGATGTTTGCCTCATTTTACCCCAATAGCTTTACCAAAAAGGGAGTAGGAACACAATGATTTCCCAGGAATTTTCTATTCCCCTCCCCCAAAAAAGGTTTCTATATGCCATATCAAATCCCCTTAGACTAGAATATAGCATCTTACATTTTCCCTAAAGAGGACATTTTTTTCAGATAAACTACTCTCCATGTGGGGAAGAATTTTAACTAAGTCATTAAGAAGTCTTCCCTTTCGTTCACAAAGAAAAAGAAGTTATGTTCTCACCATAATGTTCCATCTGTGTTGTACATTTTAATTTATCCTCAACATATGGCTGGAACCGACTCTGTCATTACTATAGCTCGCACTTCCTAAAAATCTCTCGAGCCTAACCCTTAACCACAATGCTCCTCTCCCTCAGATTGAGTTTGCAGAAAGATAGAGTGAAAAACCCAAAAGTCTTTGTAAAGTCCATATCTGGAACCATATAACAGTATCACTAGTGACATATATCCATTACTTGTTCCAGCAAAAACTTCAAGGGCAGGGGGAAGGAGGGAGGGGAGTTGAGGATAAATGAAAATGGACAACACAAATGAAACATTACAGTGAGTACATAACTTCTGATGTTGTCAATTTTTATTTTATGCTCAACATATGGGACAGAGTCCCCAGCTACTTTAGACCTTGGAAGGATATTCCTGAGCACCACTGAACCAAATGACGCTCTTTCCCTGGAGACCAGATCCAATTTCTAATGAGTAATACGGGTATGAGGAGAAGCCCAAATTGCTGCTCCACAAATATCATCCAAAGAAGCTCTAGATTGAAAAACTGCTGAAGTAGCTACAGCTGTTGAAGAATGAGCCTTTACAGGTCTAGGCAATTTAATTTTCTTTTTATTATATATAAAAGAAATACAATCTTTGAGCCATCTGGCTAGTGTCACTTTTCTCACTGGTTGGCCAAGTCTTGTAGATGAAAATGACGGTTTACCATTATAAACCTGAATCACAGTGGTGCGATTCCTCATATGAGCAAATCGTAACCACGAAAGTCAGAACAGCGACGATTCCATGTGTTCAAAAATCAGCAAATTGAAAAGCTAATTCACTGATTTTTGAACATAAATATTGAAAGAAAAAAAGAAGTGTAAAGCAGGGGGGCCCCCACCTCCCCTACTTCAATATTCTAACTCTGAGATTGCACTACAGTGGGGAAAGGAAACATTTTCTGACTCCCACTATAGTGCAATCTGCCCCACAATGTCGAATGTACAATGAGCGAATGTCACTGTGCATTTGCTCATTACACTTTCGAACATTTTTCCATTCAGCGTTTGCAAACTTTCCAAACAGCCTTTCGGACAATTGCTGTTCGCCTGTGTGCAATACGCACACATGAAGGTAAACCGAAAATGACACATATAGTTGATCAGATTTTCTTAAATTCTTAGTTCTGTGTAGACAGAAATGTAATGGTCTGTGAACATCTAATAAAAGTAAGCAGTATTTGCCTTTATTAGCAAAATTAGGGAAAAAAAATACTGCAAAATGAAGTCTGATTAATATTATTAGTCTCTGACATTACCTCAGACAAAAAGGAAGGATTGGTTCCCAGTGAAAACCTGTCTTTATGGAATATCAGGAAAGGAGGACTACATAAGGCTTGTATTTCTGAAATCCTCCTGGCAGAAGTTATTGCCACTAAGAATATAGTTTTCCAAGATAAAAACTTTAGATTACGTTCAGCTGATGATGCAAAGGGAAGTTGAACAGTGGTTTGTAATACTAAGTTAAGATCCCAGTGTGAGGTAGGATCTTTGTAAGGGGGTTTTAGCAACAGCGTTTCTTTTAATAATGCTTTGCAGAGCTTAGGAGAGGCCAAGAAGGATTCTTCAAAAATGATTATGGAAATTAGAAATGGCTGCTAATTGAATTTTTATGGTAGACTGGGAAGCACTTGCCTTGAAAAGTGCGGCTAAAAATTCTAGGATTTTATCAGTGGGTGCTGAAAAGGGATCAATATTCTCACAAGCCCAAAGGGTAAACCTCTCCCATTTACTACCATAGAGTTTACAGGTTGCTGACGTTCGAGAGTCCAAAAGAATATGATGTACAGAGGAAGAAAGTGAAGGTAGCCCGGCTATTAATGGAACTAAAGAAACTAAGCTGTCAGCTTGAGGTTCATAATGTTCAGATGGAGTAATCCCTCTGGATGGGACAAAAGGTTTGGAGCTGGGTCCAGAATCCAAGGATGTTGAATCAGATAAGGCCAAAGAAAGGGGAACCATATCTGTCTAGGCCAATAAGGTGCAATGAGGATTATTTTGCTCTTCAGCCTGATTGCTTTCTGTAGGAATTTTAGAATGGGGGGGGGCAAACAGCAGTCCGGAGGGCCAACTGTGTAGAATAGCATCTCTCAGTGACTCCCCCGAGGGGGATCATGACAAAGTAGTTGCTGCACTTGTTTTTTTAGAGGAGAGGCAAAAAGGTCACAGCAATGCCGGCCCCACTGATGGAAAATACTTTCCATCATGTTTGGATTGAGAGACCACATGTGAGGCAGTAGAACACATCTGCTCAGTTTGTCTGCTATCATATTATAACTCCACGGAATATGTGTTGCTAATAGAAAGCATTTGGAAGAGGTTGCCTACTGCCACACTCTAAGCACTTCTCTACATAGGGGATATGACTTGCAACATTAAAAGCATTGCCCTTAGCTCCAGGACACTGATATGCGAGTTGTGCTCTGTGGGGGACCAAGTGCCTTGGACAGTCTTGCCCAGATAATGCTCCCTACCCCATCTGGGAGGTGTCCATGGTCACTATGGCATTGGGTTGTAATGGGACAAAGGGGAGGTCTAGAAGAATGTCTTTGGAATGTATCCACCAAGCTAAATCTTTTCTACAAAGACTGGTGATCAAAACTGGGTCTGACAGGTTGGTGAAACACTGGCAATTGAGATGCTAGCAGCCACTGTAGTATTCTCGTGAGATATCTTGCTAAGGGAACTAGAGTTATTGTTGCTGCCATGGACCCTAATGCTTGTAGGACTAGACAAGCAATTACTTTCCTCCTGCTGATTACCTTCTGGACCTGAACTCTGATTTTGTGTAATGATGCAGGGTGAAGAGAAGCTATGGAAGTTCAAGTATTTAGATGCACTCCTATGGACTCTAAATTCTGAGTTGGGGACAATTTTTATTTTTCATAATTTACAGTTATTCCTAGAGAAGAATCCAAAAATAAGAAAGGTGGGACACTGCTGGAGTTTCTATATCCTTTATTAAAAATACACAAAGTTGCCAAAGATAAGCGCTTTCGGGTGAAGACCCTTCATCAGATAACATACAGACAAACATACCAGCAATTTAAACTTATATCCAGCCAATGAGAAATCAATATATAACCCGCCTTTTCTGTAGAGCTGGCTTTAAAGGTACAAACTCATTTAGCCCAGGACTCCTATGGGCCATTAATTCCAGTATCCATTTGGTTTCTAAAGATTCTGTAAGGAGCTTAATGTCACCTCCTCTGTTGTTTAATATGACATTGGCCACAGCTCTAAATCTAAAATTATGCGTAGGGTTTATCTCAATATGCCTATAAAGGGCATTATGTGTGTCTTTATTCTTTATAAATGACAAATGTTGAAGCACCCTTGCCTTCAACATGCAGTTGTTTTTTCCCACATAGAACCCAGGGCATTGTGTACACTCTGTCAGATATACTAAATTATATGTCCTACATGTAGCCTTAGCCTTAAAATTAAAAATATTACCACTAACTGGGTTTGTAAAGGAGGTTTCCTTATTAATAAAGGGACATGCTTTGCAATAGCCACATGGAACACTACCTACTCTTTCCTTGAATGAGTTTAGGGTGGTTGAAGTTTTCTCTTTACATAGTATGTCTTTTAAATTCTTATTCCTCCTATAGCCAAACCTGGGATTGACTCCTATAATACTTTTCAACTTACTATCACCCCTCAGAATGTTCCAATTCCTGTTGACTATGTCCCTTATGTCCCCAATGTTGCTACTGTATGTAAAGAACAATTTCGGTTCCTCTGGCATAAAGCGTGCAGAAGTGGATGTTTTCACTTCCCCTGCCTTACACCTAAGCCATGTCTTGAACTTACTCCCCCTCTTTCGATGGTTAATATCAACTACCTTATTAATTAATTTTCCTTTGTACCCCCTTTCAAGGAAACAGCTCTTCAGGACATCCACTTCTCTCTCATATTGTGTATCCTCCAGGCAAAGCCTGGATATCCTACCAACCTGTCCCAGGATGATGTTGGGAAACATGGAATGGGGATGCATACTATCAAAACACAGCATAGTGTTCTTCCAACAGTCCTTCCTATATAGACAGGAGGAAAAACCTGTCTTGGTTTGTGAAATACATATGTCCAGAAAATCTATCTGTGTGTCTGAATAATTCATTGTAAATCTGAGAAAGGCGGTGGTGGAATGCAAATATTCCACAAAATCCTCCAATAATGCTGAACCTCCCTTCCAAAGGAAGAAAACATCATCTACAAAACGTGTATACATGTGGATATACTGCATCCATTCATAGTTGTTAAATATAACATCCCTTTCCCAATACCAGAGGACCAAGTTGGCATATGTATTAGCACAGGGGGTGCCCATGGCTACCCCCTGTGCTTGTCTATATGTCTGTTGGACTCCTATAAACACATTATTTTCCAAAACTGTGGTTAATAGTGTCCTAACCAAGACTATTTTCTCTTCATCAACACCCATGTCTTTCAAAATCATACCAATGTCATGGACACCATATTCATTGCTAATCACAGTGAAAAGACTGTGGGCATCCAATGTCACCATCAAGAAGTTCCCCTGTGCCTTATCACAGTTTACCTCCCCTACTTTCTGCAAAAAATCACCTGTGTCCTTAAGTATAGTGGCCACCCTATCTACATAGGGACGAAGTGTATACTCAAGCCAAATGGAAATGTTTTCTGTGACCCATCCCCTACCTGAAACAATGGGTCGGAGGGGAGGGTCAGTAAGAGATTTATGAATCTTAGGTAGAGCCTTAAAACTGGGAGTAACCGCTTTTTCTATCCATAAGAACTTAAGCAAGTCATCACTTATTTTCATTTCAAAATTTAACCATTTTAGGCAGTTGTGTACCTTATCTACCAACAACTTAACACCAATCGGATTGATCTGTATGTATACTTGATTATCTGATAGTAATTCCTGCATTTTCCTTACATACATAGTGGTATCTAACACTACCACGGCACCCCCTTTGTCCGCCATTTTTATGACAAGATTTTTATTATCACTCAGTTCAAATAAGGCTTTTTTCTGATTCTGTGTTAGATTGTAAAACTCATGAAAATCCCTTTTTTGAAAGTACTCCTGCAAATCATGTTCACAACTACTAATAAACAAATTTAATGCTGGAGAAAAAGGTGGTATGTAACTGCTAGGTTGTTTTAGCACAGTTCTATTTTCATTATTTGTCCCAAAAGTGCACTTTAATGCTAAATTCCTACAAAAAAGCATCACATCTAAAATCACCTCATTAAAAACACTGGCCCTGCCGGGTACAAAAGACAGGCCTTTGTTAAGTACATATAACTCATCCTTCATCAAAGCATATGAAGATAAATTAAAAACAATACCATTGTTATTGTTAAAAGTCAGTCTAGTGTCTTCCTCCTCTTGTTCGGGTCTCTGCCCTCGCTTAAGGAGCGTTTCCATGCTCCTCGCTTCTTGACCGGAGCTGGAAGTTGGTCCAAAAAACGTTGATGTCTCTGCATAAGCTTGGGACGCGCTCCCATAACTGTCCCTCCTAATACAGTTGTTTCAGATCGTACTGACTGCCCACATGTTGGCAAATTGATGGAACATGCCGTCGATGAAAAACTCTCAGATCCTGTTGTTTCATGTGGAACCACTTCTTTATTCACAGTCGCCCTCGACCCCCCTTCTTGTGGATTCCTGGATGATTCTGTACAAACACTCCTCTGCGACACACTAGGACCACTGGTTAACATGCTGTCTGTAGGTGTAACCAAACCTTCCGTCTGACTCCTCCCCTCCTGCTGATGTCGGAATGACTTCTTGGTGGTTCCGTCACTCAAAGCGGAGTATAGGGCTTTGTTTCTCGGCCAAACAAAGATGTTACCTCGGGTAAAGTCTTCGTAATCTCTCTTCAGTTTGTGTATTTTCTGTGTACGCAATTTTTCATCACTGTCAGATAGCGTGCAGAAAAGTTGTTCCAAACGTGTGGTATGGACTATATCACAAAATTCTGTCTCTAGCTTGAGACGCAGAGCCTCAACCTCCTTTTTGAGTATAGCTATCTCCGGAGCAAAGAAACCATTCAGAATATCCATGTATTTGAAACTGGGTTGGATATTCAACGACTGCCACTGTGCTAACAACTCCGGATAGCGTTCGCCCTGCGTAGGCATACACAAAATCCTCATTCCCCTTGGCACTATACCGTAAAGTTGATAAGCTTCTAAATGGTATGAATGCCATTGCAGACGTTGTAGCCTTCCTGCCTTGTAGCTCAAATCATGCAGAAGATTGTCAAAATTCTTATCAGTAGCTACCGGAACCTTTTTAGTTGCTATATCAGTCTTATTAACTGCAAATCCCAAATTGAGCAAAGGATTTTCTTTTTTTTTTCAGGCAGGGGATGGGTCACTGAAAATATTTCCATTTGGCTTGAGTACACACTTCGTCCCTATGTAGATAGGGTGACCTCTATACTCAAGGACACAGGTGACTTTTTGCAGAAAGTAGGGGAGGTAAATTGTGATAAGGTACAGGGCAGCTTCTTGATGGTGACATTGGATGTCCACAGTCTTTTCACTGTGATTAGCAATGAATATGGTGTCCATGCCATTGGTATGATTTTGAAAGACATGGGTGTTGATGAAGAGAAAATAGTCTTGGTTAGGACACTATTAACCACAGTTTTGGAAAATAATGTGTTTATAGGAGTCCAACAGACATATAGACAAGCACAGGGGGTAGCCATGGGCACCCCCTGTGCTAACACATATGCCAACTTGGTCCTCTGGTATTGGGAAAGGGATGTTATATTTAACAACTATGAATGGATGCAGTATATCCACATGTATACACATTTTGTAGATGATGTTTTCTTCCTTTGGAAGGGAGGTTCAGCATTATTGGAGGATTTTGTGGAATATTTGCATTCCACCACCTCCTTTCTCAGATTTACAATGAATTATTCAGACACACAGACAGATTTTCTGGACATATGTATTTCACAAACCAAGACAGGTTTTTCCTCCTGTCTATATAGGAAGGACTGTTGGAAGAACACTATGCTGTGTTTTGATAGTATGCATCCCCGTTCCATGTTTCCCAACATCATCCAGGGACAGGTTGGTAGGATATCCAGGCTTTGCCTGGAGGATACACAATATGAGAGAGAAGTGGATGTCCTGAAGAGCTGTTTCCTTGAAAGGGGGTACAAAGGAAAATTAATTAATAAGGTAGTTGATATTAACCATTGAAAGAGGGAGAGTAAGTTCAAGCCATGGCTTAGGTGTAAGGCAGGGGAAGTGAAAACATCCACTTCTGCACACTTTATGCCAGAGGAACCGAAATTGTTCTTTACATACAGTAGCAACATTGGGGACATAAGGGACATAGTCAACAGGAATTGGAACATTCTGAGGGGTGATAGTAAGGTGAGAAGTATTATAGGAGTCAATCCCAGGTTTGGCTATAGGAGGAATAAGAACTTAAAAGACATACTATGTAAAGAGAAAACTTCAACCACCCTAAACTCATTCAAGGAAAGAGTAGGTAGTGTTCCATGTGGCTATTGCAAAGCATGTCCCTTTATTAATAAGGAAACCTCCTTTACACACCCAGTTAGTGGTAATATTTTTAATTTTAAGGCTAAGGCTACATGTAGGACATATAATTTAGTATATGTGGCAGAGTGTACACAATGCCCTGGGTTCTATGTGGAAAAACCAACTGCATTTTGAAGGCAAGGGTGCTTCAACATTTGTCATCTATAAAGAATAAAGACACACAATGCCCTTTATAGGCATATTGAGATAAACCCTACGCATAATTTTAGATTTAGAGCTGTGGCCAATGTCATATTAAACAACAGAGGAGGTGACATTAAGCTCCTTACAGAATCTTTAGAATCCAAATGGATACTGGAATTAATGGCCCATAGGAGTCCTGGGCTAAATGAGTTTGTACCTTTAAAGCCAGCTCTACAGAAAAGGCGGGTTATATATTGATTTCTCATTGGCTGGATATAAGTTTAAATTGCTGGTATGTTTGTCTGTATGTTATCTGATAAAGGGTCTTCACCCGAAAGCGCTTATCTTTGGCAACTTTGTGTATTTTTAATAAAGGGTATAGAAACTCCAGCAGTGTCCCACCTTTCTTATTTTTGGATTTTTCACTTCGCTTGTTTGGTGGGACTTTGGCAGAGCACTGAACGTTTTTTGGATTCCTAGAGAAGAACAAATGTCAAGTATATGGTATCTTCCTTCTATCAATTGATGCCTGGTCAGCGATGTAATCAGCCAGTCATCTAGATAAGGAAACACTTAGAATCCCTGCAATCTCAAATGAGTTGCTAATACTGCCATACATTTGGTGAACACACTGGGGACTGTGGTGAGACGAAAGGGCAGAACTCTGAACTGATAGCGATTGTCTCTCAGCTGAAAGTGGAGGAAACTTCTGGATCATTTGTCCATTTTTATATGGTAATATGCATCCTGAAGATCTACTAAGCATATCATGTCACCCTTTTCCAAAAATGGAAGAATGGACTGTACCATGACCATCAGGAATTTGGTTTGGCAAACTAATTTGTTCAGTACACTTAGATCCAAAATTGGTCTCCAGTCCCCTATCTTTTTTGGCACTAAAAAGAATCTTGAGTAAATTCTGGACTCTGTCTGGTCTGGTGAGACATCTTGGATGACTCTTTTTCTGGCAGGTTTTGGACTTCGAGAGCTGCTTGTTCCATCTGACTGGGTGGAACATCTGTGAATTTCTTGCACATGGTGGAGGAAGAAAAAAGGGAAAAATAATAGCCTCTGGATATGATCCTCTGCACTCCAGTATCCAATGTTATTTGTAGCCAGGCATTCTGGTGCAGGGTTAAGCATCCCTGACTGCCTTCAGAGGAAGATGATTGGGCCTCCTTTCAGGAGAGCTGGAAGGGTTTACCAGAGAGAGAATCCCTGAAACTCAGGTTCTGTGGGCCATCTCTGTGATGTGGATGGCATCTTCCATTAAAGTTCCCCCCTCTGCCCCTGGGCGATCTACCTCCATGTATGTCCTAAAAAGGCCCTTGAGACTTTTTGAACCACATTTTCCACTACCTTACTGATTCCTGGAAAAGGATCATTGGGGAGTGTTAAAACATATGCCCACAGCAGAAAGGGTCTTTCCATCTTTCTCACACCTGGATAATGTTTCTTTAACTTTTGGGACAAACAGAGATGATCCGTCAAAGGATGCATTGACGAATGAAGACTTAAATGGCTTTGCAAAGTCACGTCTTCTAATGCTAACACCTGAACCTGCCACTCTGGTGGTTGCATGAGCCTCATGAATGAATTAGACACAGACTCCAGGGTCGCCAACTGGGAAGCAACCTTTTCTTGGACCTCCTCAGAAACGACTCCTGCCAGGGTATCTGATAACACCTTAACCAGATTTCTTTGTAGTCTGGTAAAATGTGTCAAAAAATTCAAATACCTAAAGGCAAAAATCGATGACTAGACCCACTTGCCAAATCTATCCATCACCTGAGACTCTCTGTTAGGTGGATGGATAGAGAAACTCTCCTCAGCCAGTTTCTTCTTTGTGGCTGCCATCACGATCATGGCATCAACAGCTAACCCTTTGGCCTAGAACTGGTTATCTTCAGGTGTGGACAGAATTTTGGCAGGTCTCCTGGGGACAGGTTCAATATTATAAGGGGCCTTCCACACCTACTGAGAGATCAACTGAATGAGTATGTCAGCAGGTGGAGTCACTCAAGAGGTAGCTTATCGAGTGCTGAAAGCCTGCTGGTACATTGACTCCTCAGAAAAGGGACTTCCAGTCACCCCTCTGTTTTAATATTTCCAGGATGTCTCCAAAGGAGACATCATCGGGGTGACCTTGGGGATCCCGCCCCTTCATCAAAGTCGGTGTCTTCAGTGATTGATTCCTCTGAAGAATCCAAGTGTTTCCTCTTACACTTTCTCTTCTTAGGGATCACCTCAGTGTACGGTCTGGGGAGGTATCAGAAGAGAAAATAATTATCTGGGATTCCTGCAGTTTTGGCACCCACTGACCCAGTGGGAGTGTGGGTTGAATATCCAGGCATGAGGAGGAAAGGGATATTTGCTCCCAAGTGGAAGGGACCAACTGTTTGACTGCTGCAGTCAGGGCTCTCTCTATCTCCTTGAAAGCTGGCCCCTTGAAGAGGGAAGGGAGCCTGGAACCAATAAAGACTGCCTCAGAACCATGGTCACTCTCCGCGCCAAAGAGTCAGCTCCCGAGACTGAAGCCAGAGCTGAGCTGATTTGTGCTGATGCTCCAAGGTGCAGATAAGGCTCTAAAAAATATAGGAGTTGAGCCTCGCCCCTCAGAGGTGACAGGACAGCTATTGCTCCAGAGATATGGATATCGCTGGAACCAATGCAGTTGGCACCAGGCGGTTCTGAGCTGAAACCTCTAAGGCTTTAGATGAAGTCAGAGGAGGAAAAACCAGAGGGGTCAAGGAAGGTTCAGCCCCAATATCTGTGGGGGCTGGAGCTGAAGAGGTATCTGACAATCCTCTCACCTAGAGTATCTTATTCACCAGCCTCTCCACAACATCCTCAGTTAAGCTTTTGGTGTAACAGGTAGAAAAGATGGAGGGAGACTTTGACCTTTCCAGGAAAGGGCATAGGCAACCTTCCTGGAAAGGGGTCAATAGAGGGAGAATATGACATTTTTGGGAGAATCATAATGGATGGCTCCTCAAAATCTCACTTGGTGCCGAGGTAGTTGGCAATGAAGGAGATGACTGCACCGGTAATTTTTGTGTGGAAGATTCAGCATAGTCCTGCACTGACATCTTAGGTGCTGAAGACTTAGTCTGATCTAATAATCTCTGTTCCATAAGTCCCTTGAGGACCAAAGTTTTGAGTACAGAGTCAGCTGGTTCCAAGGATTCTAATGGAACTGAAGACCTTGATCTTTTTGAAGATGGCGCTGAGGGAGTACAAGGCACTGACAGACTTCTCTTTTTTTGATTTCTCAACCATTTTAGTGGAGGAGGAAGAGGAAGACGGTGTAGACACATTAGTCTTGCTCTTGGCCTTTTCTGAGCCAGATATAGCCTCACTAAAGGTTGATGGAATCATACTCTTCAAAATTAGTTTATTATTATTTTTTAAACAGTTAGGGAAAGTAGAAGAATGAAACTATCAACAGTGATAAGATTACACCAAGGTGTTCAGAAAGGAGGGAAATAAAGGGCAGTGCAAGTTCAAAGACTTAGAAATGAATTGGGTAGAGTTATAAAGTTGAGTTAGTAGAGTAACTATAACAAAATAGGAAAGTATTTGGAATAATATGTCACAAATCACTTAGCTTGAGAGCAGTAGTGAATGCATCTGTCACTGAAAGCAGGAAATAAGATCTGGGGTAAATGGGAGAGAAGCATTGTGAGTAAGGGATAGGCACAAGAGTTTTTCACTACCACAAGCTTTAGTAAAGGTTGAGTCAGTTCCAATATTCAGAAGTGAGCCCATATGTTGAAGATAAAATGAAAATTGACAACATCATATGTGGATTATAAGCTACTACTGAGGGCTTTAGAACAATGGAGATTCCCTACTTTGCTCCCAGTGTACGATCTTACTGATTGTTTTGATTTGCAGGCTAGTTATAATGGGCTCCCTATTAAAAATGTAAGGCCTGATGGATGCTGCAAGTCCCAACACTTCAGAAATTAAACTGAGATTTTCTGGGAGAAAAGAAGTAAATTCCAAAGCTCACTACAGCACTTTTTTTTTGTTAGAGGAAATGAGCTCCTGCAACCCCCACTGTGGGGAATAAGCCCCCATACCGCTACTATGTCTGTGTGTGTGTGCGTATATATCTATAGCTAGATACACACACACGTATATATGTGTGTGTGTGTGTATATATATACATATATATATATATATATATATATATATATATATATATATATATATATATATATATATATATGGGTCCCTATGAGTTGATCGACAACTCAAATCAGCGACAGTGACTTCACCGACAAGTCACATCGCAGACATCGCAAAACACGGACGTTTACCGAGTAACAGATGCAAATTCGCTACTCATGCCTACCATGGTTTGTTAAGTGTGGCAGTGTCATGCAACCATGGTAGGCATGAGTACCGGATTTGCATCCGTTACTCGGTAAACATCCATGTTTTGCGATGTCGGCGATGTGACTTGTCGGTGAAGTCACTGTCGCTGATTTGAGTTGTCGATCAACTCATAGGGACCCATATATATATATATATATATGTGTGTGTGTGTGTATAGATAGATAGATCCAGAATGGGTCTCCATGGGCCATCATTCTTTGGGACTAGAAAAAGTCTGGAGTAAAAGTCCTTTCCCTTTTCTGACAGGGACAGGTTGGATAGTTCCTTGAGAGTGGGGACTGTCCAAGACTATTTGGAAAAGGGGTAGTTGGTCCTTCAGTGGCTGTGGGTTGCCTAAAGAGGGAGGAATGATCCAAGTCAAGAGGTAACCCTTTTCTATAAATGATAACATCCACTTGTCTGAGGAAATGCTTTCCAGACATGAAGACAAGTGAGAGAGTCTTTCGGATAGGGGGATTGAATCTGGAGGTGGTGGGAAGAAGGCAGGTAATCACAGACTACATGCCATGTCCTGAAACTGAAGTTTCAGAGCAGGCCAGGAAGAAGGCTGCTGCTGCTTCCTGGAGCTCTGTTTGCTCCTAGAATGAGGACTAGGAGCAGAATGTTTTCTGATGAAATGTATCTTAGTGGGATAATTCCTATGGAATTTAGGGATTGGAGATGCATGCAAATGCTTTAAATCCTGTAATTCTTTCCCTTTTTGCTGAAGGGTCTTGAAAAGCTCTGCCACTTTGGTCACAAATAGGGCAGAATTGTCCAGGGGTGCATCCAGAAGCTTAGCCCGGATATCATCAGGTAGGGGTTGGAGTCTCAGCTAAGAGTACCTCCTGAGCACTAAGGCAGAAGCAGCAGATCTGGCTGAAACCTCTACAGCATCATAACTGCATCTGATAGAGTGTCTTGTCACTTGAAAGGACAAGGAGATTAGGTTAGATATTTGAGCCTTAGTAGGTGAGTCTGGGAGATCAGCCAAAAGTTCAGAAACCTGAGTCAAAAGGACCAGGGCATACTTAGACATGCGTGTCTGGTAGTTAACAGCCCTAAAGGCCAAAGTGGTAGAGGTGTATACCTTTTTGCCAATGCATTTCATAGTCTTATTGTTCTTATTAGTGGGAAAGATAAAGATGGTAGTAGTCTGGAGGGCTTGCCTGCACAGACTGAAATAGTGCCATAGTCTGCGACAAGGCATTTAATCAGAACTTTGGCCCCTTCTGAGACCTTATAAAAACCTGTCAGGCCTTCTAGGGGCTGGGGGGGGGGGGGTAGGACTCAGGATTTTTAGAGGCTGCACTGAAGGCATCTAAAAAAGCTGGTAAGACTGTTGGAATGAAAGAAGGTGAAGGGATGTCCATTTATAAGAGTTCATAATACCTCTTTTGAACCTCAATCATTTCACTGGAGTCCCATTTAAAAAAAATTCTCATTCAAGAGATGGTTTCTCCAAAGGTGAGATTCTCTCCAGTGGAGTCTGTCTCGGCAGATTCCTCCTCTGGGGAAGCATACCCAAGAGGGGAAGGCATTTGAGAGGCATAGGAAAGGGAGTCTATGAGGCTTGTTTTTACTAGGCTGAGGAGTGATGATTCATCACTATATAGCAGAAATTCCCTGAGGCTCCAAGAGCAGAATAAGTTTTTTTTTTTTTTTACATTTATTTCATCAAATAGCACTTCTTAACTCTACTACATTTTACACTGTTATAAAGCTTATTTTTACTGTTTCACTGCATTTTTGTACTGTTTTATACTGTTAACTGTATTTTCATTGCTAGTGTTTCATTACTGTAATTGCATTTTTATTGAATTACTTAACTGTAAACTGCTTTTTCATACTGAGAGTTGTATTTTCTGTTTGTGAGTGGTTTTGTGAGGTTTCTGTGTTCTAGTCATGTAGCATAGTCTGGATAGAGGTCTGCTGTATCTAGGCCTGGCTGTTTTGCTTAGGTTTCCTGTGTCTCTGGCAACCATCTTATGCTGGTAGGGGCTTGTCTTCTCTGTTAGTGAGAGCAATAAAGCTGTCTGACCTTCTTCTAGCATGTGTAATTGGTTGAAAGTGCAGGGGCTAGCAGGATTGGGTAGTAATTTGAGCTTCTAGATTTTTCCATCTTTTCTGATATTTAAGCCTTGTATCTACAAGGGGCTGTGCTTGTTTTTACCAGGCTGAGGAGTGGTGATTCATTACTGTGACATAGCAGAAATTCTATGAGGCTCCAAGAGCGCAGTTTTTTTTTACATTTATTTCATTGAATTGTACTTCTTAATGCTTATAGTTGTGCTATACAGCTAATATGCTACATTTTGCACAGTTATAAAGCTTGTTTTTACTGTTTCACTACATTGTTGTACTACTTTACACTGTTTTAACTGTAGTTTCATTGCTAGGTAGTGCTTCATTACTGTAATAGCATTTTTATTGAATTAACAATAAAATGCTTTTTCATACTGAGAGTTGTATTTTCTATTTGTGAGTGCTCTAGCTGTACTTTCTGTGAGGTTTCTGTGTTCTAGTCATGTAGCACAGTCTTGATGTTGTATCCAGGCCTGTTTGTTTTGCTTGTTGAGTTTCCTGTGTTTCTGGCAGACATTTTATGCTGGTAGGGGCTTGTCTTCTCTGTTAGTGAGAGTAACAGGGCTGCCTGATCGTCTCTAGCATGAGTGATTGGTTAGTAATTTGAGCTTCTAGAGTCTTCCATCTTTTCTGGTATTTAAACCCTGTGTCTGCAGGGGGCTGTGCTTGTTTTTACAGGCTGAAGAGTGGTGAGTCATTAGTGTGATATAGCAGAAATTCCCTGAGACTCCAAGAATAGAATAATTTTTTTTTTTACATTTATTTCATTGAATTGCACTTCTTAACACTTATAGTTGTGCTATACAGTTAATATACTACATTTTGCACGGTTTTAAAGCCTTTTTTACTGTTTCACTATATTTTTTGTACTGCTTTATATTGTTTTAACTGCATTTTCATTGCTAGATATTGTTTCATTACTATAATTGCATTTTTATTGAATTACTTAACTGTAATTTTTTTTTTCACACAGAGTTATATATATTTTTTGAGTGCTCTATCTGTACTTTTCTGTGAGGTTTCTGTGTTCTAGTCATGTCGCAGAGCCTGGATAGGGCCCTGCTGTATCCAGGCCTGATTGTTTTGCTTGTTGAGTTTCCTGTGTTTCTGGCAACCCTCTTATGTTGGTAGTGGCTTGTCTTCTCTGTTACTGAATAACAGGGCTGCCTGACCTTCTTTAGCACAAGTGATTGGTTGAAAATGCAGGGGCTAGTAGGATTGGTAGTAATTTGAGCTTCTAGATTCTTCCATCTTTTCTGGTATTTAAACCCGGTGTTGTGCTTGTGTGCTCATTGCCCACTGCAGCTGCACTGGTTTAACCCATTGCAAGGTATCTCAGTTGCATTTTTCCCTTACCAGCACTCCTGTGTAACTGACACCCTCTCTTACAACTACTGTGTTGACTTTATCCAGGCCTTACTCACACCGATAGGTACTCTATTCTGATAGTACCCACTCTACCATCCTTGACTTCTCTTCAACAGATTCTGACAACCATGGATGGACAATTTCCTGTAGTTTCTCCTGCTAGTCTGGTTGATATGGACATCCTGAGACAGTGTAGCAACTACCTCATGTACACAGACAGCCCTCTTCTTCTACCACCTAGGAACACAAAATGTGAGAGATACAATTACATTAAGAACCTAGAATGTGTGCTGTCTCAATCACAAGCCAGTACATCTGGCACTGAGAAGGTTGTCTGCACACACCACCATACCAAGCACCACACATAGTACACATGCCTGTGTCTCATAGCCCCCAAGGCCCAGCCACAAACCCAACACATGCGTTCATAGGTGTTTACTAGGCCAACAACCACAAAGGCCTTTTTAAGCTTAGCCATGCATTCCCAAATATCTGATGAGTTCTGATACCCTTGATAAGTGTAAGCATGGGCCTGGGAGATGAACCATTTACAGGTTACCTGTTTGTATCAGAGACATAGGTGCCAAACCAGGGATAAATTTCTGGTTTCCCGTCCAAGTTGCATTTGAATTGGATTAGGGAGGAACTCTGCTTCACATGGATGGACAGTTTGTTCCACAGACTGAGTAGTCTCTGGAATACATACCTCTCTCTCCAGCAGGTCCTATTTATATCACAGACAATGTTCAAGTCTTTAGAATGGGTAATTCTGGTACTGTTTGTTTTGTGGATATGCAGGAGGTCCATCAGAGTGGGGTCTGACAATGCCCTGTATGCCAGGCATAGTTCTCCCCTCAAAAGCTGGTAGGAGACAGAATACAGGGATACGGCCTTGAGGCAGTCTGCATAGGACATATTACTTAAGCCCTGTATTCTTTAAGTGAGGAACTTCTGTGGACGTTCCAACTGTCGGATATGCCTGGTTAGGTACATACCAAAGGGGGCACTGTACTCAATGATAGGTCTGATGCATGCCGAATACAGTGGAACAATGACTTCCTTGGACTTAGATGCCATACCTTTGTTTATAAGTTGTGCAACATAGAATGATTTCCTCACCACTGTAGACACATGATGATCAAAGGCTAGATTACCATCTATGTGTGTCCCGAAGTCCCTGACTACTAGGTCAAATCTAAGGCATGTGTTGCCAATATAATAGTTACCAGGGATGGATGACTTCCCAAAGGATACTATTATACATTTCATGGCATTTAATTTTAGTCCATGACTCTGACACCAGTTGTTTGTCTGTGTCAGCCCCTCCTGGAGAACATTTGTGTCAGTGTGAGATTCAATGACAGCTCCTAATTTGCAATCATCTGCAAATTTAGTCAGCTAGAGACCACTGACACTGGCCTTGACTTCTGAGAAGAGCGGTCCAAGGACTGATCCCTGAGGGACTCCACTAGTGACTGGCCTCTTTGTAGAAGTGGACTCCCCATTTCTAACTTCCTGGGCTCTGTCTGTGAGCCACTATGTGTCAGTGAGAGCTAGTCATAGGAGAGACTATCATGAGAAACACAGATGTGCCCCACACCAGGCAAGACACAGGGAAAGTTGCTAGAATATGCCATATCACTCATGCACTCAAGTCTCTTAACAAGTACTGTTTTGACTCTGCATAGTCCATGTTGGTGTGAATGACATGAGATGTACATCTCTGGACTATATGAAGAGAGACATGATTGAGCTCGCTGAATGTATGTCCCTAGCCTTGAGCAGCATCCTACTTTCACCCAGAATGATGCCTCAATACAAACAAAAATGACTGACTAACAATTGGCTTAGTTTCTGGTGTCATTCCAAGGGGATCTAGTACCTGACAGCCTGGGAGGGCATGACTGACAAACCACAATGCTTTGCCAGAGATGGCCTTCATCTGTCTCCCCTGAGCTTTAGGCCTATAGCAAAGGCTCTTGCTCCCCATTAGTGCCTTTTTTAGGCAAAATCATGAGGACAAAATTACCAACGTGAAAAATTCTTCTAAACGAAATTTAAAGGGCATGCTGCTAAATGCTAGAAGTCTTTACATGAAACTGCACTCATTGCAAGTATTCCTTGCCCTGAAAGATGCTGACATTTGTGCAGTCACTGAAACCTGGTTCAAAGCTGCGGAGAGCACCCCAGCCTTACCAGGTTACTTGTCCTACCATACTTTCAGACCCCAAATGGGCTACAAAGCCAAAGGAGGTGGAGTTTCAATTTTTATCAAAGACATACAGACCTCCAGGCTGGTCAAACAGTATGATGCACAGAAGACACTCCAGGTGCAGTTAACTGTTGACAAAACACCTATTCAAATCATAGCTAGCTACAGACCCCCAACCATGACTCAGGAGGCCCACTCCACCTATCTGGACTTACTTGAATCCATCAAAATTCAGTCCTCTAACCCCTGATCCTGAGTGACTTTAACTACCCAACCAGAGAGTGGAAGACCAATTCTAGCTCAAACACAAACATCCAGAAATTCCTCAGTGATAATGCATTGGATCAGCTGGTCGACACTCCCCAGAAGAGGTGAAATTATCCTGGATCTGGTAGTAACCAACATGAGTATCCACTGTAGCACCTCTACAGTGTCATCCTCCTTGGTAAGATCCGACCATAAAGCAATCACTTTCAAAGTCACCATCTCTCCTGACCCCCCCCCCCTTTCCAGGGTCAAACAAATAAAACATTTCCAAAGCTGACAACAACCTCCTGAGAGCAGGTATAAGTAGCTTCACAGCCACCATCCCTTCAGTTGGAACAAGCACTAATGTCCAAGCCTACATCAAAAAACTATACAAGCACCTGTATAGCTGCATAAACTCAGCAGTACCTGACAGGACCAAATCATCTTCCTCAAGGAAGAGTACATCTGTCTGGTGGACAGCAGCAATAAACAGACTATAATAAAAGGAAAGAAATTGCTGTCCAGGACCAAGAAGGAGCAGGTGTCAAGTTGGAAGCAATCTCTCCTTTGTCTGAACAAATGAATAAGGTCACTGGTGAAATCCTCTAAGGCTAACTTAGAGTCCAAATTGGCCACATCCACTAAAGGCAATCTTCGCATAAGTCCACAATCTCAAAGGTAACTCCTAAGCCTGCTCTGAATTAGTGATCAAGACTACCACATACACAAATGCCATAGATATAGCCAACCTGCTAGCAGACAAGTTTAGTGAAAATTTCACCCCCCCCATCAGTAAACCAGGACATCTCCAGCACCTGCCATCTGCTCATCACCAAGGAGCAGGTCATTAATGCCCTCTCAAGTGAAAAAAATTACAGCCTCCATAGGACCAGACAATATCCCTGACTGTGTCCTACATGAACTCAGGCAAGAGCTCTCAGCACCACTAGGCGCCCTATTCCACCAAAGCCTATGCACCCGCTTTGTCCCAGCAGAATGGAGGACAGCCGCTGTCATACCTTTACACAAAAGTGGAGCATCCACTGGCCCAGGCAATTATAAGGCCATCAGTCTAACTAGCCTGATCTACAAGGCCATGGTACGCATTATCATGGACCATATAAACAAGGACATTAGCAACCTCCAAACACTGATCCCACATAATTTGGTTTTGTAAAAGAGAGATCATGCCTGTTAAACTTGGCCACCTTCTTTGAAACAGTCAACAAAGCCATGGATGAGGGAAAGACAATGCACACCATCTACATTGACCTAGCCAAAGCCTTCACCACCATTCCCCACTTGGGCATAGTAGATAAACTCTCCCAGCTAGACATAAACCTATATGTTACCAGATAGGTAGCTAACTGGCTCACTGATAGAATCCACTCAGTCAAAATAGGGGAAGCCACCTCTAGTAGTAGACCCATAACAAGCGGTGTACCCCAAGGATCGGTCTTGAGGCCTCTACTGTTTGGGATATACTTTTCTGAGGTGCAAGCCAAAACCAGTGGTCTGTGGCTGACCAAGTTTGCAGATGACTGCAAGCTGGGCACTGTTATAAATTCCCCTAGTGATGTGAACATCCTCCAAGAGGGCCTAACCCAAACTAATGACTGGTGCCAGAAGCATGGCCTCAAACTGCATGCCAAGAAATGCATCATTATCCCCTTTGGGGGAAATGGTGTCCCCACTAATTGCATTAATAATAACATACTAATCGCATCAACAACAACATACCAAGCATGCAATCAGTTGTGAGGGACTTGGGCACCCAGGTTGATACAACATGACTTTTGACCACCACATTGCCTCCATTATACGGGAGACTTTCTACATAGCCCACCTCATAAGTAAGGGTATTTTATCCAGGAACAAGGAGGTCATAACATCTCTGTGCTCCTTCCTTATCAGACCCATTATCGAGTACAATGACCCGTCTGGCATGTACCTTGCCAAGAACATGTAGCAGGTGGAGAGACAACAGAGACCAGGAAAAATCCAGGGTCTCAAACACCTGTCCTATACAGATAGGCTAAAAGCCCTGTCCCTCTACTCAGTCTTGTGCAGAATGCTCAGAGGTGACCTGTGTCTGGCATACAAGGCCATCTCAGACTCAGCCTTGATGGAGTTGCTGCATAACCATAAGTAAAACTCCACTCGCACAACCCACATGCAAGGCTTCAACCTGGTCTGTGACATTAATAGAACTTGGCGGGATAGATTTGTGTCCTGACTCCCCCATTTATGGAATAGACTCCCTCTCCATGTCAAGCAGAGTGCCTCACTAGCGCTCTTTAAGAGGAACCTGGATGGGAAACAGAAAATATACCCATGGGATCCCACCTGTGTCCCTGCTGGACAGGGAAAACAGGTGCTGACTTTGTGGGAACATGGGTGAAATTCTGGGCTAGGCTTATAAGAGCCTCCGAGCTAATAGCCTCGTATTGTCCTATGAAGAGGAATCTGAAGAGTCTTCAGCTTCAAGTGGAAGAGGATCTTCAGTCTGAGACCTAGGATTGATAACTGGAGGGACAGCCAGAGGGGAAGCAGCTACTGAAGGCCTAAGGGCCATGAAGGCATTAAATAAGCTCTGGGAGAAAGCTTGCTAATCAGGCAGGCTTTCAGAAGGTGGAGACATGTTTTGTCTTTTGTTTTCTTTTTAAGGAAGAGACAGGCCTGGAGTGCATAGGGCCTAGGTTCAGATTATTCTATAGCAGTGGAAGAGCCAGTCTGGACATCTGTTGCAAGCCAAGGATCCCCCTTGTCGGCACCCGATGTCTGCATAACCTCTATGGACATGCTTTCAGCCCTAGGTTCTGCAGCCTCCAGAAGGGTACCCACTATACCTGAATCATCTGGTTCTGTACATTCCTCCAGGTGAACATCGGCCACAGGGGGAATGTCTGGTGGACAAGGTACAGCAATAGGTTCATGCTTGGAAACTTTGGCCTTCTTTTTTGGTGGCTTGACGGTCTGACTGGACATCTCTTCCATCATCAGAGCCAGGCATTTAAGATTCTGGTTTTCCAAATAGATGTTTAAAGCATACAGGCATCCATGAAGAGTCTTAGGAATGAAGGCCTGACAAATTACACAGGTTTTATGTTTATGGTTGGGCCCTAGGAAGAAAATGCAGAGGTTGTGGGCATTCTTATGGGGGATCTGATGTCCGGACATACACTTTCTTTTCTTGGATGACATAAACCTGAGCAGGCATGCAGCGACCAAAATAAGAAAAAAGGCCCCAACAAGGTACTTAAACATGATGGATCCGATGGCAGGATGAGCTGACATTTGACTGGTGGCATTGAAGTTCTGGGGAAGGTACATGCAGACATCACTTTTATGGCTCATGCACCCTACGTCCAATGTGAGACATCCCACGTACCTCACAGTGACTAAAGCTTTTGTATACTGGCCGGACGTTCAGGTAGAATAGCAGAGGATAACTCAAAGGTTATGATTCTGCAACATGTGAATAGGACATTACTTAGAATGAAAGATGTGAATTCAGTAGCAGATAATCGGACAGAATTTACATATCATTTAAATCAGGAAAAGTTAGCTATATTTGCAAATGATATTAATTTGTAGTTCATAGAGCCAGTAAAGAACATTTTGGTGTTGTGGAACATTTTGACGCAAATTCATGTTTTTGAGATACAAAATTAATGAAAAGTAGGTACCCACACAAGAACTGGTTCAGCAATATCCATATTTATGGGTGCAGGACAGGATGAAATATTTAGATGTATGGATTAAAATAATTCTGTTATGGCAGTTAAGAATATGTGGGGGAACAAGACTAAACAACTGAGAAATTTTGAAGTTTTTGATTATGGACATGAATAGTAAGATACAATCAGTGAAAATGTTTTAAGTCCCTTTAATTTTATACATATGTGAGGAATATTTTTATCAAACAAATGTGAAGTTCTGGACAATAACAAAGAATTTAAGGAAAACAGTTGGGCAAGACTTAATAGAATGTGATGGTTTGGATTACCTGATTTGAAGGTATACTTTGAAGCTACACAATTAAGACTCATTTATATTTATTTACATATATATATATATATATATATATATATATATATATATATAAACATAAACACAAGCAGAAGGTTATAAATCAAAGTGGAAAGGAATGATTATGACACAGGGAATTTGAGAAATAAGGAAACAGTAGGATTTTGGATGCTGACCTTAATGAGAATAACAACAATCATACAGAATATTATATTCATAAAGTTGCAGAAAGTATTCTAAAAATTAAGCCAACACAGGAATGTAGAGAGGTGATTTTTGCCTATAGGGATGTCTGCAAACAGGGATAAGAAAACAGGCAAAGGGGACTGAAATTTACTGAAATAAATAGACTAAAGTTCCAAGATATTGGGAGCAAATAAATAGCCAGGGAAAGAGTGGGATGAGTCCAAGCAGATGTTTGGACTGTGGGGTAGATTGCCTTCCCTACCAGGGACTGACATCAGAGTATAGGCAAAAAGTAATAAATAGGGCAGTGCTAAGTGAAAGACCAGCTCTGGTAGAGTTTTTGTCAAGTCTACAAGAGAAGCTGCATTAAAACTTGATAATTAGTAGGGCATATGAAATATTGCAAAATGATGACTTCGCCATCCTGGGTTTGTCCCAAATAAATAATTGTGCCAAAATCATGGACTGAAACTAAATGCCAAAAAATGCATTATTGCATCCTTTGGGAAGTCATCACATTGACAATACACCCCTAAGAGTTGATCCATTAGTTCAGGATTTGTGAAATTATGTCTCCAGTGACCTAACGTTTGACCAACATGTGTCCATTGTTGTAGGAGAGTCTTTCTAGATACCTTATAAACCAAGAGACATTGTTTTTAATTCTAGAGATATCATTGTCCTTCTTTGTTCAGCCCTCATTAGGCCAGTCATTGAATATAATGCTCTCTTTGGCATTTATCTGTCCACATACAATGGAACAACTGGAATGGCCACAGAAATACCTGACTAAAAGGATTCAAGGTCTAAACAGCATGTCCTACATGGACCAACTCAAAGCCCTGTCAGTATACATGGTATCCTACAGCTTAACAGGTGAACTGTGTCTGTATCCAAGGATTCATACCATCCATTACTGATGGACTTAATGCGTATCAGCAAGTCAAATGTCATCACACATACTTGGATGAGGGATCTAAACCTCTTCTGCAACACCAACAGAATGGTTTGGAACAGATATATCTCAAAGGGATCCATACAAATCCCCGACGCCACTTTCTGCCGAAGCAGAAATCACCGAGCATACATAGCCGAAAGTGCTGTTCACCAAAGCAGCACTTTCAGTTATGTATGCTGGTTGTGCCAGTCGCACTACAGTGCAGTTAAGGGAGAATTCCCTTTTCCCCACTGTAGTGCGACCTCGGAGTGAGAATATAAAAGTAGGGGAGTTGTGGGAGGCACATGGGGGCTTGCCCCCCTGCATAAAAGAAGATTGTGTTTTTTTTTTTTTTTGAAGGGACTTTAACGAAAACGCTTTTTTGGTGAAAGCGCTTTTGTTAAAGTGCATTCAGGTATTGTGGATTTGGACTATTGAACTTTCGTTCAATAGTCCTAGATCCATCTCACACAGGACACCACTGTGCTGCAACAGACTATCTCCATTCACATAAAACAAAGTTTATCCCTGTCTATATTCAAGCTCAACTTAGATCTTTTACCCCAGGATTGCCCCCTCCTACTACTAATGGACAAAGGCAGCTCCTAAATGCTTTATCCCATGCATGGATCCCCTCATATTAGCTATGGTATGATCCCACTTGCATGGGATGGGTATGGCCAACTTATAGCCAAAAGGGATATATATATATATATATATATATATATATATATATATATATATATATATATATGGAAAATGGCCAGGCATCTACCTATGAATCTATAAGAATCCATCAGAGAAGGTTAGAAAAGATTGGGAAGACAGGCTGGAAAGGCAATTTACAAAGGAACAATGGAAGGACATCTATATGGCTCCCAAACATGCAACAAAGCCAGAAGGTTTAGGATTTTTGCTTGCAAGTGCATATATAGGTATTTTACACCCCAAGCAGACTTCAGATATTTTTTTTCCACTTTACATAGCAAATGCTGGAGGTGTATCTGGAAATAAACAGATAACTGGGAACATGCTTTTTGGAAATATAATGAGCTGGCAGATTTTAAACTATATGATACTCTGTCAGAAATATTGAGGGAGAAAACGGCTATAATGAAGGAAATTATTCTTTTAAATTGGAACACAATCTGAATTGCCTATGCCTTACTAGGTTTAATGCTACTGGCTGTTAAAAAAAAGTTACTAGAAAATGGAAATCAGAATCTAATCAGTTGTAAAGGAGATACAAAATAGACTAGGGATCTTTAGGAAAGGGAAGAAATAAATGGAATTTGTGGGATCAATGTATGAAGAATAATGTTCAGGAGGATTGAGGTTTAAGAGAAGGCAGGAAGTTAGCAATATATGTAATGCTGGAGTAAAGAGATAAAACAAACATACTGTACAGTAAATGAATATTACAAATGTTAATACTGCTTTTCATTTCCATTAATGTGCTTACCTGTACTAAGTAATAATTTAATAAAGGTGTTTAAAAACAAATTATGAATGTGCATTAAAAAGATAGGTAATCTAGTTAAGAAGTGCATGGATTAATTACAGACCTCTACGATAGTCATGTTTCTCTTGCCAGTATTACAAGTGCCACCATCAAAAAGAAAAACAGGTCATTCAGCAGGGAATTTTCCCAGTTGCTCAGTGCATACCCTGTAAAAACCTCATTATCCCAACATCAAAGAAGTGGCAGAGATAGATGTTTGGTCAGTTTTGGTCCATGGAGCAAAGCAACAGAATTAAGTTTGATTTTGATTAACCTGCCCATTTTTGGTCTTTGAGGGAATACATTAGGCTTTTTAGCTTTTAACAAGGAAATATGGACTTCCATCTCAGAAGTTTGGTGCTGAATCATATTCTACATGAAGCTGCCATTCCCTTCACCACAAACCCACATTTTTTAGGCACACCCCTATGGGACTACCTATCTTGTCCCAGAGTTTATACCCTGCCAGGATAGCTGGAGGTTGTTAAATGTTCTTTTCCATACCTCTTATGTTTGCTGACTTTGTCCTAAAATGCATTTTCAAGGTAATCACTCTGCCTCTCACCATCATGTCAGCTGGTAGACCCTGACTTTGCAACCAGGATGCTTACTTTTTTATTCAAAGTCACAGAACTACCAAAACTTTTTTTTTCTGGTTTATGGTGAACCCTCATTACAGCTGCTAGTTTCATCTACTTTCTGCTTCATATCCTCTATTCTAGGACTTTCGTCTGAAGCGTAACAGAGGCATTAGTCATATCTGCAGGTAAGGTGTTAAAAGTTTTCCATACATGGAGAAGCTGTTGTTTTTTTGAAGGATAAGCTGAAGTGATCAGCAACTTTACCATTCAGGTGTGTGCTCAACTGGGGAGGATGTTCTATAAACCACAACATATAGAATTTATATGAGCTTTTCTGGACTCCAGAGCACAGGACTTTGAAGTTTTGAATGTCATGAAATAGAACTATTTTCATCAGTACATTCATGCAGTTCCTGGATCACATTCACATTGTGTCCTGCTACCATGCACTCCCCTAGATTCATATGTGCATTAAAAAATATGATGGTTATATTTCAGTGAACCACTTCTTAAAGTCTCCAAACAAAACCAAAAATGAACTGGGCAGAGTAGCTGTTTAACACATGCTGTAACTATTAAATCTGGTACCTAGGCCTTTTGCCTTCAATTCTCCAAATCCTGAAGATATGGCAGTGCCTGAAGCAGACAAGACCTACTGTGGTCTGTTCAAACCTCAGTCTGCATGCTTTCTGATTTACCTTCCTTTCTCATATGGTGGAGATCATCACAAGGAATGTTTTGAGTGTTGGAGGAACAAGACTGTGCAAGATACCTGGTCTACTTCAGCTGTGGCCTTCAAATTAACTTGTGTGAACTTTCTGAGAAGTGCTTAGAGAGTTTTTTTATATTTTTCTGACCAAGGGCTACCATCCGATCTGAAGTAGTTAACTTCATTTGATTAGCAACTTGTGGGTATCGGATCCGACCTGGATCTGAGCCAGCAGCTTTCCAAGCTAAAGATCTGAGCTCTCAGCTCCTCCCCCTTACCCATAATACCCTGCTACCTCCCTCCAGTCCCCAGATCTCGTTTGCCGCAGCTTCTTGAAGCACGAGTGACGAGCTCTTGGCTGTTTAGGTGAGAGTAAGTTGGGGAAATTTCTAAAATTTCCGTCAAATTTGTAGCGCTTTTGTGTGTGTGTGTGTGTGTGTGTGTGTGTGTGTGTTTCAGACCCTTAGTTAAGTTAAATCAGTTTTGGTTTTTTTCATTGAAATTTAGTGTGTTCCCCTTCCCCTTACTGTGTGTTAGGGTGTGTGCGTGAGTGTCATGGCCGAGGGCCCTACGGCCATTTTTTCAAAATGCGCTGAGTGTGGTCATAAGCTGTCCCCAGCGGATGGCCACACTCAGTGCGTTCTTTGCCTGGGGGTAGCCCATTTAACATCGGGCTGCCAGATTTGCACGGCCTTTAACCCCCGGGCTCTGAGAGACAGGAGGAACAAGCTAATCCTGGTGGGACTCTTGCTCATGGATTCTTCCTCCTCTCTCTCAGTGGCGCCAGTCACGGCTGCGACTGTCCAGCCTTCAGCTCCCCCTTCCCTAGCTGGGACTCAACCTCCCGCTGTTTCCCAGGGAGAGGGTGACTCTTCTAAGAAAGAGAAGAGGTATAGAGAGAGGGAGAAAGAGAGCAGAGATAGACATAAAAGTCACAAGCGGCGGGCCGAATCAGCCCCTTTGGCCCCACCGGCTAAACTGATCTGTTCCCACATGAGGGTTTCCAGGTCTTCCCCCTCTTGGTTCCGTTCTCCACGCTTCTCTCCGGAGGAAGAGTCACGGTCACCTTTGAGGTCGTCTAGGCAGCCTTCCCGGCCTGCCTCGGTGACTTCTTCTAGGTCTACTAGGAGTCTTTCCGACGCGGATATGGACCGGATGATGTGTCGATTCCTGCAGGCCCAGATGCAGATGGGAGTGCTCTTGCCTCCCCCCTCTCCAGGGGGGAGCTCGGCCCCTTTCTTTGCACCTATCGCTCCTTCTCTGATCCACTATCGGGTTTCGGAGCTGTCGGATCAGAGTAGTCTCGGAGCCAGGGAGTCGGCGCCGATAGTAGTTGCTACTTTGACGCCGGCCTTACCCTCGAGTTTATCGGGTCATCTTTCAGACCTGAGCTCTTGGGGCCAAGAGCCGAGCTTCAGATCCGCAGGGATGAGTGTGTCTTCGGCTCTGTTGCGGTCAGAGCACACTTCCCTTTCGGGTCCGATCGCATCAGCTCTGGCGCCGGTCCTCACATTGGAGCCGAGGGGACTGCTCTCGGAGCTCAGGGAGAGTGGTTCACCTTTGGCCTTCAACGTGGTGGAGAGGGTGCTGTCGAAGAGTTCGAGGTCCCGAGTTCGTGCTACAGATCCACCCTTCATTCCCTCGCATATGGGCCTGTCTTCCATCGTCCGGCCCCAGGGACAGCCTGCGTCTGCACCCAGCTAGTTCCTGTACAGGAACATGACCCTGTTGGTGAGCCCTCCTCAGACAGTCCCGTCGAGGAGGTCCCTCACAAACGAAAGTGTAAAAGGAGGCACTTGGACTCCCCCCAGTCCCTCATGGAGGACACTGACTTAGAGGAAGGGGAAGGTTGCCCCAGGTCGCCCCCTGAGGACGTCTCCTTTGGAGACATTATGGAGATGCTGTGCATTAGAGGGGGGTGGTCAGCCCAGAAACCTTCCTCGGATGAGTCTGTGTTTCTGGAGTCATTTGACGCAGGCCCGTCTACCTCTTGGGTGTCCACTCCGGCCGACCCCCTGGTAGACCTGATTACTACCAGGGCATGGAAGGAGCTGGACACTGTGGAGCCAATCCCTAGGAGACCGGATAAAATCCTTAGTCCCCCCGCAGACAAGCCGGTGTGGAATAAAGGTTCTCCAGTAGATGCCATGGTGGTGGCAGCTGCCACCAAGAAGGAACTGGTGCAAGAAAGTTCCTCGGTCCATCCTCCTGATAAGGAGTCTTGTACGATGGACCACATTGGAAAGCGGACGTTTGCTTCAGCCATCTTTTCCAAAAGGGCGTTGAATTACCTGGCACATGTCATTAGGCTTGAGAGAGATCTGATAAAAGAGTACGCTGGGTCTCCCCCAGAGTCCATGGCAGCCAAGGACAAACGAACCTTCTCGGCTCCAACTTTGCGGAACTCTTCAAGGCGTCCTTCGCGAATGCTCCCTTTGATGGTTCTACACTGTTCGGCAAGACCATCCGCGATACGCTACTCCAGAGTGAGAAAGACTGCAAAATGCTGTCTGCTGTCAGAATCCACTTCTCGGCTCCTCAAAGGTCCTGCTCAAGGAACCAGAGAGTACAAAAGATATGGTTCCGGAAGTCTCAGCAGTCCCATTCCACTCCGGACCCTTTGTCCTTCAGAGGCAGGGGAGGACAAGGTGGATGCTGGCCCAGAGGCAGAGGGGGGCCGAAGAATTTCGGGTTGAGAGAACCCTTCTCCAACCGACCCGCACAGCAACCCTGAGGGGTTGCCCAACTGCCCCTCTCTGGAGGCAGTCGGGGGGAGTTTTTTGCAACATCTAGCAAGTTGGGAGTCCATTGCTACAGATCGCTGGGTGTTCCAAATAATATCCAGAGGTTACTCTATCCCCTTCATGAATCGTCCCCCTCTAGGGAAAAAGGCCATCCAGCACATCCCCCCAGGGCAGTCCGGGTCGGGCAATTACTCTAGGTTCTTTTTGGTGCCAAAAAAGACGGGGGACTTAAGGCCAATTCTAGACCTGTCAACTTTGAACCTGTTCATTGCCAAAGAGAAATTCCGGATGGTCACTCTACAATCTATTCTCCCCCTTCTGCAGGAGAATGATTGGATGTGCTCCATAGACCTCAAGGATGCGTATTACCACATTCTCATGGACAGGTGATCCAGGAGGTTTCTCCACTTTCGGCTGGGGGCCAGTCATTATCAGTTCAGGGTCCTCCTGTTCGGCCTCACCACAGCCCCCAGGGTGTTCACCAAGGTCATGGCAGTTGTGGCGGCCCACCTGAAACTTCAGGGAATTCAGGTCTTTCCATACCTGGACGACTGGCTCCTCACCGCCCCCACCAGGCATCTACTGTGTTTTGCCAGGGATTATTTTTTACTCTTGGCCCGTCACCTAGGCATTACCATAAATTTCAGGAAGTCGTCTCTTCATCCTGTTCAGGTTCTGGATTTCATAGGGGCCAGAATAGACACACTTCATTCCAAGGCCTTGTGGACAGGCTTTGCACCTTATCACTTCATGTAACAGTGCTTCTACAGTCCCCAGCCCCACCTGCGGAATTAGTCCTGAGAGCCCTAGGATCCATGGCGGCAGCCATCAGCCTTTCACCTCTTGCCCATTTGCACATGAGAGTTCTTCAATGGACCTTTCAGGTTCAATGGTCCTTCCTTCTACATCCATTGGATTCACCTATTCCCCTCAGCAGGGTTTGCAGCGACTCCCTTTTTTTGCTGGCTTCATTCCCGAGAGCTTCGGGAAGGGAGACCGTTCGTGATGCCTCAACCCCAAGCCACGGTGACCATGGATGCTTCTCGCCTTGGGGGGGGGGGCACTGCATGGGCAGAACCGTCCAAGGCACATGGACCCCTATAGAGAATGTTCTGCATATCAATGTTCTGGAGATGAGGGAGGTGCTTTTAGCATTGCAAGCTCTTCAGGACCTTCTTCCTCCGGGGACTATTGCAATTCAGACAGACAACATGGCGGTGGTCTGGTACATCAACAAACAGGGAGGAACCAGGTCTTACCCTCTTTGTTGTGAGGCCATGAGAGTTTGGGAATGGGCAATTTCCACCAACCGTTTTCTGATAGCAACGCACATTCCAGGTCGGTCCAACATTCTAGCGGACAAGCTGAGTCTATCTATTCTCACACCTTACGAGTGGTCTCTGAACCCCTTAGTAGCGAAACAGATCTTCCTCAGATGGGGTCAGCCTTGCTGCAATCTCTTCGCGTCTCCTTCGAATGCAAAGTGCAGCAAATTGTTCGCTCTAATTCCCCTACCGGGGGAGAGCCCCAGAGATGCTCTAGTTCATGCTTGGCCACCCAGTGGTTTTTATGCTTATCCTCCTCTCCCACTAATGATGAAATTTCTACAGAAAGCTCGTTGGTTGGGGAGCAAACTAATCCTCATAGCCCCATTCTGGCCTCGTCAGATCTGGTTCCCGTATCTACGGTCTCACATCATAGCTCCTCCTTGGGTCTTAGATCCCATTCCGGATCTGATTTCTCATCCTTCGGGATTGCAAACTCTGAATCTGGACAACCTTAAGCTTACGGCTTGGTTGATCCAGTTCCATTAATGGCTAGGACTCCCGTTATCTCGTCTCCCGTAAAATCTATCCCATAAGGGGCACATAAGCCCTCTACCAGGAAGATCTACAACAGTAAATGGAAGCGTTTTTGCATCTGGGCCAGACATAGGAATTTGGACCCTTTTATGTCTCCCATTCCAGCAGTTCTTGAATTTCTGTCCTACATTTTTCATCAAAGGGCCAGTTCTTCTACTGTGAAGGTTCAGATGGCGGCCATTTCTCATTTCCATATCAGGGACAACCTTGGACCCTTGGCTTCCTCTAAGATATGCAAGACATTCTTGAAGGGCACCTTTCTGTTAAGACCTCCTGTCAAGAATGTGGTTCCTCCATGGGACCTAACCTTAGTTCTTCAGGCTCTAACTGGCCCACCCTTTGAACCTGCAGCCTCTGTTGACTTAAAATTCTTATCTTGGAAAACTGCCTTCTTAATTGCAATTACTTCAGCTAGAAGGGTATCTGAACTTCAGACCCTTTGTACAAAACCTCGTATCTGGTCTTCCATAAGGACAGAGTATCTGTCAGGACTAATCCTGCCTTCTTGCCTAAAGTGGCCTCCGAGGCTAATATCAATCAAGCCATCAATTTGCCTGTTTTCTTCCCCAACTTTCAAAACAAAGGGGAATACAGACTGCACTTGTTAGATGTGCATAGACAATTGCGATTTTATTTGCACAGGACAGCTGCTTCTCCCAAATCGGAGCAACTATTCGTTTCTTTCGCTAAGCCATCCTTAGGCAAGTCAGTTACGAAAGTTACTTTAGCTAGATGGATATCCCACTGCATCTTACACACGTATAAAGCTTCTGGTCGGCCAGAACCCTTGGGGGGTTCATGCTTACTCTACCCGTTCTATGGCTACCTCTGCAGCATTTTGGTCAAGAGTTCCCTTAGATAACATCTGTTCAGCGGCTACTTGGGACTCTTCTCATACCTTCATTTCACACTACAAGCTGGATCTGATATCCAGAGGGAGGGCAGCCTTTGGCTCCACAGTGCTCCGGAATATTCTTCCTTGAGGACCTCCCAGGTTTTTTGGTAGCTGGGGACTCTGTCCCACAGGTTGCTGATCAAATGAAGTTAACTACTTCAGATAAAGAAGTTATGTACTCACCATAATGTTCCATCTGAGTAGGTAACTTCATTTGTCAACAACCAACCCCCCCCTCCTTCCCCCTAACCTGTTTCGTGGTCATCGTCATGACAGAATGTCTTCCTTCTGTTAGGCATCAGGTTGGCATTTCTCTTTTCGAGTATGGTTTGGCTGTTTGTTGCTTGACAAGTTGGCAAACTTGATCTGAGGACTGGAGGGAGGTAGCAGGATATTATGGGTAAGGGGAGGAGCTGAGAGCTCCGATCTTTAGCTTGGAAAGCTGCCGGCTCGGATCCAGGTCGGATCCGATACCCACATGTTGCTAACAAATGAAGTTACCTACTCAGATAGAACGTTATGGTGAGTACATAACTTCTTTATTTAAGTCAACAACTTTTGTATGGTATTTTCAAGCAAAAGGAAATATGGATAAGGATTTTGCAAAATATGCAGCAAACTAGTGTTCTTGTCATGGATATTAAAGTACTATTTTTCATTTTCATTTGTCCATGTTTCATACTTTTAGAACTTTAGTGAGTATTAGTCATTGTGTTTCTCTGAGCAGTTATATTTTTCTTTGGCAAATGTGAATGTTCTAATGAGGCCATTTTGAGAAGATCCGCAATACAACTAGAAAGGTGAAAACTAAATAGTGTAAGAAGATAATGCATAACTATATGTTGTGTCTGCATAGTAAAAGCAAGTTCAGGTAGATGGGTTTTTAATTTTTGCCAGAACTTTACTATGGACTATCACACAATTATATTGCTTGCAAAGAAATATTGATGCTAACATTCTTGAGAGAAAGGGGAATTAAGTGGCATGCAGGCAGAAATAGTAGACAACTGTAACGTTACAGGGGAATATGCTAGTTCAGTTTTGAGTAGCTCACTTAAGTAGGACAGAATTGTGGGGACTTCCACCTGGAGAGGGATCTCATTCCTTTTAAGAAACCAAGTAGAAAATCTTTTCTGTTTAGAGATGAAGACTTTCTTCTTGTATGTTTTCTCAGCTGCTGGAGGACCTGAAGCACATCCTCAGAAAACTAGTGTTTGAAAGGAATTAAAATTGTCATCCAGTGGCAGGCTGTGATCATATAAACTGTGATGAAGTAGATTCAAAGAAACTTTATTGTCATTTAGGACCACACACGTACAGCCTAAAAATTACAATGAGAAATGCAGTGCAAATAACATAAGAAAGGAAATAACACTTATGACATGCAAGTAGTTCACATTACATAAACACATTAAATACCCATTATCAAGTGATAAATAATAAATACCCACCACTAAACCCCTACACTGTTAAGATACAGACTAGAGACTAGTGAATAGCAGCTGTTCAGTTACCATATTGCACTTGTTAACCTTAGACGTGACTCAGTATAGCCATCATATTACATAATAGTAATGCTGGCAGTAATTGCTCTGAGCAGCAGGGTTAAATAAAAAAAAAAAAAAAAAAAAAAAAAAAAAAAAGAGGCTTCAATGTATCAGGTATTATGGTTGGTGTCTGTATTAAGTCTCACAGCTGTAGGATATAAACTATTCCTGAATTTGATAGTCCTACAGCAGAAGCTGCGGTACCTCCTTCCAGACGCAAGCTGTGGGCCAGATCAGCAAGTATTTTATATGTTCTCTTTCTTGCTCTTATAAAGAAAAGCTCCTGAATAGAAGAGAGGCTTGTGTTCAAGATTTTCTCAACCACCCTCTGTAGTTTCTTCTTCTCAGCAGCTGTTGAACCATGCTATGACGCTGCTAGTGAGGATGCTCTTGATAGCTCCCCTGTAAAACATGGTAAGAGCAGACAGTGGGAGCCTGGCCTTTTTGAGCCTTCTCAGGAGTTGAAGCCTTTGTTGAGCCTTCTTGACTATACAGTTGGTGTTAGCAGCACAGGAGAGGTCATCAGAGATGTGAAGGCCCAGGAACTTGGTTGTTTTGACTGTCTCTACTACCTCCCCTTTGATAGTGAGTGGTTGGTGAACTGTTGCCTTTCTCCTGAAGTCCATAACCATGTCTTTGGTCTTATTAACATTCACATCCAGATTGTTCCTGTCACACCAGGCAAAGTGTCCACCTTATCCCTGTAGTTATGTTCATTCCCACCATTAATGAGACCCATGACTGTGGTATCAGCAAATTTTACAATATGGTTTGACTTATGTTTTGCAGTGCAGTCATGGGTGAGGATGGTGAAGAACAAGGGGCTGAGCACACAACCTTGGGGGACACCAGTATTCAGGACTGTGCATTGAGAGGTGTTTCCAGCGCATGTCCATTGGGGTCTACCAACCGGAAAGTCAAGAGTCCAGTTACATAGGTGCTTGTTTATCCAAAGTTTCACAAGTTTATCCACCAGTTGCATCGGTATCACAGTGTTGAATGCAGAACTGAAGTTGATGTACAGCATCCTCACTTAGTTTCTCCCTTCTAGGCGTGTTAATGCAAGTTCCACAGTCAATCTAGTTGTCTGGTATGCAAACTGGAGTGGATCGAAGGACTTAGGCAGACTCACAGACAGATGTTTCTTCACAATTCTCTCAAAGCACTTCATGACGTTTGAGGTTAAGGCGACCGGTCTGAAGTCATTGAGGCAGGTAGGGTTGGGTTTCTTTGGAAGTGGGACAATACTTGTTTCCTTGAAATACGAGGGAACTTTCTCCATAGCAAGGGATGAGGTGAAGATGTCTGTCAGCACCAGACACAAGTGATCAGCACAGCCCTTCAACATCTTGCCAGGTATGTTGCCTGGTCCAACAACCTTCTTAGGATTCACCTTCTTAAGCTGAAGTCTTACCTCCTCAGAGTTTAAGGTGAGCACCGTCTCCTCTTTGTCAGTGTTTGTTTTAGAAGGTACAGTGGTGTTCTCCTCAAATCTGCCAAAGGAGGAGTTCAGTTCATTTAGGAATTCCAAGCTGTCATCACATTGCGGTGATTTGGACTTATAGTCGGTGAGCTGCTGTATCCCCTGACATAGGCTTCTCATGTCTTGGAAGCAGATCTGAATGTTCCTTCCATAATCCCTCTTTGATGCCCATTTTCAGATTTGACCTGGCCACCTTTAACCTTTCTTTGTCATTTGCCTTGAAGGCTGTGTTTCTTTCCTTCAGTAGTTCATAGACATTCCTGGTGAGCCAGGGCTTCTGATTAGCTCTTACAGTGATGGCTTTCATGGTAGTTACATCCTCCATGCATTTATTTATGTAGGCAAGAACTGATTCAGTATAGATGTCTATGTCTAACTGGAGGTTGTGCATAGCTGCTTCTTTGAAGACCTCCCAGCAGGTGGTACTGAAACTGTCCTGAAGGCAATCCATGGAACCCTCCTGCCAGACTCTGATCTGTTTAGTTGTTGGTCTTTCTCTGATCAAAGCCGTCTTATAGGTAGGCAGAAGCAGGATGGCAGTGTGATCAGAGCTGCCTATACTAGGGTGCTTCAAAGGCTCCTTTAATAATGCAGTAAGCTTTGTCTAAGGTATTCTCCCCTTTGGTGGGGAAATCCACATACTGATAAAAATGAACAATGGGATTCTGTTATTAAATGCTCAACTTCTGTCTTTTTTCTCTCCCTATTTATTAAATGCTCAACTTCTGTCTTTTTTCTCTCCCTATTTACTGCCCCTGCTATGAATAAATAATGCAGCATTTAAAATATTTTAAATTGACTGCCTCTCTCCACTAGAACAGTACCTTACTATACACTGTGGTGATTTCATTTTCAAAAAATGTTTGTCCCGCCCTGGAAAAGCTTGCTGCTGTCTCCAATTCACTGATGTCAAGACCACTGAATACAGGTAGTTTTCTGGCCGTTTCCCTCCCTAAATTGACATCACACTACTGTCCTAAAAACCCACCCATGCTGTGATGTCACAGCTCCCTGGTCCTTCCCCTACCCATACAGAAAGTACAGGCTAGAACAAGAAAACAGTACATAAGTAAAGTCTCCTGCTGTGAGCTGTCAATTACAAATAACAGCTCAACTTACCCTTAGCACTTTGACAGCTAGGGAAGTTATGCATGAAGGCGGATGAGAGACGAGTCAAATTAGAGCAATTCAGGCTTCACAAAAGACTGCAGTTTAGCCATTCTAAAAAAAGCAGCAGCAGTAAAAAGTACTTTGAAAGTCTGTTCTGTGACATTTGGACTGTTTGTGTTTTAAGCAGTCATTGAACGGCATGAAATGTTACTTAATACTAACTGACTGAAAGACAGCAGTGTATGCATGTAAAATCAATGCAGTGACAGGAGCTCTAGGAAGAAAGGCCTGCATGATGTAACTATTTTACAGACAAGTGCTGCATTGTGGGATACCTAGAGGCAGACTAAATAATCAGAATTACTTCAAGATGCCAGACTCCATGTGGTCAGACTCAGAAATTACATATAAAAATATTTAAAAACCTGTAAACAGTCCCAAAGTTGTGTTAAAATGTAAGAAACAGCAAACCATGATGAAATAGACATTTTTTTTGAGTCTGTGGGTGCAATTCTCCTTTAAGCTCAGCTCTGTTACTATCACGTGTGCAAATTCCGTGTTTCTGCTTTGTAGCTCATAGATAATATTATGGAGTTTATTTTGAGCTTCAGTGGTGTTAGCACTTGGAGGGATGTACACTGCTGTGACATATATCCCACTGATTTCCCTTGGTACATAGAAACGTCTGCATTTTAGTGTCAATATTTCCACATCTTTAGAGCAGTATGATTGAACCACCTTACAGTCTTTGCACCATCTGTTATTAACATAAATGCATACACCACCACCTTTAGCTTTACCAGTCTGTGATTTTACATCTATCTGCTCTAAAGAAGTTAGCCCATCTAGGTTCACAGCATTGTCACTGTTACTATGCAGCCAAGTTTAACAGAAAATGAACAAGCAAGTGTCCCTCACCTTATTTTTTGTGAGCTCCATTCTCAGATAGTCCATCTTATTATCCAGTGAACAGATATTTGAAGGTAATGCAGGCCTGTGGGTGTTTCTCTTCAGTTTAGTAGCAGCTCCACCTCTACAGCCCCTCTTTCTAGTTCTTTCACACCTTTTTTTTTTCTTTTGTAGCTGCTCTGGGGCATTCCAGAAACATCCTTGTGAAGTGAGCTCTGATGGCATCCCTGTTTAAAATTCAGAGATCTAGAATTTCTGCAAGAGATGTATGCCCCCAGTACTCTGCAGACAATAGAGATTAAAGCCAGCAGCTTGTTCTAGCAATCTGTTTAATTTCCCTTCTGGTATAAGTAATTGTATCCACATCAGAATGTCTGGAAAGTGATTTTTTTTGGGGGAGGTTGTGCAAAAGAAGCAGGAATAAGCATTTCTCCCTGAAGAGCTAACAAAGTTGCTGCCTCTGTGGGCACCACCATTTTTTTTTGAGAGCCCTTTTTCTGTGTAAGCCCACTTTGTAGGGTAAAGTGTAGTGATTGCTCCAAGCCAGTGATGCCTCGACCAGAAGGGTGTCACTAGCAAGATTTTTGGTCTGTCCCATTGAATCTTCATTAGAACCTTTGGGATTAAAGGAAGAGAGGAGAAAGCATTGATGTACCTCACCTTCCAGCAAAAAGACATAATGCCTGTCCTCTAGGCCTGGGGACAAGGAGTCCTGGAGGAAAACAGCTTGAGCTGTCTGTTCTAAGTGGAGGCAAACGTATCTATTTGAGGAATGCCCCATCTGTGGTATGATGTCCAGGAAGAACTCTCTGTGTGAGGATCTTCCATGGACAGGCTTACATAATTTAAGAGCTCATGGTCTTCAGATGGAATGTAAACTCCCTGTTGTGACAGATTTGCCTTTATAGACTGATTCCACACCAGAACAGCTAGACTACACTGCTGGTAGGACTTGTGTATGCCCCCTTCCCATTTATTCATGAACTACGTTACTTTGGTGTTGTCTGTGAAAATGCTGAGAGGCTCTGGGTTCCATAGATGCAAAAACACCTAAAGGGGTCAAATAAGAGCCTCATTTCTTTGACAGTGATGTGCTCCCTCACCTCTTGGTGGACTACTGGCTCTGAACTGAAGAAGAGCCTGTCCAAACTTTCCAAGCCAGTTCTGATGCATATGAGTGCAGCTTATGGTCGGGAGTAGGTGGAAGGGAATGCTTGGATTGCTGAAAACAAAGAAATTTCAGGTAAAACTGGATCTTTCTCATGTGTAGCTTAGCAAATGGTACCATAGTATTGGTTGCTGCCATGTATCCCAGGGTTCTTACAAATGTCTCTTACAGAAGGGACTGGAAGAAGGTGGAGAGGGACTGAACTTACTCTTGGGGGAAAGAAAGGCTTTCATCATATATCCAGTCTGTAACCCAGGACAATCAGACCCTGGGAGGGTGACAGAGAAGATTTTGAGAGACAGAGGGAGAATTCTTAGTCTTTCCAGACCCGAGATTCTGAAACTGAGATGAGGGTGTTCTGAGACAGAACCAAGATACGATGGTAATTGAGGTACAGGAAAATTTATATTTCCTGGGTTCTGCAAAAGGCAATAACTGGGGCAATCATTTTGTGAACACCTTGCAAGCAGCAGATAAACAAAAGGGTAAAGCGGGGATTTGAAAGCACAATGAAAAGGCAGAGAACCCGAGGACTTTTTTGCTGGTGGGGTGAATAGGGACATACCGGTATGCATTCTTCTAATCTAGGGAAACCAGAAAGGCTTGAGCAAGTGTTTGCAGGCAGGTGTTAAGGGGGGATAAGTTCATCTCCAAGTGTTATCTTTTCTGTGGACCAGAAAAGGTCTTGAATATAAGCTTTTTCCTAGGTGTTGGTGTGGTACTGGTTCTACTGTGTCCTGGTTTAGGAGATCTAAGAGGAACTCCTGTCAGAGATGTAAATTTGTTCCAAGACATATTGTAACGTTGAATAATGGATATCATCTACTTGTTTGTAGTGATGAATTCCCAGGCTGAAAGGGACAAAGTTGGCCTTTTTGACAAGGGAATTCCTGGACTGAGGAGGTAGGTGCCAGCAAGACAGTCAAGCCCTAAGAAGATAATGGGCTTAAAGACCTTGAGCTACCAAGAATGAAAGTGGAAGTACTGTCCCTTTATTCAGTATCTTACAGACTGTTGAGGTGAGATCTATGCTTTGCATTATGTCCCATTAGACACACAGTTGTCCTGGAGCTACCATATCTTCACAAGTTAATTAGTTTCACAAACACCTGAACAGGGTCTAGGGATCTAAACATAGACAGCGACTCAAACAAAACATACTGGAGAGACAGATATATGTCTCAGAGACTGACCCTTCTTTGGAACAGGTTTCCTATTCACATTAATCAGAACCCTTCCCTGGCCCTCTTCAAAGGTAATTTGAACCAATGGATGAGGAACTGCAAATTCACAGTTGGGGTAGTGCCTATGTCCCTTAGGACATGCACAATCTGTAGCATACTCCAGGCATAAGCACAAACCCATGCCATCCTCTTGCCCCTATGGGCCATATACTGGGTAAAACTGCATTATATTGGCTAGACTTGTAAGGGCTCTTAAGCCGTTAGCCTAGTAATCTCCTATGAACCAGGGACCTAAACCTTCACCAGCAAATAAATAAAATGCAATGGAGAGTCATCATTCAGCACTTCCTTGACCTCTAGAACTGACTGTCGCTGCAAATTAAGCAGTGTGATGCACTATCATCCTTCAAATCACACAAAGATATTTGGATAGGTACCCACAAATTCACACCAGATTTGACTGGTCTAGTCCTCCTGCAGAAAGATGGTAGGCCTAGGGGCAGGTACTGGCAAGGGGTAAATGGCCACGATACTATGAAATCTTGAAATTCCTATGAAATCCTATGAAGGGTAAGATAAGAGCCCACTGAATATCATACTGTACACACCTGAACAAAGTAATTCCCTCAAAATATCTTCAGATTTAGGCCAAAAAATTAAACTAAAGCCTCAAAGGGTATGGTAAAGTACAGCCTACTTTTTGCAATGCCATGCCCTATTAAACACCTACAAAACAGGAACCCAAAAAAATACCTGAGGGTTTACACTATGAGCCTGCCACTCATAATAATGTACACTGTGCCACACGTGAACCTGCTCCATTAGATTATACACAATTCACTTCAGTCACAAAAATATCACAGAGTATCTGAGGTGTATACAAGCTATGAGATAGCCACTGGAAAGACTGAAAAAAAGAGAGAGAGTCTTGAAATCTTGAGGCAAGTCACTGCTGGAGATGAAGGAACTGACTCCTCATGAAAACTAGCACTAATGTTCATAGGAGGTTGCTAGGCTAGTGGCCCTAGAGCCTTAATAAGCCTACTGTGTTAATCCCGGGTTGCCCCAGTTATCCTTGGTTAGATGGATGTACTTTACAGATGAGTACCAACTGCCCCTGTGTATGAGGGACATGGGTGCCACCCCGGTGTGAATTTGTGGTCGCCCATCCATTTGTCCAGGCTGCACTTGAATAGGGTCATTGAGGGGCTCTGCTTCACATGAATTTGAAGTTTATTTCAGAGCAGTGGCAATCTGTGGGAGACATACCTGTCTCATCAGCATGTTCTGTTAAAGTCACAGGCATGGTTGAGATCCCTACAGTGAGTGACTCTATTGCCATTTGATTTGCGGTTATGCATCATTTTCATGCTGAAAGACTCTCAGCCTTGAGAGAAAAAAAAACTTGGTGTCAAGGAGCCCTGGATACTGAAAAAATGGCACTAAGGAAAGATCAACCCCAAAGAGAAATCAGGCCTGAGAACAGACACATCCAGTAATGAAAGGTTGATGGCATCAATGGAAAGGCCACTTCACCAGAAGATCCTAGTGTATAAAAGCAAGAAAAGGTCAACACCAGTGACAGTCTACCTGGTGTCTGTATGGTTTATTGCCAGATTGGTCCAGATAAAGCATCTACATCATTACCAAAGAGAACAGAATAGACCCAGATTTGGGAATAAAGACCAGTCATCCATGAGCAGAAGCTGAAGGCTTTAATAGAGAACTCAAATCCCTCATCATCAGCAAGCAATAGGATTGGCACTGAAAACCCTGCATCAGAGCTCCAAGGTCCAATAAACAGTCCTACCTCACATCCCTATACAAGGTTTTAGCAAGACTTACCACAACAGACTGTGAAGACCTCAAGGGAATATAGACAACACTTGAAACCAAAGGCTAAACTGAGCTGGTAAAATTATCTGTAGAATCCAGTTCTGCTCAGCCTGCAAACAAACGAAAAAAATTCTGTGAAAGAAAAAGCAATAAAAACAGTAGGCAGCTCACCATCAGCACTTTACTCTGCCAGTACATGCAAAGAAATGCACATAAGCATCATTCAGAGGAAAAAGTATACCCATGCACTGCATAAGGATTATAATTGCTTAAGTAGAGAGAAAAACATTCCTGTAGACAAGCCAGTCTAAAGGGAGAACCCCTCACTCCATACCTCGTCTAAACACTGTACCACATTACAGGGATGATTCAGCCTAAATGTATGCAAGAACTTGCCAAATTAGATAAAAAATGTAACATTACATAAATGCAAGTAGAACCTCATTCACAGGAAACTGCAGCCCAGTTTGTAAAAGGAATACAGGGAACTGAAACCAATAAGTAGAGATGGCAGGGAGAGTCATAAATTACACGAGAAAAACACTGATCTCATACTTTAACAACAGGAGGTATGAAATGACCAAAAAGATAAATAACCACACACCACCATGATACAGCATGTCACAGTAACCATTTGAAATGTTAAGACCCACTAGAGTGAGTTCTAAAACATGGATACTGAATGGCCAAAAGGTGGGACCTGTATATACCAAGTCCAAGATGCCACTTCTTGGAATATTCCCTTTTCCTCAGATGCATAGCGATCTTGGAGTTGGTATATATAACTTCATGGGGGGGGGGGTTGTTCCCCACATGGTAGGGTTGCAGGGGGGGGGGCTTGCCCCCCTCCCCCCAGCAAATAAAAGTTTTAAGGAGGAGTGATTTTTGAGATTCACTCTTCTCCAAGTTATCATTCTTTTTTTTTTTCTGGGCACTTTGCATTTTGAGTGCTGATATTTCAACAGGGAGTCTGTCTCATGCTAACTTCCCTCATACTATTAACCTACTTCACATCTTACAAAAGAGAACTCCAGGACTACTTTACCTATTACCAAAAGATACAGGATTATAATTAACCCCTGCATACATCCAGTTCAATATTGGCCCCATTTATACAAAAATCCCTAGACCAACCTTATTAAACCTAAAATACAGCAAAGCTCCAAAAAAAGTTCAAAGGTAGTATCACCAGCTGTTCCACAAAAACTAAAATACAACTACCCAAGTGTACTACTGAATCTACTAATAGCAGGTGACATTCACCACCACCCCTGGACCCTCTCAAGCACCAAGTTACTCCACAAATAATAAATCAACCCTGCCTGATAACCCAAGTTCCTCTCCCCATAAAATGATAGCAACAAAAACTCTATTTCACATGGGCCTAAGAAGCATTGTAAACAAATATCTGAAAGTACAGTTGTGTAAAATGTTACCATAACAGTAGATGTCCTTCCCTTCACTGCTGTATTATTCCTTACTAAAGGGATCCCTTGCCAAGGGTAACCAAACATCCGGCCAGTATAGAATGTCGTACATCATACATGCTCCCTGCTCGCAGCATAGGGCATAAAGGCGACGTACAGAAGTACCCACCTCAGAACTGAAAAGCTCCAGGAGGAACAACAGTCCAAGGAGAAAAGGAGGAACATGTGCATCCAAAAAATAGGAAAAAAATAAAGCAGCAGCAGAAGAAGAAAAAGGAGTGGAGTGAAAAGGGGGGAGGATGGAGGGAAGGGAAGGACATCTACTGTTAGGATTTTACTCAACTGTGCTATATCCTTCCATATCACAGTTGCAGTATTCCTTACTAAACTGAGAGTACAAAAGCTCAAGAGGAAACTTGGGGGTAGGAGGAGGAAGGCCCAAGCAGGACCCTCAAGAAGATGATGCAGGATAGCCCAGGCAAAACCAGCTCTAGCAGTGGAAACCACATCCAGCTTGTAATGTTTAGTAAATATATGGACAGGCGTCTGAGTAGCAGCCTCAAATATTGAACTGGTATCCACTCCTCTGAAAAAAGCACCAGAGGAAGCCACAGCCCTGGTAGAATGAGCCTTTGCAAAAGTAGGAAGTCTTTCCCCATGTAACGAGTAACAAAACGAAATAGCCTTAGAAATCCATGAAGAAATGGTTTGCTTAGAAACAGCCAAACCCTAGAGATCTAGGATGAAAAGAAACAAAGTTGTTCAGACTTGCGCATGGCCTTAATCTTATCCAAATAATAGCTGGCTGCATGTGTAAGGCTGGGAGACTGGAGAAGGAAAAAAAAACTGGGCAACTCAGACTTAAGAGACAATTCATTAACCACCTTGGGCATAAAAGAAGGATTAGTATGAAGAGACATCCTGTCCCTATGAAAAACTACAAAAGGAGGGACAGCTGTAAGGGTCAGAAGCTCAGACACCCATTTTGTTGAAGTAAGGGCCAAAAGAAGAACCAGTCTTCCATGCACAGTGCTGCAAGGAAGCTGAAGCTGCAGGCTCAAAAGGGGCTTGAGTCAATTTTTCAAAAACAAAATTAAGGTCCCAAGAAGGAGAAATAGGCTTGCTGGAAGGCCTGCCATGAAAGACGCCATTAAGAAAGTTTCACCTCAATCCTAGAATCCAAAGGTGGAGTCACAGGCTGACAAGCAGAAATAACTGAAAGGTGAGCTTTAACTGAACAGTATGCCAGCCCAGCATGCATATTCACACAAATATGACAGAACCAAAGAAACTTCCTCAGAAAGTGGATTCTAGTTACTAACAAGACACCAGACAGAAAATCTCTTCCATTTGGACAAACATTTCTTGGTAGTGGGTTTCCTGGCCTCCTGCAGAACCCAAAGCACATACTCAGAAAAACGGTTCCCAAAATGGATCAAAACCCTATCACCCACAGTGTCAACTGAAGAGTGGACAAGTGACAATGTTTGACAGATCCCTTGTTTTGTGTGAAAAAGTCCACCTTGTAGGTAACTTGTGGTAATTGCCCTTGGCTAGGTGCAGAAGAAAAGGGAACCAATGCTGCCTGGGCCAAAAGGAAGTCACCAACAAGATTTTGGGGGAGTCCTGTTCTATCTTAAGCAGGACCCTCAATATGACAGGAACGGGAGGCACAGAGAAACATCTCCTTCTAAGAAAAAGAAAGGATGTCTGCCTTCCATGCCAGGGGACTTGGGACTCCCATGCAAAAAAGAGGAAGTTGTTCAGAGGGAAGGCAAAAAGATCTACATGATGAGTACCCCACTGGTGGACAATGTCCAGAAATGCATCTCTGTGAAGCATCCACTCATGAGTCTTTGTTATGGACTTGCTCAGACAGTCCCCCACGATGTTCTGTTCTGAAGGAATATAAAAACAGTCTGAACAGTCACACTCATACTGAACACCCAGATCCCAAACCTGAAGAGCTAGTCTGCATAGGAAGTTAAGATTTTGAGAGGCCCTGAAGGAACAGAATATGGGAGGCCTGAAGAGCAAGGAGGAGAGCTCTCATCTCCTTGATGTTGATATGGTCCGCCTCTTACAAACGGAAACCTTTAGAGGGCTGAAAGAATCTCCCCACACCTCCTGCCTGAGGCATCCAAAAAAGTTCCTATGAGGGTGACTGGGGGCTGAAAAGGAGGCCCAGGGTTGAGAAACAGCTGATGAATCCAGCACTGAAGCTCTAGCTTGAGACATGGAAGAAGAGGAACTAAAAAAGACAAAAGGATGACAATGTCGAAGCCATACTGACTTTAGGAATCACTGTTGCCTCCTCATATGGAGCCTGGCAAAAAAAAGCAAAGGAATGGTTAAAACCATGTAACCCACAGCCCTTAGAAACTCCCTGGCTGTAACTAAGACCTGAGAAAGAAGGGACTGAAAAAAGGCAATTATTGTAGAGAGCCTTGGATGGTGGTAGGGAAGCAAGCATAGGAATGGTCTGGAGCCTACACCCAAGAAAAATATGAGACAATATGAATATGAGGAGTTTGGAAGGACTTCTGGAAATTTACTGTAAATTTTAGGCTTTGCAAGAGCCAAATAGTATAGTAGAGGTGCTGATGTAAGTTCTCTGGAGAGGAAGCCTGAATGAGGAGGTCATCCAGGTAAGGAAAGATTTGTATCCCCCTTATTTTGCAAAAGGCAATCATAGGAGCGAGGCATTTGGTGAAGACCTTTGGGGCAGTAGAGAGGCCAAAGTGCAAAGCAGAGAACTGAAAATGCAAGGAAGAAACAGAGAAATGCAAAAAAATTCCTGAAATGGGGATGAACAGGGATGTGAAGATAGGTATCCTTGAGATCCTGGGAGACTAGGAAAGCCTAAAGTAGAAAAAGTGGAAGCAGCGTCTGAAGAGACAACATTTGAAAGGAAGGAACCTTAAGAAAGATGTAAATGTGAAAAAATCCAGAATGGGCTTCCAGGTGCCTTCTTTCCAGCGACCGAAAAAACATTCTGGAATGAAACCCCATCCCCTTTGAGGGACAGAAAAAGTACAGTTTTGTACCTACCATAAATGTAGATGTCCGAACTGGATAGCATCTGCAGTCATAACAGCTGGGTTGTCCTGTCGTCAGGCAGCCCTTCAGTCGGCCGGATTCCAAAGTCCGGGTCCGGCTGATGTCGCACTTCATCCGACGTCATCTCTGTTGGTCTTCGGGTATAAAGGCATCAGCCGACGCCATTTTCCTCAGTGTTTCTTGCCCCAGATGCCAGAAGCCCTCTTGGAAGGCTAAAATTTTTGGATAGAATGCCAATATTTCCAAAAAAATAGAGGTAAACACCAAAATAAGCATGTATGTACATATATACAAACAAATACACCATAAAAGACTCCCCCCCCACCAGCTAGCTATTAGGGGTCCTAGGAGTACCACAGAGGGGAAGGAGGGAGGGTAATCCTGACTGCAGATGCTATCCAGTTCGGACATCTACATTTATGGTAGGTACAAAACTGTACTATGTCCTTCATGGATGCATCTGCAGTCATAACTGTAGAATACCATAGCCAACTAGGGAGGAGGATAAAGGAAGATTATGGTGTGTTTAGGATCCCTTGCAGTACAGCAGTGGCAAACCCTGCTCGGGATCTGGAATATAGAGGCAAATTATAATGCTTGGCAAATGTATGCGGAGGTCCAAGTAGCCGCCTCAATAATGTCTTTGGTTGCCACTCCTCGTAAGAAGGCTGTGGTAGTGGCTGTTGCCCTTGTAGAATGAGGTCTTATGTTCTGTGGAATTGGTTTTCCATGGAAGGAGTAACAGAATCGAATGCAATTTCCTATCCATTTGGAGATTGTCTGTTTGGAAATAGCTCTTCCTTCCTTCCTGTTGCATAGGCTACAAAAAGTTGGTCAGTCTTTCTGTTGCTTTTGGTTCTGTCCAAGTAGTAGCGTAGCTGTCTATGTACATCCAAGGTATGCAATATTCTTTCCCTCTGTTTTGTGGGTTGGGAAAGAAGGTAGGAGGTGGATTGCCTGATTTAAGGACACTCTGGATACCACCTTAGGCATAAAGGTTGGATTAGTCCTCATGGACACTCTATCTTGGTGGAAGATTAGGAAGGGTTGCACTGCCATTAAGGCCTGTAGTTCTGAAACCCTCCTTGCTGAAGTAATTGCCAGTAGGAAAGCAGTTTTCCATGACAGGTGTTGTAGGTCTGCTGTTGCTGCTGGTTCAAAGGGTGATAGTGTCAACTTTTCTAAGTCCCAAGCTGGTAATGGTGGTTTCCTTGGAGGTTTTACATTCTTGATTCCTCTGAGGAACTGTCTGAGCAAAGGGTGTGAAAAAACAGGTGGCTCAAAGCTGTATTCTGCTGAAATAGCTGATGCATGTATCTTGATGGAGGAGTAGGACAGGCCTGAATGGAGAAGTTCGGCCAGATACTCCAGAATGTTAGGCATATCTATGTTTGACACATCTTTTCCTCTTTCAGAACTCCAAGTGACAAACCTTTTCCATTTTCCAGCGTAGTTCCTTCTTGTTGAAGGTCTGCGTGCTTCAAGAATAATGTCTTTAACTCTTTGGGAAAGTTCTTGATTAGCTGCTGCTATGTGATGTTCCATGCAGTCAGTTGTAACGTTTTCAGGTTTGGATGTATGGTGCTGTAGTTGTTCTGAGTTAGCATCAAAGGCATCAGGGGTATTGGGCACATATTGTTCCGAGACATGCTCCTCAGCAGTGGGTACCAGTGTTGTCTTGGCCAGTTTGGAGCTATCAGGATTATCCTTGGATGTTCTTCCTTGATTTTAGTAATACTTTGTGTATCAAGGGAAAAGGTGGGAATGCATATGCTGTTAGGCCTTTCCAGCTGAAGGAGAGAGAATCCACTTTCCATGCTAGTGGGTGGAATGTCCTTGTGCAGAATTTTTGGAGCTGGTGATTGTGAGGTGATGCGAATAGATCTATCTGAGGCATTCCCCATTTCTTTGTGATGGTCTTGAAGATGTCCGGGTGCAGGTGCCATTCGTGGGCATCTGATGTGGTTCTGCTTAATATGTCTGCTAGAGTATTTTCTTTTCCTGGTACAAATATTGCCTGTAGCTGGATGTTGTAGCTGAGTGCCAGGGTCCACAGTTCCAAAGTCATTCTGCATAGGGGGTATGAATGAGTGCCTCCCTGTTTGTTGATGTACCACATGACTGTGGTGTTGTCTGTCCTTATCATCAACTGGCCCTCTTTGAGAAATGGTCTGAACTTTTGAATTGCCAGTTTTACTGCCAGCATTTCTTTTAGGTTGATGTGCAGGTGAAGTTGATCCTGAGTCCACAATCCTTGCGCGTTTGTCCATCATGTGGGCCCCCATCCTAGGTCTGAAGCGTCTGTTGTGATGTTCTGGCTTGCTTGACATCTGCGAAAGGGAAGGCCTGGGTTTGACTGGCATGCCTGAGCCCACCATAGGAACTCCTGTTTTATGCATGGAATTAGTGGGATTTCTGTTTCTAGGCTGTGCCTGTGCTGGGACCATAAATTCCTTAGGTACCACTGTAGTTTTCTCATATGAAGTCTGGCAAATGGGACCAAAATTATGCATGATGCCATGAAGCCCAAGGCCTGCAGTACCTTTCTTGCTGTTAACTTGTTCAGTTTTGTTAGTGCCAAGAAGTAAAGAGGGAGTTCTTTTGTTTTTCTGTAGTTAGGAATGCCATTTGTCTTACTGTGTCCAATTCCGCTCCCAAGAATGTCCTTGTTTGGGATGGTATCAGCCTTGACTTTTGTAAATTGACTGTGTATCCCAGTGCTTGTAGCAAGTAAATGACCCTTTGTAAATCTGTTGTCAACTTGCTTTTGTTGTCCCCTTGTAGCAGGCAGTCGTCCAGGTATGGGTAAATTTGAATTCCCTGTAGTCTGCAATGGGCGATTACTGATGCCAGGCATTTTGTGAATACTCTGGGCGCAGTAGATAAGCCAAAAGGCAATGCTGAGAATTGATAGTGCTCTGATCCTGCAAGAAATCTGAGGTATCTTCTGCAGATTGGTCGTGCAGGTATGCCTCCTTGAGATCTAGAGTTACCAGCCAACACTCCTTGCCCAGCATGGGAAGAAGTTGCTGTAGGGTCAGCATTTTGAATTTTGGTACAATGATGTATGTATTTAAGGTGGACAGGTCGAGAATTGGTCTCCAACTTTTTTCCTTTCTTGGAACTAGGAATAGTCTGGAGTAGAACCCCTTTCCTTGCTCTGCTGTTGGCACTTTTTCCACAGCTCTCATGTTTGCTAACTCCATTATCTGTTGTAGAGCTTCTGCTTTTTGATTTGGAGGTAGATTTGGCATTCCTCTTTTGACTGGTAAAGTGTGGAAGTGGAATCGGTAACCTTGATCTATGGTTTGTAAAATCCACTTGTCTTTTGTTATGTGGTGCCAGTTCTTTGCAAATAAGGTTAACTTTCCGCCTAGAGGAGCTGCTATTTGTTCCCTGGTAGGCGGATTTAGGATTAAGTCACTGTGGCTGTGCTGTTGTAGTGGCAGTGGTTGTGTCTGAGCCTCTGTTGTTACCTTGCCACTGTCGTCCTCTGTAGGCACCAACTCTAGATTGGTTTCTGCCTCTGGAACATCTATTCCTGCCCCTTTGAAATCTTGTGGAGTCAGGAAAGGACCAATTTTTGGCAGGCCAGTTCCTGCTAAACCTTGGGGGTTGAACCTGCAGGAAATCTTTAACCGTTTGAACTAATTTTGCTTTTTCTCCCATTTTCTTTATAACCTGCTGGGCAGGTGTACCAAACAAACTTGTCTTATCCATAGGAGCATCTAGCAACTTAGCTTTAACATGATCCGGTAGAGCTTGCTCCTTTAGCCATGCATGCCTTCTTATCACTGTGCCAGTCATGGCTGATCTAAATGAAGCCTCCAGTGCATCATAGCCACATTTTAAGGAATGGTTACTAACCTGTTGTATGTTATTTACCATTTCTAATACACATTTCTTGTCAAGAGATTCATCAGTGGTTAGCTTTTTAGTTAACTGATCAAGCATAAACTCTTGGTATTGTATCATGTGAAATTGACAGTTTAAAGCTCTAGCTGAGAGAGTAGCTGAAGTGTAAACCTTTTACACCATCTGTCTAATGACCTTCCTTCCCTTTCAGAACGAATAGGGTTTTAGCTATGGTCGCTACTGCCTTGGGACCCTGGGATATAGATTCGGGGTCTGCAAGAGGGGCCTTGTAAAGGTGGTGATGAGTATCTGGCACCCTGTAAAATCTGTCTGGTTTGGCAGGGGCTGGGGGCAATGAATCTGGAGCAGAGCAGACATCATTGAAGGCATCATCTACCACAGAGAGAACAGGAGGTATAGCTAAGGGCCTGTGCTGTGGAAGGCGTAGAAAGGTTCTAAGTCTTTTTCTGGAATCTGAAAAATCTTGTTGCTGCCATTGGAATTGCTCTCGCATGGCATGTAAGGTTTCCCCAAAGGAGAATTCTTCTGGAGGAGAAGCAGCTGGAATAGATTCTTCAGCATCAGAATCTTCAAAATTGGAGAAAGGGGCCTCTGGCTGGTCAGTTATGTCTGATTCATCAGCCGAATCATCAGAGGACACTGGCTCAGGGGGCTCTGCCCTAGGTCTCTTCTCTGGGGGCTGAGAGGCCCTGTCTGGGTGAGATTGAGATCCTCTAATTAATGAAATTAAATCTTCTGCCAAAGTAAGCATTTGAGAACTAGAAGAGGGCCTGGTTGAGGGGGGTTTAACAGGCACTGTTTTAGAAGTCTTGGCTGCTTTAGCCCTGGCGAAGGCCTTAATGGACATGGCTGCTGGAGGCCTAGCAGCACCACGTGCTGGGGTAGAGACATCCAAGGGAATGGTGTCTGATAAGTCATTGGCAGCCGCCGTGGATAAAACTTCTGAGGTCGGTTCAAGAGTTGTAGCAGGGGCCTCAGCTGTAGAGATAGATTCAGCTGTACTTTGATCAGTTTTCTCGGTTTCGGCGAAACCGAGACACTGTGATTTGTTTAAGCATGGTTTCGGCGAAACCGCGGACCGATGTCGGTCTTTATCTTTGCGTTTTTGGCAGAAAGTGTAGTCGGAGGATCCGGCGACATAATGTCAAAATCAGAACCGAAGAACTGTTCTGCAAACTCCGACCGGCGCCTAAGCGTTTCGGTTGAAAGAAGCACAGGCCGAACAGGCTGCTACGTCGTGGGCTGGGCCTAAACAAGGCAGACAGTAAGAGTGGAAATCTTTATGAGGTATTTGTTTCCCACAGGTTAAACAATTATTAACTTTTACTGACATCGGCTGAGGCAAGAAAGAGTCCCCAACGGGGTACTTAGCTTTAGAAGTCTTGAGTAGTATTGTAGAAGTAATCTCTGGATCCGACCGACCGGCACTTGCGAACAGCTTCTGCTTGGCCGCAAGAAAGACTGAGGAAAATGGCGTCGGCTGATGCCTTTATACCCGAAGACCAACAGAGATGATGTCGGATGAAGTTCGACATCAGCCGAAGCCGGACCCGGACTTTGGAATCCGGCCGACTGAAGGGCTGCCTGACGACAGGACAACCCAGCTGTTATGACTGCAGATGCATCCATGAAGGACATCTGCTTAGATTGTGCCTTAGGACAAAAGCCTCTGAAGTACATCCAGAAAAAAAAAGGCAGCTTCCTGAGGAAGTTGAGGAATGCCCCAAAAAAAGAAGGGATTTCCACACCATGAAATATCCCTGACAAATGTTAGACAGAACCCAAGAATCCGGAGTGATCCTTAACCAACTGGAAAGAGACAGGGAAAGATGGAGAGATAAAGGAACCTGACTTAGGAGGGAGGAAAAATTAGTCACACAGAACCTGACTTACCTGGAAAAGGTGGCTTCTGAGCAGACTTACCAAGAGGAGCCCTTCTAGAACCCTTTTTACCCTTGGGAGGAGGGTAAGAATGTACGAAGGTAATTCCTCTGAAATTTGTGAATAGGGAAAACAAAAATGTTCTAATTCTTGCAAGGCCTTATCCTTCTCCCTCAGGGACATAAAAAGCTCAGCAGATACACAGCCAAAGGGATCTTTATTGTCAAGAGGAGCATTCATCAATTTTGCCTTAGTATCATCAGATAAAAGTTGGAGGCAAAGCCAAAAATAACGTCTTAACAAAGAACCAAAGGCAGCAGCTCTGGAAGAAGCATTAGCTGCATCATAACTACATTTAATAGAATGATGGGCCACTTGAGAAGAGCAGTCCAACAAACAGAGGGCCGGAAACCTTCCCCTCAGAGTCAGAAAGATCAGAAATAATTTGACAGTCCTAAGAGAGAAGAGCCAAGACATACCTGGTTATATGGGTCTGACAGTTAACCCGCGGGTCCAGGACAGCAGCAGTGTACAACTTTTTGCCCATATGTTCCATGGCCCTACTGTCCTTGTCAGAAGGAAGTAATTTAGTAGAAGGTAACAGTTTGAAAGGTTTGTCAGAAGATACAGACACAAAACATGGGTCAGAAGGACATTTGTAAAGAAATTTACAATCATCAGGCACCTTATAAAACCTATCAGGTTTTTTAGAGGCTGGATGCTAGAAATCAGGAGACTGAAATGCTGCTGAAAAAGTGTCTAACAGGGCAGTTATGACAGGAGAGACAGCAGAGAGGAGTTCATAATACCTCTTCTGGACGTCAAAAACCTGGGTACAGTTCCATTTAAAAAATTCCATCAAATGAGTGACAGCACCCCCAAAAGAAAGTTCTTCAAAGGGAGAATCTGGACTGTTGGAGTCCTCATCCACAGAACCATAATCCAATGGGAAAGGATTCTAAGAGGAGTAAGCTCTAGACTTCTCCAGAGTCAAATTCCTTATCAGAAGAGTCCTGCTCCCTAAGCTTCTTAAGAGGAGTAAATGGCCAAAGTGGAGCAGGAACAGAAACTCCATGGGGGAGCTTCAAGGCCATGAGTGCATTAAACATCCCCTCTGTAAAATCCTGCTATTCATGCAGGGGATCCTTAGGAGCAGGGGAATTATGTCCTGTTTTCTACTTTTTCTTCAAAGGGGCATCAGCCCTAAAGATCTTAGGAGGTTTGGACCCCTGTCAACACAATGTAGTGGGAATCCCCTCCCCAATAAGACTCTGTGAAACACTCCTTGGTTTCTTTGATATGATCAGCCATGGTTCCCCCTCAACATCCATAACAGACATCCGATGAGCCTTCCATGATGTGCAAGAAGCCAAATCCATGCCAGCCTCCAAAATGGTTGTGGCAGAGAAATCCAAAGTAACAGCTGGATGCTCCTCCAGGCTTTCACCAGCCTTGAGAGAGACATCCGGGGGAAGTGATACAGCAGCCGAATCTGACCGGACTTTTTTGGTCACCTTCTTGGAAGATGACTGACCCTACAAATGGGATGATTTCACCAGCGCACCCTATACCAACAACTTAAGATGCTAGCTCTCTAGGTAGATACACAAGGAGGACAGATGACTAAGAAGAGTCTTAGAGACAAATCGGGCACAATGATGGTCATGAGAAGCACCCAGTGAAGAAAAATACTGCTCTTGATGGTCCCTATGGGAAATCTGACTCCTATACTGACATTTTCCCTTTCTGGATGACATGTAACCTCCCACCTAAAAGAAAAAGACAAGATAAGAAGAAAATCCCAATGTGGCACTTATCTGAAAATGGCTTGGTAACCAGCAGAAACAAAAGAGCATTCAGACAGATGATTGAAGATGAAATTTGGACGGGCAGCAAAGTAGTTCTGAGTTAGGTACATCCTACGTCACCTTTATGCCTACCCCGTGAGCAGGGAAATATGTGACGTATGATGTCCTTAAAAAAAAATAACTAATGCTTTGGTATACTGGCTGGATGCTGAACTAATATCAGAGGAGCCAGCAAACTATGGCAAATAAGTTTAATGTTTGAAATAACATGTCAAGCATAGAAATAGAGAAAAAATAACAGACCGGTTTTGGCTATAAGATAGACATAGCCTTCATTCAGTGCTATACAAGACAAAACATCAATTGCTCCATTTTATAGTAGACACGTAAATAAAGTGAAAGTTAACAGGCCATTCACAGATGCATTAAGACCTGGTGGGAAAAATCTACCTAATTTGATGATCCGTTTTTTTTTTCTTTACTATTAAGTATTGATGCCATCTGGCTTTATTCATCCTACTGCCCATAATTTTATCGATCAGAACAAATCTGAAAAAAGCATTCTTATGCATCATTGTATGTTTATAGGGCATTGCTAGGCTTTTTCATTCTGATATCACTAATACTGATATTTGTAGCCTTGGGGCCTGGAGGTTTGGCCTAAGTAAAAGGCAGAACAGGTACATGTTGCGAGGTAGATGATCCAGTCTGTACTACAATTTGCACAGAACCCAATGTCATAGACATTCCCAGTGTTACTAGTAAATTCTTTAGATCTGATAACATTCCTGCAATGGGTACAGTGACCACAGGGGACACATCCCACAAGCAAATCACCAGTCAGGGTTTTCTGAGTGGAATCTGATTTAGTCTTAGAACTGTGTAATGGCTAAAGTGGGAGCCTAAATTCCTGCCTCTCCGAAATGAGAAAAACACCTGTCTTGTAAGAAAGTTGAAAGATTGGCATCCACTAAAAGAATGTTCCAGTGCCCTTGGACACTGTTTAATAGCAAATTAATATTCCTAACATATGTAGTTACTAGACGAATCTGCGATTGATTCCCTGGTTTCTCCTTCTTATACCTCAAAAGGTCCTTCCTGTTAAGTGTGGATACCCAATTGCTGGCACTAAGGATATTGCTCATTTTTTAGCCTGTCTCTGAATCTGGTTAATTCCTCTTTGAAATGTTCATAGGTATCTGGATGTGAACATGTATGCTTCATCCTTAGGAACTGGGATTTCGGAATGTTCCTGGATATATGTGGTGGATGAAAACTGGAGGTATGAAGAAGAGAATTATATCGTGGGTATTTTCGATAGACCTCTGTTTCTACAGTATGGTCTGCATTCCTGGTCGCCAGGACATCCAAATAGGTGATTTGTTGCAAACTATAATTAGCTGTGAATTGGATGCCCCCATTTGTTATCACTGAGTACCCCACAAACTCTATTAAATATTCTCCATCAGATCTCCATACCATCCAGCAATAGTCAAGAAAGCATCTCTGGATGTCAATTTCATCTAAATAGATATCGTGTCAATTTCATCTAAATAGATATCGTGTGTGTTGTCATAGATCAAAAGTTCCTCCACATGGGCCATGAACAGGTCAGCATAAATGGGGCAAAAGATGCTCCCATTACTGTCCCCTGGACCTGCCAATAGCATTTGTCCTAGTAGTAAAACACGTTCTTAGTTATCACATGTTTTGCAAGGCAAAGGAGGAAGGTATTAAAGCCTGAAGGATAGAGCTCTGACTTGTAAAGCCAGCATTCAAGTGCCTCTAATCCCGCCCAATGTAGAATGTTGGTGTATAGTACAGAGACATCCAGAGTGCATAATAGCCATCCTGGTTCCAGCTGCATATCCAAAACAATTTGGAGAAATTCTGTGGTGTCTTGAATTCTCGATTGGACCCATCTGAGTAGGGGCTGTAAGTACTACGTGAGGAATTGTGAGAGGGGTTCTGTAATTGAGCCCCTTTCTGAAACAATGGGGCTGCCTGGTGGATTAAGATCCTTATGTATTTTTGGGAGGAAGTAAATGTATTGACTCATGGGGTCTGAGACTGTCAAATGATATAAAATTCTCTCAGAAATAATACCCTCCTCCTTGGCAGACCACAAAAATCAATCTGCTTCTTAAATCTAAAAGTAGGATTTGGTGGCATGCAGGTATAATATCACCCATCGTTAAGTTCTCAGTTTGCTTCCGCATCGTATTGTGTCCAATTCATCACGACCACCGCCCCACCCTTATCAGCAGGTAAAATGACCAATTCCCGTTACTTTTTCCAGTTCCTGTAAAGCCTTAATTTCGATCTTTCAGAGATTGTTAGCTTTACATTGGAATTCCCTGGAATGAAAATGTAAATCCTTCAAAATGGATGATTGAAACATTTGTACATTGGGATGCATGGGGGGTGTAAACTTGGATTTATGTCATTTAAAGCCCCCTTCTTGTTCAGAGTTGTCATATGACTGAAAGAATAACCTTAGGTTAAGCAATCTGCAAAAGGAAATGATGTCCTGTGCAAGGGTATCCCCACAAAGAAACCAGGTATAAAATTCAAGCCTTTACTCAATATTCTTATTTGGGTATTTGACAAAGTTACTGCAGAGATGTTTAATACATTGTTGTTAGTGATTACTTCTGAATTATCAATTTGAGTAATCCCTCCATATTTTCTACCCGTGGAATGTTTTCTCCCTGCCCTCCTCCGTTTCCCCCTAAAGGGGTTTGTGTGTTTCTTCTTTTGGACAGTGAGGAGCCTGGGTCATGCTGTGCGTCAGGGTCAGTGACTGACGAGAATTCTTCCACAGATGTATCATAGCTAGAAGAGGTGGGTCTTTTTAGGCTTGACCTTGGTCTCTTCCGTTTACCCACCTTATTGCCCTCGTTCACAAACCTCACCTGTTTGTAGTTACTGAATGGATTGCCCCTGTCATAATTCACCAAGTCTCTCTGGAATTTGCGCATTTTTCTTGCCTTAAGCTGCTATTCAAGATTGAGGAGTTTATTAAGGCATGTGTCATATGATGGTTGGCCTTCAAATGTTCTTGTTTCTTCACACAATCTGGTTACTTCAACTGTGTCTCTATCTATAGTGCGAACATAGGACACCAAAACCCCCACAAAGCCCATAGAGGCTTGTTGCTGACCCATGGCCCACTGTTCTAATTCAGTGGCAATCTTGCTCACCAAAGGTTGTATGCGTACCCTGAGGCCCCTGGGCACCATTCCCTTGGTCATGTATGCCTTGAAGAGTTTGGAGCGCCACACATTGGTACGTAGGGACCTCATACAGTTAACTAATTTTTGAAAATGGGCTTCACACACTCTCCGCTGCCAAGGAGTTCAAACTATTGTTGGGGTTACCTGTTTGGCCCAAACCAAAACCCCCCAGGTTATCTCGATCTGATAATCCCTGTAATATACTGGTTAGATCCATGGGGAATAGGTGGTCTATGCAAGTACTATATGTATATACATTTTAAAAGTATATATGTGTCAACAGACCAGTGGCCCCTTAGATAAATTTATGGGTATAATCCACCCAAATGTATAGAGATTGTGTGAGCCCAGAGATGTATGTGTATATATATATATATATATATATATATATATATATATATATATATATATATATATATATATATAAAATTAAAAAACAAACAAGGCCCAATATATACCAGCCGCTGGTAATAAGGAGGTGTATAATCCAAATTCTGTTTTAAACACCTTGGTCAAGTGAATAAAATGATCAAACATATTCAATGCAACGTTCGTTTATGCAAAACTTCAACAGCATTCAGTGGTATATTCCATAACGTAAAAATAGACAATGATAGCCCTTGCTGTTTAATCCTTGAGCAGGAATCTGTTACACCATAACTTAATGTATTGTAAAAATAATGTCACCATTAAAAGGAAAAATATAGCAATGCTATGTCCATTTTCTTTTCCATAATGTTTAACTGCCCCAAAATTTATAAACGAACAATAGCCTTTGCTGTATAATATGTTGCATATAATGCAAACATAAATAGTCCCTTGACTAAGCAGCTAATAACTAATATATTATCAGGCCAACATGTCTTGTTTCAAGCAATAACTCACTTGGTGCTCTCCACCCTGGTGATCACTGCGCCCCTAGATTTGTTCAACCCACATATAGAAGAATGGTTATTAGATCCACCAAACCCCTATGTACAGTCCCCAGATATTAACAAAATGATTCCACAAAAAAAATGAACAGCAGATCCTATATATCCTGAAGAAAACAGAAGGGCAGCTAATTCCTGTACCAATAAAGGATTGTAACTGTTAATCACTATCAAAGTCTATCCCAACCATGTGGCACAAACACAGATATATAATAATGACCAACAACCTATAACCGGCAGAAATTATCCACCTACAGGTATGGGTGTGTAATCCAAAACAGTATCACCTTTAAATTCCTACATAAAACATGTCATGTTTCTGTTTAATTCCAATAGGTGAAGATATAATCCCAACTTCAAATAGGTTCTTAAGCCTTCAATAGTTATTGGTAGCTCAAATATTGACGCTCTCACTGCCTCACATTCCAATGTTATATAATTAAGCAATAACCCATGCCTGGGTGCGAGTAATGCTGGATTTACCCATGGTTGGTGTGGTTTGGTCACGAGGGCAAAGCCCGAGTGGCCAAACAAAGACATCCGTGGGTAAATCCAGCATTACTCACACCCAGAAGTGGGTTATTACTATTATACAATGACATTTAAGAAAAAAATACTTACTTTTCTTAAATAATGGCATTGTATAATGCCTCCGTGCTGCCCGTCCGCAGCTATTTGGTATTCTGTGGCAGTTTTGATGTACTGTGCATGCATATCATCAGAGCTCTGGGTGGAAGCAAAGGAGAAAGCAAGATCTCCGTTGCTTTTTAGAAAGTCTCTCGCTATGTTAAAGGAGTTTAACGAAAAAGCAACGGAGATCTTCCTTTCTCCGTTGCTTTTTGTAAAGCGGGCTCGCTATGTTAAACCCGTTTAACATAACACTTTTAACAAAATACCTTCAAATTAATCCAAATGTCAAACGATAACCTGGGGGAGATGGTAAGTGCAACTGCTCTAATACACGTCAAAAGATCTGGAGAGGTGTCCATTCTCCACATAGGATTGTGGGTAAAAGGGAGGAGATTGTGGGGCCTGGGAAAGTTTTTTATGTAAAGCTACCCAAGTGTGCTAGTGTGGAGCCCTAGAGGTACAGAAAAATGGTAAAGTCTTATCACATTACTAATTTACATAAATTATATAACTCAAGCAAAACATGTTTTCATCAAATAAAAGAAACCAAGGTACACATAACCAAGAATATAAATAAGCCTGCAGATGATACTTAAGTCCTTAAGGAAAAGAATCACATTAAGACTCAAAAAAAGCTCAACTTTTGGAGTAAAGTACAGGTGTGCAAGTAAATTTACCTTAGCTGTATATATTCAAATAACCGCTGTTGTAGTAGCCCACGCTATACGTGTTCTATCCTAAGGATATAACAGCTGGCCAGCTTGTGAAGCTTTTAGGGCACCTTCCACAGGCACAAACCATTATTCAGTGCAAGCTGAGCTGACTAAAAGTCAGGTATGGGCACCAAGCCCTTCACAGCTTTTATGCCAACAGAAAGGAGACGACAAAAAATAAGAGGGATGGAGCAGCTACTGCAGCAAAGATCATTCGAACATCTACTATTATGGTAGTTTATTACACACCTGTACAACATTATTCATATGGTTCACTGCTGCAGGAGCCTAAGCTATACTGGTGGATGGGTCTATGTTATTTCGTCAAATGGCTATTCAGTGAATAGCTATTCAAACATCTATTTAGCAAAGCCACTCTTCATCGAACAGCAAATTTTAAGAAGGGCAAACAAGTGGTTGGCCAAATGCAAAAAAAAATAAATAAATTTAAAACCTACAAAGGTAGGGTTTGTGCCCCCCCCAACTATGAGATTGCACTACAGTAGGGAAAAGGGCACATTCCAGACAGTGAACAACCGCTGGTTTGCCCTAGTTAAAATTCATTTGATGAAGTGCGGCTTCGCTGAATAGGTGTTAGCCATTCGACAAAATAATATATACCCAGTGATGGATTACTATAGCTTAGTGTGGCTGGGGGAGGAAGGATGAGGGTCCAAGAGCCCCTGGAGTATAGCAGTAGCAAAACCAGTTCTACACCTGGAGAAGGAATCTAGTTTATTTTGCTTTGTAAAAGTGTGCACAGAGGATCATGTTTCTACTTCTAGAATCCAAGCCTTTACAAAAAGCCAAACATGAAGCCAAGGACCTGGGAGAATGAACCTGGACTCTGCCTAGAATAGTTTTGTTGTGGTGGGTGTAAGAAAAGGTAATAGCATGAGACAGCCATTTTCATCAGACTAGCATAGCAGAGTACTAGGCTATCGATCCAATATATTACGGAGGCATCTTGGGATATTATCGGGCTTCACTGATGCAGTATTGTTGGACCTGGAAAGCACACTGACCGCCTGCTCTCTAGTGATAGGTGGGGGAGTTATGGATGTGGGTAATTCCTGAGGGGCAGCTGGTGGGGAGAGAGGGGTAAAATTGTAGGTAACATTGTTGACCAGGAGGTCTGACTCACCTTCTGGCACTACACAGATGGCACAATTTATAATTAATTTGGCATATTGCTCTGTATTGCCTTTGAAGTTATGGACATAGTTGAAGAAAGTTTTTGACTGTCCTTGGCCTGGGAGGCTAATCTTACCTCAAATTTGGCCTTGGTGGACTTCATTAGTTCAGAATTACTTGTTTAAGTTTATGAAGGATTTTTTTTTTTATCCTGTGCTTAATCCAGGAAGGTATAGCTGTCTCCATGCAGCTGCTATTAAGATTATACAAGGTTTCTGTGAATGATCCTGCATAAGCAGCAGTGTGCTCAGGGTTTTGTGAGCTTGAAATATTGCCAGGGTACCACATAGAAGAAAGTTTGCCCTAGAATAATTCCTAAAGGTTCCAGGATTAGCTGAGTTTTACTTTTACTTCAAAGGAGACAGCTTTATGGGCCAACTTGACCAGTGTAGACATTACACTAAGGACGGTGTAACATCATGTTTGTGAGAACCACGTCAAGGATGTCTGCCCCTAGTGGGTGTCCAGACTAACTGGGCCAAGGTTTTTGCACTGACAAAGTCCAGGAATCTTCGGACCTGCATGTTAGACACTGTGTAGGACTTCCAGTCTACATTGAGGTAGTTATAGTTGCCCACAAGTATGATTGTTAGGCAGAATAGGGATAGTCACCAATACATTTATGTATGTATTATGGATTTTGTGGGTCATAGAGGGGGACAGATAGCTTGCAAGGATACTGTTTTGGACACCGGATATCTTTCCTTATTTCCTTCATAAAAAAAATGAACTGATTGGAAATTCTGAAAGATTTTGTCCTGTCAAGACAGTACCAGAGTTGTCCGTGGAGATCCAAGGTATGGAGCATCTTTTTTCTCCTCATGTTTAGGTTCTGGGAAGCACAGCTGGAGATGGACAGCTTGGCTTAAACTAAACTTGGGACATCACTTTAAGCATAAATGAAGTATTAGTTCTTAAGGAAGCCCAATCTTTGCAGAAAATGAGATAAACTCGACTCATCAAAACAGCTTGCAAATTAAATACCCTTCTTGCAGAGGCCAGAGCAATGAGTAAGCCTGCTTCCATGTCAAGAACCTCATGCCTATCTAAAAAACAAATGAATCAAGATTTCTAACACAAAATTAGGATCCCAAGGAGGAACCACCAGTTTTTCTTGGAGGCTGCATATGCAACACCCCTTTAGCTCTGAATGGATGCTGGCACCAACCAGAAAACCTTTTTTTATTTACTAATTAATTTATGATTTTCTAGCAACAGGCTTTCTTGCCTCTATTAATACCTGCTGCACATTCTCAGAAAAAAGTGATTAAAGGGTATTCAAATTATATCATCCAGGCAGTCAGTTGGAGTTGTCCGGGGTTGGGATATACCCAACATCCCTGGTTGTGTGTGAATAAATCCAGTCTATTATGAAGCTTATGGTAGCTGCCCCTGGACATTTCCAAAAGAATGAAGAAACACTGCTGCCTGGGCCAAAATAGGAGTCTTCAAAAGGACCACGGATATTAGTGGAAAGAATACACAAACATTCCTATAAAGAAAACACATGTCTTCCAGGACTTCTTACATGGAGTCCTGGAGCAGAAGGTTGCCAAATGATTGCTGCAAGTGGAGACAAAGATCTGTATGAGTTGTTCCCCACAGCTGAATCAATTACTGAAGACTGATTCAGTTTTCATTCATGTGGGTCTGTCCTGGTCCTGGCTCAGCTTGTCTGCCACACAATTCTGCTCTGACTGTATGTAAGATGCCTGTAGACTGAGACTGCGTTGAAAAGGTATATCCCATGCTACTATGGCTAGTCTGCACAGAGGGTAATATTAGGATCACCTTGCTTATGTACATCACTGTGGGGTTGTCTGTAAATACAAGTACAGGTCCCAGACACCACAGATGAAAGATATGACAGAACTTATAGGAGATAACATTTTTTTGTTACTGTTTTGGTCTGCCTTTTTTGTTCCAAAGACCCTGCAGTTTTTACTGCATAGACACTGCTCCCCAAACAATGTCTCAGGAAATCTTTTGTGACAGACTCTGCTGGAGCAGGGAGGGAAAAAAGGGAGACCTGGATTCTGAAAAATCTGGAATCTCCACCACAAAATCTGCCTTTTCACAAACTCCAAAACTGGAATGTCAGAGGACACTGATAGGGACCATAATGACTTTAGGTACCATTATGTTTTTCGGATGTGAAGTCTTGCAAGAGAAGATATAAGAATCATAGATGCCATGAGACACAGAATCCTGATGAATTCCCTTGCTGAGATGGTAATTTTGAGTGGAAAATTTCAGGAATAGATCTAAATACAGATCTATGTCTTCCTGTAGAAGAAAAGTTCCTGGAACCCAGAGGTTTCCAGGAGACACCCCAGGAAAACAATCTTGTGAGGAGGAATCAGACAAAACTTCTGTAAGTTCTTTTAGAATCCCAGTCTATGTAGGAGATCCCTTACCCAAGTGAGGGTCCAGACATTTTGAAAAATACTCTGTAAATATAAGGAAGTTGTCTAAATAAGGAAGAAATTAGCAGTTTGTAAATACCCCTGGAGCAGTAGGCAGACCAAATGATGTGAACCAGACAGAGAAAACCTTAAATCTGAATCTATATAAATGTGATACGAGTCTTTTAAATCGAAAACCACTTGAAAACTCAAATGGGAAATAAGGGGAACAAGTTGTGAAGAGAGAGCATTTTGAATGTGGGTGTTTTCACACACAGATTCAGAAAGGAAAGATCCAGAACTGGTCTTCAAGAATTCCTCTTTCTTTGGCACCAGAAATATCTTTGAATAAAACCATTCCCCTGAGTAGGAAGGGCAACTGCTACCACTCCTGGGAAAACATATGCTGAATGACAGGAGTGGGGGGGGTATAGTTAGGTGGGCGAGAAGGAATTACTCGAAAAGGACAGAAAGACTGCCATCTGTAACCCTGAGGGATTACTCTCAAAACTCAACTGTCTGAAATCATCAGTTGCCAAAGACAGAAATGGAGGTTCAGACTTTCTGGAAGGATTAAGGGACTGCCAGGGTGAGGAGGAGGAAATTCCCTCATATAATCACTCAGACTTACTAGACTGTCCTTAGTTCTGGGAGGGGGGTTCCTGTTTTCCTTTTGGAACCTCTTTGCTACTACGTTTTAAACATTTGCATACCAGTAGCTTGCGGGGTGTATGTGTGTATCAAATCCCTTAGCAAACTTGGGAAAGGCGGAATGACAAATCTGAGATGTCTTGAATCAGCTTTTTTCTCTCATCATACTTTTTAATAACCTTTGCAGAAGAAAGTCCAAAACCTAGTTCTCTGTCCAGGAGATAATTCAATATTTTGACAACTTCTGGGAGGTCTTGAGATCACAGCCAGGCAAACCTCCTGTAACAGTTCCAGTGGTAGCAGCTCTTGAAGTGGCATCAACAGAATCACATACACAGTTCAAATTTGAGATACAGAAGAAACAAGTTGCATAAAGCAGATTTCTCCGCACAAGAGGAGGAAACAGATGACAAAATATTCCTCATATTCTCACATATAAGCTTGACTACTGAGAATTCTAAACACAAATACTGCAGAAGAATACACTTTCCCCCAAATCTATCAGAACAGTGACTTTTTTTTCCCCCGGGGGGGGGGGGGGGGTCAAAACATTACATAAAGTGGGGGGGCTGTGCCTCCCCACACCCTACTTAAATATATCAACTCCAAGATCACACTACAGTGACAAAAATGGCAAAGTAATGGAGGCGGCCAAGAGATTTCTTTCCCAGGGAAAGAAATTGCTTATATGCCATTTCGCTATTTTGCTGTTTCGTACTTTCAAGTTCGATCAAGACACATTCGAAGGATCGCATCTTCGATTATATAATAGGAACCCTATCAAAAGCCCTCCCATTCCTGTTAGAAGAAGGATTAGTATTAACCAATGTTTAGCAGCTACTGCTTTAGTGAATCCCAGCTGCTGTTGCTGAGTCAGATCTGGGACGAATGTAAAAACTTAAAAGATTGAAACACATATTGTCTATCTGCTTTTTTTGGTGCATCAAGCTGGTTGTCAGGGAAGTTGCAGACTGACAAAAACATCCTCCAAAGCAGACAGAACTGGAGGAATAGGAGTGGGTTCTGGAAATTCTAGTCAAGTGTCATTATACTTCCTGAAAGACTGACAAACATCACAGGTTTCCCCAATGAAACAACTGATTTAATTCTAGAAATAGTTTCAAAGAAAGAGAATCCTTCAGAAGTACTGGGCGTAGCCACTCTCTCTTCAGAATTTGAAGCAGAAATCTATGACGACAACACAGAATATGTGCTTTATCAATCATTTTGAGGTTCAAACTTCTGAATCTCTTCAGAAAATTAAGAATCACATTTTCTTTTACCAGAAAAAGAAATACAGGAAGGGTCAAGAGCCTGCACTAAACGCCGATTTAAGGGCAATAAATTACTCCTGTCCAGAGTAACTGAGAAAGAAGACAACTTTTTGACCAGGATTTCTGTAGAAACAAACCCACTTTTACCGACAAAAAACTAGCTAAGGATGGACACAGCTTTCTGGCTAGTCATTCTCTGCCAACTTCTCCCAGGACCGACAAGAGTGGCTCTCCCTTTCCTGCCATGGCCACTCCAACATCTTGCTGAGGGCATGCCTATCCTTCAAGCCCAAGGTGATTGTAAGGACTACGTCAGCAGGACTTACCCTTGACTCGGGCACTTTAGCAACCTGTTGTGGTTGCAAAAGCTACTTGACAATTTTCTTCCTTCTGAATCTGGAAGACGGAAGAACCAAGGAACTGGTAGGTTGGTTCCACAGTTAAGCCAAACAAGATGCCCTATTCCCACAGAAGCAAAGTTATACAACAGTAACTTTCCCCCAATAAAGCACAGTAAAAAGCATTTTAAACACTTGCTCCAGCCCCCAGAAGTAAAATGACAGAAACGTACCATTTAAAAAAAGTTTAAAGTTAGCTTTAACTTTACCATTAAAGTAAAAAAGTAATGCTTCTGTTTAAAGTGACCAAAATCATGTGACAATCATTAAAAACACATTTACTCAGCTTATTAAGATTTTTAGAAAAAACAAGTTTTCTGTCATAAACAGTACATTGGAAGTCCCCTATCCCCTTCCCCGCAAGGGGGCTGCCTAGCAACAAAACAGTTTTAGCTGGCTGTCTATCCTTGAAAGCCTGGAGTGGAGCACTCTCTTCAGCAGAAGGAAAGCTCTGCAGGGCTTGGAACCCAAACTGGTCTTAGCTCGATTTTGGCTGACTAATGATTTGGGCATGTGGAAGCTTTGGAACTCGTATCATTTAGGCTACTGCAGCACTGATCCCTAATGAAGAACATCTTCTTAACCCTTTTATATTTCTTATTTTCTATTTTTAAATGTACTGGCAGCATCAGATTATTTTTTGTTTTCTGGTGCTCCTGAAGCTCAGAATCAGACCAACATGAAAACAAAATATGGCTGAAAGTGAAAATAGGTAATAAATGTAACCAAGAACCATTTATTATCAAAGTAAATTATTTCAGACAATCCAGTTATGGGACTGTAATACACAAACTACCCCACAGTGTTCCTCAAAGGTATCTTGCTCAAGCCCACTTTTCAAGCACAGGCACTTCCTAGTCTGCTAGTCACAGTGCATTAAACAAAAACAGTTACTGAGGGAAGAAGCAGCTGGAGCGCTGAAGTCAACTGTAATGCTGCTGACTCATGTCTGTTTGGCAGGCCCAGCTTCCACAATGCCAGCTGAGAAGGGGTGGAATTCTCAGGAGAGCTGCTTTCTAGTCCTATTACACCATCATCACTGGCAGGAGTCCACAGCAACTGCTGTCTGGACTAAATACCTAATAAAACATGAGCAGGTTAAGAGCTCATGCAAAAAAGCAAGCTAGCTAGAGGTGTTGTACACCACCAGTGATGGTGGTTGGTACTTGTATTGTACAGCAAATAGAAAACTGCTTCAAAACAGACATTTAATACATAACTGACCAGGTAAGTATCAAATATTAACGAAACCGTAAAAGTTGAAACTCAGTGTTTCACTCAAACTGGTTTTGCCAACCAATGCTTCCAGGATCACTACACCTTAAAGAAAAGTAACTTTCTCCAACATTACTGCAGTCTCAATCTTTAAACACAAATAAAACATCATTCATCCTCGCATAGGGAAATGCAGTCAGAAAAAGTATATGGCTATTACTAAAAGCTTGAAAACATTTTATGGAATCCTATGACGGTACATAATGTCATCAAAAGCCAATCTCTAATCAGAATCATACATCTCAATGTTTAAAAATCGTCAATGATACAAATGATTACATCAAATTACTTCTTTCCTCGAGTTTTCTACAGAAAAAAAGACAAATCACCATTGCATCAGGAAAAAATGCATAAGCGAGATGAGTACTGCATTCAAAACTGCCGTACTGGACTTTTATTTTCAAGAATACTACATACATACTCTATTGCCATGTCAATATAAACTGAACAGCACATCAAAAACCTCTTCCTGGAAAACAAAATGTCTACCGACCAGTGCTTGTGAAACAAAGATTTGTGGCATTTGTCTACACAATCAGCTAACTGGTGTAATGTGTCTGATATTTCACTGACAGCACCAGTGGAAATAACCACAGCTTTACTATCGTACCGATCCTGAAGAAGCAGGCACTCTAATGGTATTATACAAATGTTCCTGCCTTGAACAAAGCTTTGTCAGTGGAGATACTGAGCCAAAATAATGCCATTAATGTATTTGTTCTTCCTGCCAGTGTTTTTGTATTTCAAGACATCTGTATCAAGAATACTGTTTTCACAAAAATAACATGAAATCAAAAGCAAAACAATTATTATCCACAGCTGAAAAGGATGTCCACTGCTTTAACAGAGAGAAAATGTACCATAGAGAAGTCCATCCACAGGTGTTGTGGAACCCATTCAGAAACCATGTCTAGGTCCATTAAGAATGACTGAAATCACAGCACAGCATTACCTATTTACTCCATTACTATACTGTCCTCTCATACGTTTGTTTCTGTGGATTGAATTAAGATTGTGTAATCAGAACAGCTGTGTAAGGAAGGGAGTACATAAAATACAAAGAATGGAAGGACTACACCATGCAGTGCGTAAGGGTCTCTCCATTCAAATGTGAAAGAGATGACCAGTTGTTCAATGCTCTGTATTCTATACTTAAGCAAAGCCATCAAATGTATTTAATATGTCCGGTTTCAAAAGCTAAGCAGGTTGCACATTTGTTTGATATTCGGTATTTCAGAAAGCCATAGGCTCTACTCCCATGAGCTACTTGGATTCACATTGCAGATTTGATGCAGTGCAGAATAGTGGGCATCACTACACTTGCAACTAGGTCTCATCTGCCTGAGATGTACATTTTAATATCCCACCCAAGGTATTTATTAGAAGGGGAACTTATCATAAGGTCCTAAGCAAATTATACCTAGTCATTAGGAATACCACCACAGGTCTCCACTGAAAACAAGCATGGGTATGAGGGATTAACAGAGTTAACAAAAAATACAGCACAGTAATACATATCACTTGAACAGTGGTCATCCTCAGAAAGTACCAATTCCTTTTCTAATTATATATTTAAACCAATTTACTTTTGTGGGACAGCCCCAGCCTACCCTGACACTCAATGAACATAAAGCAATGAAATTGTTCCCATACAGGATGCCATCCCATCACAGAATACATGTCTACAGACAATGAAGGAGTACTAATTCACCTACAGCATGTCTATTTGTTGCAGAGAAAATTGGGGAACCCCACATGGGCACAAACATAACATATATATTCTGCAATGAAAGTATCCTAGGCAAGAAACAAGCACTGTGAGGCAGTAACATTAACTGATGTGTCATTTTGGCACCCTCAGTAAATAAAAAAGGGATATATGCTAATCGCCTGAAGTTAGCAGCAAAGCTTATTTCAATTTGCAAAGATTCACTACTCACTGCTAGCAATCTGTGTAGAAATGATTATTCCTCAGTCACCTACATATAAAACAATTTCGTTTTGACTACCTACACTAACAGGTCAACTGCTATTTTTTTTTTTATCACTTCTAATTTAATTTTCCACCTAATTTTAATTATTACATTTACCTGTTTAAAGGCAAAGCAATTAAATACATAAAATATTCTGAAGTATAAAACCAAACACTGCAATTGCAAATCAAGTCTGAAAGCAATTTAGTTCAATCAACAGCAGTTAACTAAATCCAATGTTACATCCCTAAACTTCTGGTAAACAGATCACAATGCAGTTTCACAGAATTTGCTGATAGTAATCATTAATCATTTCTTCATGGTAGTACCAGCGTTTAGACTGTGGTACTAACAGCATCATAAGCTGCCCTCAACCATTACAACATAACTCTGCTTCAATGGAAACCAAATAGGATTGTACAGAGATGCATAAGGTTTTGTTTATTTTAAGTGTTTTAAGTTTATGCATATTGTTTTATTTTGTTTGTTTGCTTGTGTATATTTAATGTTGTGTATATTTGCATATTTGTACGTTCTTTCCATATATTTTGTGAGAAGAACATCACTGTAGAAACACAGATATGTATATGGAAGCATGAATTATTTAGGATGCATTATTGTTTATGATGTTGATTATTCTTGTGATTTTATGAGAAACGCTAGGTAACTAGGGAATGTCCATTAGGAAACTGTGTTTCTGAGTAATTGATTGATTAATTGCTTTCATTAGAATGAAAGACTTTTTATATAAAAAGGGTGTTTTAAATTAAAGTTTTTTAAGATCTGAAGAAGCGTACTTGTGTGTACGCAAAAGCGCTCATCTTTTTTGTTTTATAATTACAATAAATGTACTGAAACCTTGCTGCTCAGTTTATTGGACTTATCGTGGTGGTATCTACTCGTGTATTGTTTTTACATCTTTTATATAACTCTGCTTCAGTAATAACTGCCTTCTGCTGGTAGTTAACAATATAACTTAATGAGCAGTGATGTAACAGTGTCTGACGTGAATGCATATAAGAAAGCAGCTTTGTACAATCTGCAGACGATGGCCATCATCTGAAACACTCGCAATTCAAATTTAGGATAAGGCTGTCCTGCCATAATGACCAACAGCATCATGCACATTACATTTCACTTGGGAACTCTCCTCTGTGGGTGGTCTAGTTGAGATCCAGTACGTATCAAATACTGGTAGTAACAACAGGCACAATTAGCCACTAGCAATGAAAATGAACTCCCTTATCAAGTCTAGCATGCTTTAAGTGAGGTGGAAGAAGGATACAGATGCTATCATATTCTAGTCAAGGCATGTAAATATTTAGGGAAACAAAACAGGAGCAGAAAAGTACAGTTTTGTACCTACCATAAATGTAGATGTCCGATAGGAATGCATCTGCAGTCCTTACAAATGGGTTGTCCTGTCGTCAGGGGCAGCCCTTGGTCGGCAGATTCAAAGTCTCCGTCGGCCCTGGCTGGTGTTACACTTCACCCGGCGTCATGCAGTTGCAGTTCTAAAGGGTTTTGCCCGGGCCAGCCACCTTCCTCAGTCCCCCAGTGTTTTCTCTTGGATCTTGGATGGCTAATAAATGCCAATGTCTCCCAAATACAAATGAAAAAACACATAAAATAAATATGTATGTACATATATATAAACAAATAATACACCATAATAGATCCTAGAATACCATAGCTAAAACAAGGGGAGGAGAGAAGAGAGATTATTATGGTGTAGCTATCCCCCTTTGCAAAAAGTGGCAAAAAAAACTGCTCGGGATCTAGAAGAGTAAAAAGGTATAATGTGCTTGCAAAAAATGTATGCAGGGGAGGGTCAGCAGCTATAATGTATTGTCTGTTTTGAAATTGGTTTTCCTTCCTTTCCTGTGCATATGCTAGTTCTGTGGGTTTGGGAAGAATGTAGGTAGGTGGATAGCCTGATTTAATGACACTCTGGATACCACCTTAGGGGCATAAATGATGTGTTCTCAAGTTAAAGTCCCATGCTGGCAATGGTGGTTTCTGGGGAGGTTTTATTTTTTTTTTAATTCCTCAACAGAAACTGTCTGAGCAGGATGAAGACAGGAGGATCCAAGCTGTATTTCTTCAGAAGCACCTTGTGCATCAAAGGAAGTGGTAGGAATATGCTGGCTGTGTTTTTTCCAACTGAATAGGAGTCCACCTTCCAAGTAAGTGGTACGCCCGGTGTCTGCAGTTAGCATTTGATTGAGTGGGATGCATGATTGAGTATTTGTAATCCCCATTCTGTGTCCCCTCTTGAAAGATGTCCGGATGAATGATCCATTCGTAGCATTCCATGGTGTTTTCTGTGGTATGCCTGCTGCTTAATATGTCTGCTTATGTTTTTCTTTGTAATGTAATGTAAATGCTGTAACTGAATGTTGGCCTGTGATGGTTTGGCTTGGTTGGCTGTTGCAGAGGGGCAATCCTGTGTTTGATTGACACAGGCCTGCCCCCACCACCATAGGAACTCTTGTTTCAGGCATTTAATTATTGGAATTTTGGTCTCTGTGGCTGTGTTGGGACCCCACAAACAAATTCTACTGTAGCTTTCTTGTAGCTTTCTCATATGGCATGAGGGGACCAGAATTATATGCCATGATGAATGCCATGAAGCTACTTACTTTTTCTGACTTTTTATATTGACTGTATATCCCAAGGCTTGCAGCAGGTAAATGACTCTGTGTAGTCTTCTGTTAGCTTTTTTTTTTTGTTGTCCGCTTGTATCAGGCGAGGTAAAGGACCAATTCTTGGAGGGCCCAGTTCTGCTAAACCTGGTGTCCGGACCCTGTAGAACCCTATCGGCTTAGCAGGAGCGAGAGTTTTGTAAGGACTGCAGATGCATCCTTGAAGGACATCCTAATAGACAGGCAGACATCTGGTTGGCCAATGACACGCTCTCACAACAGAAAGAGTACAGCTGTGTTAAGAATTGTTTGCAGTATTCTTCACACTAGGGACTTCTGACGCAGAAAGCTCACTATCTAGGCCAATTTCCACAGCTTAGCACCCTACCCCTTCTATGTCAAGTGATCGTCCTCCCACTGGGATGTCAACACATAAAAAGGGATGTCTTCCCACACTATCTTTGGTTATTTCCTCTATCACGTTACAGAAACCTGTGGATGATGAAAAGCACCAATTGCCAAGACAAGAACAACAGTGCTTTAAAGAGACACCCTGCAATTGCCAAGATAGACTAAACAGTGCTTTAAGAAGATCCCCCCAAAGCTGCCACGCCAAAATCTGAGTTACAGTGAGGAGACAAGATGTCTTGCTGGTAATAAAGGGAAGGAGAACTCTGCATCCACCCTAGCACGTGGAGGCCAGCAAGAGTAGGAGTTGAGGAAAACAGAGCATACTGCAACAGTGAATATATTAGACTATCTACAATTCTAGTTATTTCCTAACACAACTGTACTACGTTCATATGGTTTGCTGATGCAGCATTTTTCACATTTAGGAAGATTCCCAAAGCTCATGGACCAATGGGTGGGTGTGCTGGCTTGCTGGCTGAAGTAACTCTTGTAGGATGGCCATGGTAAATCCTGCCCTGGCTCTAGAGGCAATATCCATGTTGTAAAACCTGGGGAAGATGTGGACTGAGGTCCAGGTAACTACTTCTAAATAAGACTGAGTGGTGACAATCAGCAAGGAAGACAGTACTGGCTGTTGTGGATCTAGTGGAATGGGCCTTGACTGTTCTGCTGCAGTGCTGCTATGAAATGAGTAAAAGAAACAAATATAATGAGCTAAACGTTTACAGATAGTCTTCTTGCAGACAGGCTTCCTTTACCCTTACCAAGGAATACAAATGACTCCCCTGATTTTCTACTGTCCTTCATCCTGTTAAGGTAAGCTTCAAGGACAACTGAGATCCCATGATGGAGCAATTTCCTTTGGGGGGGGGAGGGGGGCTCAAGTGCAGGACCCACAGTAGGGATGGTTTTCCTGACAACAAACCATATAGGGGATCCCAAGGCAGACTGGCTAAAATAGCCAAGATATACACCTTCTAGAAGTGTGGGACTTCTCTCATTTGTAATGGCATGACAGGCATTTAAGGACTGTAGACACTAAAGTATGTGTTAGGTTCTGACCTCTTCTGTCATACTAGATGGATGACCTCTTCCACTTAGCTGAGTATTTCTTGTATCTGGTTTCATAGCTTCTTTCAAGATAGTGAGCATGTCCTCAAACAACATTTCCCAAAAAAGGAATGAGAGCTACACCATTCATGCTATAAAGCTTTAGGGTCCAAAGGCTGGGGTGTATGACTGACCCCTTGCCCTGAGTTGAGAGGTTCATACACTGAGGCAGTAGTGCTGTCTCTCTCTCTCTCTTTACCATACTGAGAAGGACACAGCACCAAATCTGCCTTAGCCAAAGGGGGAACTAACAGAAGCATTTTTGCCCCATCCTCTTTTATATTTCTAATAACCCGGGGAGACAACAGACTGCAGGAAAGCCATAAAACAGTCCTGCTTGGTTGATAGAGAGGGTACTTGCTGCTCAGGCCAGGACAGTTGGTGTCCTGGAGCAAGATTTTCTCCATAATCTGTTTTCTGGAGAAGCAAATATTTTTGAGCACCACACCTATGAGTCAGATTCAGGAAGACATCCCTCTCCAGAATACATTAATGGGGTCCAGGGAGTTTTCCGGGGAAGGGATGTAGTATGCCCTTTGAGTCAGTCCTGACTCCAAGACTAGATTCCATACCCAACCTGCACAAGACATACAATTGTATGTCGCTGTTCCTTGAGATAACATATCACTATGGTGTTGTCTGTGAGGATGTGAAGGATCTTTGGTTTACAGATGGGCTTCAATACCCTTTTATCCAGAAGTACTGCCATTACTGCCTTTACGATGATGCACTTTCTTCTTTGCCCCAGACTCTCTGGATCTTCATAATCCCTAGGTGGGCTCCCAGGCAGTATCTAACCAGTCTGTTGTGAGCATTTTGGAGTATAGACCTAGCCTGAAAGGTACCCCTGACTGAGGTTTATCTACTGTATCCATCATGACAGCTCTTCCTTTACACATGGCGGAGGGGAACAGGAAGAGAAAAGCCCTCTCTGGTATACGGCATCCAAATGAGCAGGGCAAACTTGTCTCAAGGGTAGAAGGTGTCACTTTGGTATGCTTTCATAACTTGGGACTTTGTCTGAACCTGCCAGAGTGAACTGAAGTGCCATCTTCATCTCCCCTAAGCTTGCTGTCTGAATCAGAAAGTCATAAAAGTATGCGCGAAATGTGGATGCTCTTGGTCCTGTAGAAGGCTATTACTGCAGCCGGGCACTCTGTGAAAACCATGGGTACAGCAGATAAACCAAAAAGACAAGAAGTGACCTCGAAGTCAAATCTGAGAAAACATGCTCTCCCTGGCTATGGGTATGTGCAAACAAAGCCTCTTTTTGGTTCAGGGTGACCATGAAGGCTTGCAGTAAAAGGAAAGGCAGAAGGGTTTAAGTTAACATCTTGAACTACAGCACTTTTAGAAACCTGTTTAACCTGTCTAACAATGGACCCTTTTTTCTTGGAATTAGAAACAGTCCTGAGTTGAAACATGTGGTTTGTTTTCTTTTGTCATGCTCAATAAAGAGCTCTGCAACAAAAGGTCTTGCTGCAGGGGTTGAACCAAGTGTCTATGCGCTTTGGGAACTGATGGAATATCCAAGCAGTTGTTTTTTTTTTTAAATAAGACATGAAGCCTTTATCTCAGAAATATTTTCATGGCCATTTGTCTTGGGTAATGCTCAACACTTTTACAAAGAGGCCTAGGTGGCTCACTACTCTTAGAATGTTGATGGAAAGGGGACAGGATTTGGAGGGTAGGGTGGGATTTAGGTAGTACAGAAGGGAGAAGCAACAGCAAGTCACAGTTGTCCCCCCTCGGGGCCTCTGCACTGAAGGCCCCCAGGCTTCCTCTTTTGATTACTTGCCATGTGTTCTTACACTGGTCTTTCCCACTTTTTTGATCGTTTTCCTTTTTTTCCTGTCTTGCATGGGAAGGCCAGCTTTTAGTACAGCACTTACAACTGTACCACTGAACAGTAGAGTGAAACACCTACTTCACAGATTGCAAGGTCTTCCCCTTTTCTTCCACGGTCCAAATATCCTCTAACAGTGTGCTGATGAAATACGTCTTGACAATACCTCAGACACCAACCAGACATGCCTTCAAATGACCGATCCAGTGACTGCCATCCTGCAAGATGCACCCACTGCACCACAGCCACAACTGCTAGAATGCCAGACAACCTGTCAGCTGATGTGGCATATTTTCAGCATCTTGTCTCTCAAGGTCTTATCCTCAGTTGCCCCATTCTTGTCCAATTTAGATAGGAAAGTCTCCTGGAATCTTAACCCATGTGTCTGGCAGTTTATAAGTTCCTGTCACATTAACATGTCTAGCAGTTTAAGGCCTGGAAGGGCACAGTAGCAGAATTGTAGACTTGCTTCCCAAAGTGGTTCAGTACTTAACTTCCCTAACAATAGAAAGTTGTTTTACAGCCAGGAGGAGGAGGAGGAGAAAAAAAAAAAAAAAGCATTAGTCACTCTTGGCGGCACCCAGGAACACCACAGCTAATCAGTGACCAGATTTTTGTACACATACTTACAGGAATCTACAATCAGGAATCTACAATCACAGAGAACTGGTTAGGGTTCCTGGAAGCAGCGAGTAGAAGATTCCAGGTGTGCAGTTGTAAAAGCATCCTCCAAGTGAGGGAATATGGCTACAGGTCATGGATATGGTAGACCCAGGACTTCCTATAACTTTTCTGGGCATCAGAGAACTCTCTGGATCGCCATTTAAAGTGATCCTTTATCCTGTTGAGGGTATCACCAAAGAAGGCATTCTCAGTGGTGAAGGGTGTTTTTAGTGTCAGTCATTACTGAGGCAGGAAGATATCTAGGAGACATATGCCAGTTCATCCACCTCAGAGTGAGAGGAAATTAAGAGCCCTCAAAGAGCAATCCCTCATCCTTTTCTGAAGGCTAAGATTTTATGAAATAACACAAAATCCTGGGTCAGCTTCATTAGACATAGAGTTTGGGAAGGACAGAAGAGCACACATTGCAAGCTGTGGGAAGAAGGTATATGTCCAATATTTAAACAATTTTGTCTTATTTCTAGGACAGGCATCCACCCTGGATGCCTCAAGATGCAGGCAGGTGGGTTATGTGCATCTTACATGATACAGACCAACAGGATACCTCCCTTACCCTCTGTAATGACTGCCCGAGCACTGGAACCAAAGCACACAGACAGGACCAGTGGCAAAGAAAATAAGGGACTCAGAAGTGCAAGGACATACTTGGTATGGTAGTCAAGACAAGCTGGCTATTTGCAGATGCTATTTTATACCCGATAAAACCAGAAAAGGACATTACAGTGTTGTGGAACATTTTGAGACAGTTTCAAAACTTTTTGGGATATAAAATTAATTAAGCTAAAACAAAGGCAATAGCAGTAAATTATGTACCCACACACAAATGGGTTCAGCAATATGCATATTTATGGGGACATGATGACGAAGTATTTAGGATTACGGATCAAAAAAAATGATTCCAGTGTGGCAGCTAAGGGTATGTGGGAAGAGACTAAACAAAATATAATACACAAACTGTGAAACTGGAAGCTCTGTTATATGGATAATAAGATACAAGCAGTTGAAAAGGAGAAGTGGACAGCAATTAATAAAGAACTGAAGGATTTTACCTGGGAGGGGAAGACAGAGTCAAGTGGGATAAACTGATTCTTCCAACAGAACAAGGGAGATTGGGATTACCCAATATGAAGGGGCATTTCAGAGGTACACAGTTAAGGCTCCTATATCCAGCAAAAGTAGAAACCTACAATTCAAAGTGAAAAGGGATTGATGAAAACAGTGGGGAAGCTCAAGAAACAAGAAGTGACTGGGATTTTGAATGCAGACCTTTAAGGGGAATAACAATAATCATACAGAATATTACATTCATAAAGTAGCAGAAAGTATTCTAAGAACTAAGCCACCGTGGGAAAGAAGAAAGGGGATTATTTTGGTAGGGATGACTGCAATTAGGGATAGAGAGAACATGCAAGAGGGGGCTGAAATTTATTGGAATAAACTGGCAAAGGAACCAAGGTATTGGGAGCAAATAACTAGACAGGGAAAGGTAACAGAATAGGAAAATGCAAAAAAATGTATTTGGACTGCAGGTTAGAGATTGCCTTCCCTATCAAGGATTGATATCAGAGTATAGGCAAAGAGAAAGAAATAGGGGGGCCCTAAACGAAAGATCAGCACTGGTAGAGTTTTTAGTAAAATTTAGAACAGAAGTTGCTGCTAAGAAAGGAATAATTAAGAAAGCATATAAAATATTGCATGGTAACTCTAAGAATCAATCAAAGGAGGTTAAAAAGGATTGGGAAGACATTAAATTAGTAATTCACAAAGAAACAACAGGGGTATATGTTTGTGTCCCAAATATGCAACAAAATCTAGAAATTTAGGATTGCTTAGAAATGGGTACATAAGATACTTTTATACCCAAGTAGAATCCAGAGAATTTTTCCTCAGGTAGACAGCAAATGTTGGAGGTGTGATGAGGTAATTGGGAACATATTTTCTGGGAGTGTAATAAGTTGGCAGACTTTATAAAGATTCCCTGCAGACTACTCTATCAGAGATACTGGGAGAGCAAATTGGTGTAACTAGGGAAATTATTTTTCTCAACTATGATACAGAATTGGAACTGCCTAGACATAGTAAGGACTTGCTGAGTCTAAATATGGTGGCTGACAAAAAAGCAATTACTAGAAAATGGAAATCAAAAGTCTAAACCAACTATACTAGAAGTAGTGAATATAGTAACAGATAAAACAACTGGAATTGGGATCTTTAGAAAAGGGCAGAAACAAAAAACATAGGGAAAATGGGAATTAAGGGAACAAGACATACAGGGGAGGAATGAGGTTTAAAAGAAGGCAGGATTTGAATGAGCTATGTAATGCCTGACTGACAATGATTGGGTAGATTATAAGTGATGCATATTGCATCAGTATTGTTTGTGATGTAAAATGCTTGCAACTGGGATTTTTTTCCATTTATATAAATGTATGACTGCCTATATCATAAGTGATAATACAACAAAGATGTCTCGTTTAAAAAAGCATGCAGACAAGCATCTGAACCACCTGATGGTAGAAAAGTTTTGACTTGGGAGGACATACTGCCATACAAAGGAATAGCAACTTCTACAGGGGTAACACATAGGGCCTCAGGAGCTAGGGGGTGTCTGTGAAAGCACCTGAACTGAAGTTTTTGAGCCTAGGATAATCTCTGGACTCAAAGAATGTTCTCAGGCTCCTAGTACTCCTTCTCTCAATGGCACATCTCAGTTGACTTGTGCCTTCTTCAGCAAGGCATCAAGAGGAGACCTGGCCAATGCAATGACGGTCCTGGACAAAGTGTTTAGCTTTTTCCTGCTGAGATAGGCTTGGAGGGGATATGGCTCTCTTCTTTACAGTATTACATATGAACAAGGTTGTAGCAGGGTCAAAAGATGATGTGCCCCAGTTTGTGAAATTCTTTGTGAGGAATTCGCTTTCTGCAGATAATGCAATTAATTTTAGTAACCTCAGACCTCTAGCGCTGAAAAAAAAAAAAACCTGCACATAAAAGCACACACGTAAGTGTAAAAAGATTTCCCCCAATGAAATATGTAATCTGCCCACTCTAGAAGTCAGCCTTCACCAATGGACTGATGATGCACCTAAATCTTGCGCGTCAAGAAAGACCTAAAGGTGATGTGGGTGGACATCTTTATTTATATACTATCTGTTAACTAAGTTGGTACACTGGTCTAAGGATCCTTTTCAGGCACAGCCTAGAGCTATCAAAATATAATGAAAGCAGTAAAAATGTTATTACAAAAAATTATTTATTTTTTTAAGAAATGACAGTCAGTCTAGTCTAGAGTACAGAGAAAGTAACTGAAATTGCAAGTTTTTTTTGTAAGGAGAGGACACAGATTCAATTGATACAGCTGCAAAACTTATACTTTAAAGCAGAAAACAAAGAAAAGGGCACAGCAGCAGCTTATACACATAATACAATTATTAAGATAAAGCTTATACACAGAATACAAATTATTAAGATAAAGCACTATTAAGAAACTCAAGACTATCAGAGTATCTAATGCTTGCACTACTCATCCAGGCCTGATGAAGCAATCATATCTACTAGCTTCTAATAAATTATTTAACTACTTATTTAAGGTCGAAAGATTCTCTTATACTACAGATGTGCTGACAGATATGGGTAAGCATCTGCCAGGCCTAGAGAGGGAAGGGTGCAAAGCTCAAGACACTGGACCTCTTGTGACCGAAGTCCAATACTGGAAGACAATTGCAACATTTAGCCATTTGACGAACGTCAGTATTTCACAGAAGGAAAGTCTTCTGGCCAAAGTACCTATCCAGGGTATCCCTTGTACAATGATGCTAGTTCAACTTTGGAAAATATGGTTGGGGGAGGGAAGGCAGGACCACAGAATGGGGGTTACTAACTAATGCTAGTATCGAAGGAACAGCAGCTTCAATGGCTGCAAATATACTGAAAAATCAGCTGTATCTACTGGCAACAAATGAGAATGCAGTTTTACAAATTCTAACAATACTTTTATCAGCTGTTGTCTAGTGGGTAAAATATCAAAATGCAGTTGGCTTTTTTAAATACTTTTTTTTTCACATTTTCATAACATGTACAAACTATATGTAATTTGAAAGGAGTAAAACATTTAAAAAGTCATCACGTATTTTCTACAAATAAAAGTAAGGTTGCTTAAAATACCAACACAGAACTGGCAGCTAACATTTCAGAAATGTGCAGTACCCTTAAATGCAGACACTTTAATTTGTTCAACGGTAAACAATGAAAATAATATCTAGCATTGCTCTTTGAACAGACAAAGCTGCTATTTCAAGTCCATGAAACGGATATCCATGATCAGAAGAATGTTTTTTGGAAGAGGACGTGGTGCTGGAGATAGTACTGTAAAAATCTGACGTTCTGTGTCTACTCCAGTAACTACAATAAAACCAGCCACACTTGTCTCTACCAGGTTCTCATCTGTACTTTCTGCTGTGCTTACACTTAGAAGATGGTGGATAAGGTCACGTCCTGGTGTCACTGGCACCAGCTTCAGCTGATTGTCCTCCTGTGACATTCCTAGTGGCAGGCAGGAGTCTGGAATGGTGGGTGCCCCAATCTTGAAAATCTTAACATCTGAAAACTTCACATCAAAGGCATGTGGGAAAAAGCAGCCTCGGAAGCCATAGAAGTATTCCCGGATGCGTTCATCACGGCTCTCTCGACGGAAGTCCTTTGAGCGCTCTACAACTCCACCTGACTTTGGAAGAAGCACAGTCTTGACAAAGTGAGGAAGGTCTCTCTTCAGCTCATTGTAGAGGCGTTCCTGGTCCAGAACAATGACAACATCCACCTCAAAGGCTGAAGCAGTGTGTACAAGTGCCTGATATCCAGAGCCCTTTACCCAGCCACATGTGTTAATCACACAACCACTTACTGCTGCCTTGCGGTTTACCTCGCACCTCTGATTAAAGACTTCGGCTATTCGTGATGTGATCTGTAAAATGAATCAAAAAAATGTATATTTTTAAATGCATTTTTAAATAAAATATACGACCTTATATCAAACAATGTTAATGCTGTTTAATGAAACAGAGGTTTTGCTAGACCATTTGATTCAGAGCCTATAGGACCATGTCAAGGGAGCTGACTGACTGAAAGCAGAGTGCGGCTGTACAGTAAAACAAAGAAATGCAATAACCATTTGCATTTTTAGGATTTAGTACTAGGACCAAACCCATTTTATCTGGTAAGATGGACGGTCCTCAGCGAGAACTCGTGTTACCTGCAAAATGAAAAAAAAAAAACTTAATTTGGTTTTAACACAAAAAGTAATTCATGGCTACAGAACTGCTATTTAAGATGTCCCAATGAAACCCAACAAATTATTTGTCCGACCTTGTGGATGTTATGTCAATACTAAGTGGTGAAGCCAATTGCATGA